>NC_135786.1:71397500-71721250 GCF_051106095.1 Pogona vitticeps | reverse complement strand
CAGCCAGCCGGGATTGGTCGCGTTCGTGATCACGCTGGGCAAAGCTGCTCCAACTTTTAAAAAAATATATATTTTAAAGTATTTTTTTTAAATTTACAAATATTTAATGATATATATACATCATTAAAAAAAGAAAACTTTTTCTTGCTTCAACTTCTTCAACTTTTATTTTTCCAAACGAGGACGTATGAACAAGGGTGAGGGAGATCGCACACTTCCTCCACCTACCTGGGAAAACTAAACGACCAACTTTCTACAAAAACCCCAAAGGGCCCGCGGCAAAGCAAAGCAAAGCAACCAAAACAACGAGCCGGCTCAGCAGGCACCGTCTTTTCCCTCCGCCTCCTCCGCTTCCCAGAAAAAGCGACCAGCCCGGCTCCAGAAGCCCAGCCGGCGGCACCGTCCCATCGCCTGGATTCTCCTTCTTGTCCACGTCCTTCCCCTTCTTCTCCATCCCTCCCCCCCCCCTCCGGTGAAGCGAGAGAGGACGAGTGTGGCTTGGAAGGGAGATTGACCCCTCGCCCGCCCCAACCATGCAGAATTACAAGTACGACAAGGCGATCGCTCCGGAGAGCAAAAACGGAGGCAGCCCCGCGTTGAACAACAATCCGACCAAAAGCCCCAGCAAGAAAGTTTTCCTCATTTGCCTCGACCTCGTCTGCCTCTTCTTGGGTGAGATTTGAAAGCCGGCGCCTCCCTCTCCCCATTTCCAATTTAATGCACTTTCTTCGGATAACTTTCTGTGCACATGCACGCACAGCCAACTTTGCTGTTGCACAGACTATCCCTTTCCTCCTCCTCCAGCCTCCCCTCTGCAGAAAACTAACCGATCTACTACTCTTCTTCTCCTCCTCCTCCTCCTTCTCCTTTTTCTACTCGTCCTCCTGCCCTACTTTTCTCTCAAACTTCGCCGCTCAGCGCCACCACCGACTTCCTTCAGCCAGCCTGCCTTCCAAGACCCGGGTGCAAAAACGAATGGCTCGCCTCTCTGGGATACCTGTTGCATTATTATTATTTTCTCCCTCACGAGATGCAAGCCTCAGCTTTTCCGTGCATTTATGCGTGCGCGCGCGCGGTGCCAGCGTGTGTCCCTTGTTTTCTTTTCGTGTTGGGTGATGTTATGCCAGAGAATAATGTGCATGGACTTGGGGGAGGGGGAATGCAATCCCGACCCCTTCCATTTGAAAAGGCGATCTGAGGTGACCGTGTACGCTTAACTAAACAAAATGCACGCCCTCCTGTCGTTCACACAAGAGGGATAAGAGCAGCCGGGCGTTGTTTAAAGCCCAGAAGTACTTTTAAAAACGTGTATGTGTGTGAGGGGAGAGGATGGATTGGGTTGGTCTTCGTTTACTCTGGGAAAGCCCCCCCCCCGCGAAACCACCGAGAGGTATGGGCAAGACGGAGCAGCCCTGGTGTCAGTCCAAAGAAAATGGATGTCACAGCGGTGAGCGCGGGGCGTCGTGTGTAAACAAAGCATCTCCGCGCCCCAGCTCGCTCCCGAGAGGCAGCCGAGAGGAGCGAAGCAGGCATGCTGCCCACCCCTCTTCCCCCGCCCTCCCGCCACTTCTTTCTTGCTCCTTTTCACTGCACTAGTAAACAGGTCTCCAAGGTGCCGCCCTCGGAGGTTTTCTGTGGTGTGGGAACCTTCCCGGCCGGGGGGGAAGGGTGGGGGAAGTCGCAGGAGGGGAAGGGGCAGAAAACTACCTCAGGAAAAAGATGGAGAGCCGTGGCAGCGCCGCCGACTGGTTGGCTCGGTTTGTGTTGTGGCCTAAAGGTTTCAAAGATTCAGCGTTTTCCAAAAGACAATTTGGATCACTCCCAAAAGAGGGATGAAATGGAGCTGTGCAAGAGAGAGAAGAGCTTGGCTGTAGCCTCTTTTGGGGAAAGAAAGAGAAATCCTGTAACCTGTCAGTGTTAAGAAGAGAAAGCTGTGCTGACAAACTTCTTAGGACTGTTGTTGGACAGTTGTGATGTTCCAGGGAAATGTGGCCTTGTGATATGTATTTTTACAAGAGAGACATCCTTGCAAAGTAAGGGACTCCCCATGTATTTGTCATAAGAGCGGTGTGGCAGGCAGAAATTCAACAGGTGTCCCCTCTCCTGGGTTTCTTTGGGACTTCTGGCTCCCACTCAGCTGTTAACAACATGGGAACTCTGCCATCAAGAATTATTGAAGGTGACAATCCTAGTAAGGTATAACTTGTTCGTGGTGGCCTAAATTTTCATGGACAACCACTCACTTGATCGCTGCTCCTGGAAGGTGGTGAATGCGTATAAATTTAGTCAGAAGTCATAATACAGGAGAGACAACCAGCTTAACACAATGAAGACTTAAGAAATGTCTGGAAATCCTGTTAATTCCTGATAAACATCTGTCTGCTATAATAATCTTGCAAACCACCAGGGATAGAAATGTAGCTCTCTGTATGAAAAGATGGTTTCTTAAGATGGCTTGCTCCCCAAATAACTGTCCAAAACAAACATCACAGCTTCTATAGGGCACCCTTTATCTAGACAGTGAAGGTGCCATACTAAATTGCTCATTGAAATTGCTCTCCATAATGAGGACCAAAACTGCATGTGATCCCAATCCTGAGATGTCTTACTTCTAGAAGCATTTTAAAGATTAACTCTCAGGTGACTTGACTCTAATGTTTTGTATGCATTAACGCGGTTGTGTGCATATGTTTTTAAAGAGAGTTATTATAGATAATGAGTTAGTCCCAAGTTGAGTAAACACATTGAAATAAATGGGGCTTATGCAGTTGGTGGTGAACAGCGAGTCTAGTTCATTTCAGTGGGACTCCTCTAGTTAAGACTTATCCTGATAAACCTAGCAGGTCTCTAGAATCAGGATAAGGATGATTTCATATATAAAGCATCAACAAACTACTGTACGTTTGGCTGAGAAGAGCATCCAGTAAAGATTTTCTGATAAGTGGTGGTCTAATATTTATAGGCCAGTATCCTGTTGCTACTCCTGACTGAAAGCATACTCATTGATATAGTTATTGAATGCTAAGTCAAAACTTCTGCAAATCTTATTGAGTCAGTGAATCTTCTCTAGTTGTCAGTTGCAAAAAGACACTGTCCATGGTGATTTCAAGATCTTTTTGTCCCAGTCATACTTCACGTTTTTAGTACCTATTAAAATGTTACATCAGAAACATTTTATCCAGAAGTGTTAAGATACTAGATGTGAATCCAGTCTCATACAGATTGGAATATATTTTATTGTAGTTTATGCTGGTTAAGAATCTTGCTCCATTGAGAGAGATGTAATTTGCTCACTTCCCTCCAATTTGCACAATATAATGTGTATATAATAACAGTGTGGGTCTATGTTTAGAAGCAATTAAACCTCAGAGTAGAATAGCTGTATACAAATCTCTTCTTAACCAGCTGTCATACAGACATATTTGACTACCTCCCTCACCTAGCATGGGTATTGGTCATGCTGGCTGTGGATTATGGAGTTGTGGATCAACCACTTCTGGAAGGTAACCAAGTGCAAAAGGCTGTTTCACTGTATGAAAGCAAATGAGAAAATATTCCTTTGTAAACAGATTATTGGTATGGTCCCTGACACTTGAAACGTTTCATTGAAGTATAATTGGCCCCATGCAAAGCATCATTGTATGAAATAGGGATTATCTTCCATTACTCTATTATGTATACTTTGCTCATGGAGGCTTAGGGAAGACACACATCTCTGACATTCATTTCTCTTGTCATTGTGCTTGATAAGCAAACCAGTGTTCATCAGTGCCATTGTCTGTAGTACTCAAGTAATTAATAAAGCCTGCCTTCTTCACAAGCTACAGTACAGCAAAATGCAGATTAAAGGGTGTAGCTGTGAACTGTGTCTAGGAGGCCTGTGGATGAAGTGGAAGTTACCATATAAACAAAGATCTGAGTTCCAGTTGTGCCTACCAGATATAGACCATGTATGAAACAACTTGATACCCATGTGTTATGTCAGCTATAGATCACAAACAGCAATGCTTACCCATTTGTGAAGTGTGTGTGTGTGTGTTTTAAGGAAGCTATATAGGGACATACAGTATAGCTATAGGAGATTGGAAATGTATATATATATATGCAACTTTAAGTTAGGAATGGCATCAAGGATTTATCATTTGGGGTAGTGTCTTTGTTCTGTTAAATATAACACTCTATATCAATATATCAATAAACTAGTTCTTGAATACAAGTGTATTTCAAGAACTAGTTTATTGATGCTGGAGGCTTTTTATAGTCAGTAGTTTCTAAGATGACTAAGGTGCCTTAGAAAGTGTTAGGTAGATTGATAACCACACACCAACCAAATTAAGAAGGTGAGAATCAAGGATAAATAACACAGGAGATTGCTTGACTACTACAGTGGACCCTTGACTACAGATGGCTTGACTTACAGACTTTTTGAGTTACAGACTTCTCTGGCCGCAAAATTTAGGTTTGACTTGCAGACTGAGATTTGACTTACAGACCAGAAAAAAACCAAAATGGAACAAAAACGGCCTGTTACGGGATTAATCGGTTTTCAATGCACTGTAGGTCAATGGAGACTTGACTTACAGACTTTTTGACTTGAGAACCGCCTTCCAATACGGATTAAGTTCTCAAGTCAAGACCCCACTGTAGAACTATTCAGGTGGCAGCTGAATGTCTTAGTGCTTCATCAGTCACATTCTGCTCTGTTCTTTTCATTTTAGGAACATCAACATTTTCTGCAGAATGAAAAAACAGAAATGCTATATGCTTGGAAGTAACTGCTTATCAATAAATACAACATGTAGGATCAGCTCTTGTGTTTTATGGTGCAGTCTTGGGCTTGTCTACTCTTCAGGGACTTATTTTCAAGTAACCATGACTAGGACTTCAGTCTTAGGCTCATGTAAATCAGATGTAGTGACTATTTCTCCTTTTTAAAAGAAAGGAGATCCCTTCATATCTGTGTTAATGTACATTTTGTTGCCATGAGTATCTTGCAAATTCCATTCTCATCCCTTAGAAGTAGATCTTGAAAACACATTCCTTGGCAAATTTGGCCTCTTTCCTATATATGCCTAGGACAAAATTGTGGCCTGCTTATGAGCAGGCCTGTATAGGATTGTACTGTTTATGTGTTGGCTGTGATGACCACTTGAAATACTGTATGTTTGTAAGGCTCAATGACATATAATCAATGACATCATAACACAGCCATTTGGGGTAACTACAGATGCCTCTGGTCTCATCTAGAATGGCTCATTCTGTGTTAATTTCAGTGACAGCTGTTGCCTTTGTTCCTTTTGATTATAATTAATGATCAGAATGAAAGACCTGCATCTTAAACCTAACTCAGTTGACTAAAAGAGAAATCACATTGATTTCAGTGGGACTTCTAAGTTGTGTGCACATTTATTTGCATGCGAATCCTATTGACCACAGTGCAAACTTACTGCTTCCATATGCATTGCAAGGATTGGTCAATAAAACACCAGTGATATTCTAGTTACCAATGATGTGTGTGAATATAAAATGCACAAGTGAATTACATTTCCTGTGAGCATCCTATTAACACTTTAAGTGGACACTTACTCATCTTCCCAGAGATGCATCTGCTGTCCATGTGCTGGCAGTTTGTCAGTATTCTTTCACTGAATGAAAGGGCAATAGAAGGGAGTGTAGAATATATGTAGGCTTTCCCCTCTTCTCCTTTATCAAGTATATAGATTCAGCTTGCCAGTGAATTGTACGATTCTAGGGGTGCTACGAATATTTTCCCACCATTTGTTTGAATTATTTATAAATCACAAGCTGCCACCAAGGGAGGATTTGCCCAATATGTGCTATTATTAAAAGTGAGAATGATAGGATTAAAAAAAAAACCTAATTGATGATATGTAGATTACAGACATCAGATCTTTGGAAGCTTACATTTTTGGAACAAAAATAGTCCAGATTCTCTCAACCAACATACTTATGGCTGTCATTCTAGTCCAAAAATAAGATTTCCAAGTTCTACAGAAAACAGTTGTATTTCCTTTAGTGCATATTCTTGTAGGCCAAATTTTGTAAGCACTATTTGAATATGAACTACAGCAAAAATAAAGTAAGAGTGGGAGCATCTATTGCTAAATGCAGAAATGTATAGCTTGTGCAATATGCATGGGACAGTGAACTAATCTATAATGCATAAATTAAATGTGGCAAAAATGCTGATTCTCTCTAGTGAAAGCTACATACTGTACATGCAGAAACATTGGGCATAGTGCTGTTGGATTTTAAAGGTACTTGGATCTGATCCAGTCCTACCCTAGCACTCGTTTTCACATGATTTTCAAAGCCTCACTGCTTTGCAGCTAAAGGAAAGCTAAGGAAAATATACTTTCATCTGCTGGAAAAAGAAATACTACTGTATAAGAGCTTTGTTTAGATTTCATGGACAGTGGGAGAAGGTTCTTGACAGCTGAGTCACAGAGAGGGTGGCCTTGGGCAGGCTACTATTTCTCAATCTTAATTCTCCCAATCTGTAAAGCAGACATAATGATGTGGTTAGGGCATGTGAGGTAAAGATTGTGAAATGCTTTGACTATCCTGCCTGTTCTTTTATTGCTTCTCTGGGAAATATTTCATTTCCACAATGATGAAACCAAACACATGATAGAACCCAAGACAATAGAACCAAAAATGACTATTTTACAGTCGTGATTATTTGAAGACATTTGATTGAGCTGTGAGGTCCTTAAATTCAACAAATCTTCTACATCTCTATTCACAGTCCTATACCTGGATGCAAGTTGCATTGAACTCAGAGGGGCTTACTTATGAGTAAACATGCCTTGCAATCATATTAATATGTGGATTGACTTGAATGATAATTTAGTCTGTTTTTCTTACACTGTTTTGGCAATAATCTCTTTTCTGTGCATCATGAAATCACCCGAATGCTCCATTTTATTCTTTACAGAAGCAGATTTTTTTTAAAAAAGAAAGTTATAAAAACAAAACTTGTGTTGGGCTATTGTTTTATATAGACTACCTGGAGCCAGCTAACAGCAGGAAAAATGTTCTCTTGAATTTAATATGATTAGATGTCAGCAAGAAATAGGTTAATTAGTACCTAGAGGCTTCCCTTTCCACCCAGTGTGAATAATTGTGTTTTTTTTTTCCTTACTTTTTCCCAGTCATTAAGTAAAGTCTTTCTCCTAATGGTGGAAGAGTCAGAGAGAAAAAAACAGATCAGTTTTATATGTGGATGGCTTGTGGATCGAACTGTGGAGTGCCTCATCCAGAATTTTGTGGATGGTGTCCCTCTGTGCTGCTTTTCTTGTGTTTATACACATACTGTATCTGCTCAGAGCCTGAGTACGGCAATAAATACGAGATTTTGGTTAAGAATGAATGAGGATAAATTCTCAGGCGAGGAATTGTTTTATTTCCTGTTGTTTACAGGTAGAATTGTCTTTGCTTCTGAATCCACTGTCTCCTACCAGGGTTATCCTTTAAATAGACTTTGCTATATGACCTGTTTGCCTATTTATATTTGGATTGTTTATATCCTTGTGAAAATATTAAGATCCTGTTTAGAAGTTGTGTTAGAGGTGTGGTCTATTTGTCGGTCAGTTAGGGTTAACTTTAATCTTTCAGTGCCTTTTTATTCCTAGCCAGAGTGACTTCAGGTATTAATGATGACACAGGTTATCCGTCAGCTCTTATTCATACAAATGGCTTGATTATGTCTAAGACATGTGGAAGCACTTTCAATATTTGCTCATCTTTGAGAGACAGTATTTGAACTGGCAAGTGGGAGCACATTAGTATGTTCATGATAATTAGAATCCTGGTTCATTTGTTGGGGATCTTCCTGTCGCATCAGCCAATTAATTGCTTAACAAGTGCAAGCAGGAGGTGATATGTTATAAATGTGTGTCCTGTCTCTTCAACTTGTATGAGCTCTGATGAAATGAATGGATCTTTCAAAATAAATGGCATTCTTGCTAAAACAAGACACACCCATTACACTACATGGAGATGCTCTGAAATGAAGGACATTCTTTTAAAATAAAAACATTGACTGACCTTAACGTTTCTGACTACCGAACTGATTTGATTGCCAACAAATAAATCATTAGAGGTCCCATCCTAAATGTCTTCAAATCGAGCCTTCTGGTTCACCCTATATCACGCAATGAAATCACTGTTCAGGTAATGAAAAACAAGTGTAACAATCTTCCGCCGTCTCAGAGTGTATGAAGAATGAATCGTTCTACAAATATGCTTTCGCATTCTGGCATTAATTGTGTCTCACCTCAAGAAATGAGAAATATCTTGACATTTATCTTTGGCCACCTTGGTTTGCATTGTCCTGTGATGTCCATCTTGGTCCTGTAGATTCCAAGATAATTAAGTGGGCAATCTGATGAGGCATTTAGTAAATATATTTTAGCACAAGACAGGAAAAGGCATGTGTAATCTGTTGCAGTCCAGATATCAACTCCTTCCTCTCTGTTGGTACTGAGGCACAGGGAAAGAGAGGAGAGCTAGGGAAAGGGGACGGATCTGAGACCAGATAGTGAACTGGATAGGGAACCCTTGCAGAACTTATCAGGTGCACAGACTGAAAAATTCCACTTTCCAGCCCCAGGTTTGACTGAGAACAACATTGTTTCTATCACTGCAGATGAACTTTAATTAGAGATGAAGGGGCTGTTGGTGTGTGGGTAGTAAACATAAGGACTTCTGCATGCAGAGGTTGCATTCTCTCATGAAGTTGTCATCCCCTCCCTGAAAACAGGTAAGCAATTTGATCCAGATCACTTCTGTGCATTTTTTCCCAATGAGTATTAAAAGTCTCAGGGGCTAAAAACACTACTTCTATGTTCTACTGGTAAGATAAGTTTTACAAGAATCTGCTTCTGAAGAAGAAACAGAAAGTTGTTTTGAAAACTGCAGAAGAGACTTCAGTGCACAGGAGAGCAAGGTAGAGTTGTGGATACTGATTGCGGTGTAACTGGCAGTTATTTGCCTGTAATTAGCTTCTATCAAATCTTGGATACATCTTATCTATGCTCATAATCATTTATATCTTCTTTTGGCAACTCTTTGGCAACTCTTGATCCTAGACGTAGTCAGGCTGGAGCCCAGAGAATTAGAGAGATGGAAGGGTAAAAATGTGTTATCAGCAAAAGCGTTCCTTGCACTGCAAGTTAAACAGCACAGACTATATTGTCTCAGTCGGACACGGCTGAACGACTAAACAACGACGACGATATTGTCTCAGCTCCCCTGAATCTCCCAGCAACTTATAATGATAGCCTTCTCTAGGCTGGTGCTCTCCAGATATTTTGGTCAATGAATGGGAATGATCAAGATTGTAGTTTGAAAAGTAGAAGGTTAGAGAAGACAGCTAGAAACCATCATATTCTAAGCCTCCTCTCTAGACTGGGACAGGGAGATATGGTACTGTGGTGAATGCTGTAATTTTTGGAGGAATAAATTCAGAGTGATGTGGACATCTGTTCCACCTTGAGGTTATTGAGTCTAGTCTAGCTAGAACTAGCAATTGGATTTAGACTTTTGTCTTCATCACACATTTTCTGATTCTGTTAAGGCCAAATTACTGTAATATGCTCAACTAGACTATCTTTAAGGATGGGTCATAATGCAATGACATAACTTGGATATTTGGGCGGGAGGGGGACAGCTTTCATAGCTTAACAGTGATAACGTGTTGTTGTTGTTTAGTCATTAAGTCGTGTCCAGCTCTTCATGACCCCATGGACCAGAGCACTCCAGGCCCTCCTGTCTTCTACTGCTTCCCAGAGTTTGGTCAAAGTCATGTTGGTAGCTTCAGTGATGTTGTCCAACTGTCTCATCCTCTGTTGTCCCCTTCTCCTCTTGCCTTTACATTTTCCCAACATCAGGGTCTTTTCTAGGGAGTCTTCTCTTCTCATGAGATGGCCAAAGTATTAGAGCCTCAGCTTCAGGATCTGTCCTTCCAGTGAGCACTCAGGGTTGGTTTCCTTCAGAATAGATAGGTTTGTTCTCTTTGCAGTCCAGGGGATTCTCAAGAGTCTCCTCCACCAGCACAATTCAAAAGCATCAATTCTTCAGCGGTCAGCCTTCTTTATGGTCCAGCTCTCACTTCCATACATTGCTACTGGAAAATCCATAGCTTTGTCTATGTGGACCTTTGTTGGCAAGGTGATGTCTATGCTTTTTAAGATGCTGTCAAGGTTTGTCATTGCTTTACTCCCAAGAAGCAGGCATATTTTAATTTTGTGGCTGCTGTCCCCATCTGCAGTGATCGTGGAGCCCAGGAAAGTAAAAATCTGTTGCTACCTCCATATCTTCCCCTTCTGTTTGCCAGGAAGTAATGGAACAAGTGCCATGATCTTAGTTTTTTGATGCTGAGCCTCAGACCATTTTTGTGCACTCTTCTTTCAACCTCATTAAGAGGTTCTTTCATTCCTGCTCACTTTCTGCCATCAGAGTGGTATCATCTGCATATCTGAAGTTGTTGCAATCTTGATTCCGGTTTGGGATTCATCCATTCCAGCCTTTAGCATGACATAGTCTGCATATAAGTTAAATAAGCAGGGAGAAAATATACAGCTTTGTCATACTCCTTTCCCAATTTTGAACCAATCAGTTGTTCCATATCCAGTTCTAACTGTTGCTTCCTGTCCCACATAGAGATTTCTCAGGAGATAGATAAGGTGGTGAAGCACTCCCATTTCTTTAAAACCTTGCCAGTGTTTGCTGTGGTGCACACAGTCAAAGGCTTTTGCATAGTCAATGAAGCAGAAGTAGATGTTTTTCTAGAACTCTCTGGCTTTCTCCATAATCCATCACATGTTAGGAATTTGGTCTCTAGTTCCTCTAGTTCCTTCAAAATCCAGCTTGTACTTCTGGGAGTTCTCGGTCCACATACTGCTGAAGCCTGCCTTGGAGTATTTTGAGCATAACCTTGTTAGTGTGTGAAATGAGTGCAATTGAGCGTGTACTGAATGCCAATTCATTTCAGACCTCAGTTTAAAATGCTGTTTAAAACGCCTCAACCTTTAAGTCTCTGAACTGGCAATAGGTTTTTAGAAAGAACAGCCTGCACCCATACAAAGCTTCCTAGGCCTTAAGACTACATATGTTCATCCACCCTATCAGTGTCCCCACTGCCACCTGCTTTGCAAACATTAGACCTAGAAATACATTGCTTTGGACATCTGAGTTCTGAATTCTGGATCAATCACAGTGGAAGTGAAAGAATCATACCTTGTCCATCTTGTAGCTTTCAGCATACCAGAGTTTATATATTTTCGGAATATGTAGTTTCATTTGCTGATGGGAAACTAAGCCCTTGCACCAGGCTCTTGTATGAATCTTTTGTTTTGACACCTGTCAGATATTGGAAAAGTAATAGCTTTCACTTGATTGGTGGGTGATTCAGCTAGTTACATGTGTAAGCTCTCTAAAAGGTGGAAGAGGCTTGTGCAATCACAAGAACTTGTCCATGTTTTGAAAAAAACAGACAAAATGGAGAGTCCATCCAGCTTTGCGTAGATTTGGTAGGTTCATGCCTATGGTTAGGAACAAATCACTAATGACATTTGGGAATTAACAAGAAAACGAACAGGAAGAGATCAGGTGGGTCAGTCACTTTCCCACTGTTCTGTGCTATGAAACATTACTCCCTATATTGTCCAGAATAATTTAAAAATTATTTAACCTGATAGATATTCTATTTGCCATATCAGTGGAAATTAGCCACAAAAGGGAAACACACAACCTCAACATTCACATATTTTTCAGTCTTGAGTTTTGATTTGCAGGGACTGGAGATTAGCAACTAAGAATGTGTATTATTAGCCTGCCTGGATTGCAAATGTACTTTTGGCATTTGCTTGGTCTTTGTCAACTGAAGAACAGTTAGATCTGTGGACTATTGATCTGACCCAGTCAGCAAAGTCCGTGTTTTCTTAATTTGCTAATTGAAACATGAGTTGTCAAAACCACAAGTTGCATGTATGTGAGTTAATCTTTCCATGCGCTCACTTATCAAGAGGATTTCATCAGTGACAGCTCTTAGAATAGTTTGTTCCTCTTTCTGTTACCAGTTTCTGTAGGCAACATTCTACTACCAACATCTGACAAAATAAACCAATGACTTGATTGTGTTTCCATTGCATAAAAGTTTGCTGAGGAGTGGTCCTAAACTGATCAAATGCTTCTAAAATGATCAGATCAGAGCCTACCGAGAGATAACCTTCCCTGCCAACACACCCCTACTTTTGGGTGTTACAGTCATTCCAAAATCTGTGGTACAGATTAGCAACATGACACAGTCTTGTGGAGGGTAACATCAGTAATGAGTCAGTAAAGCGATGTGTGGTTGGGTGGGAGAATTGACTGGAAGGATAGAAAAGAACAGCTGCAGGAAAGGGTAAAGACCTCTATGGGGCACTGTCCACTGGCATTCCCTGTATTTTGACAGATTTGTCAGTTGTAGCCCATAAAAATCTCGAGGGCCAAAAATAAGTGTTCAAAGGAAAATGAAGGGCAGGAGTTCTGGACCAGTTTTTTTAAAAAATGCTACTTGCTTCATGAATTTGGATATGTGTGACAGATTTATTCTCCCCACATAGGATTTACTCTCACGCTATAGCAACCTTGTCCAGCCTGGAGTTCTCCAGATATGTTGGACTACAATTTCAATTGTCCTCAGGTACCATAACTTGGTACCTGCTGTCGCTTGCATTTACCAGCTGGCTCGTCATTTCAATGAATGGAAAGCTAGGGAGAAAATGGTTTGGTTATAAGCTAGAGGAAGATTTTGCTTACAAGTTGGACTTCTTCTTTGGGAAAGAAGCCATGTTGTCTTTACTTTTGCTGATGTGTTGTTGCGAAGTAACATGCCTTTAGTTTTTTCTTTAACCTTGGCCTGTTATCATGGCTCAGTCCTTTCCATTCTTTTTTGAGTCACTTAAGTTTGTTCTTTTTTTTCTAGAACTATACAGTATACACATAAGTGGTACCATTTCTGGTGGTAGACAGTTGTGTTTCATTAAGTGGTTCTTTAAGTCTGGAGACAGAGAACTTCTGGATAGGAGAAAGTTTAGGTTCAGGAAGGAACAGAATTCAGAGGCAGATTAAATTGTTCTCTCTCATTCCCAGTCGAGGCTTGATGAGCTGAATGCTTTCTACCCAATGATTGCATTGGATATATATTGGATTTGTGAAATTTAATGCTTGTAACTTACCCTACAGGTTCAAAACTGAAAAGACTTTCTGCTCATACAAGCAGAACACTTTACTTTGCTTTGCTTATCTATAATAAAGTTTAATTTTGCATAGTCTTAGCAGGAGTTGGAGATATTTTATTTTGTTCCTGGTGGTAGTGCTAGGGTCTGTGGTTTGAATAGTGAGTCATTGTGGTATCATGGCTAGTCTGCAACGTGGGAAAACCATGTTTATGGTCCCACAGAGTCAGGAAAACTGACAGTGTAACTTTGGGCAAGTCAGTCTCATTCTGATCTAACTCACAGGGCTGTTGAGAGGAGAAAGAAGGGAGAAAGAGAGTCAGATAGGCAGCCTTGAGCTTACAGGAGAAGATGCAGAATATGAATGTATCACTGCAATAAATCAGTGGTGCTTTAGGGTGCAGATCTTAGCATGTGGGCAAGTCTACCTGTGCAGGTGTATGTGTGCAAAGATCCAGAGCCATAACTAGCAGTGTTGGCACCCTAGGCTTCACTTCTCTGTTGATTAAAATTTGAGTCACATGAGACTGGCACACATAGGGAAAGAATAGATGAACAGGGAGACATGCCTGGATGTGAGAATGTAGCTCTGCAAATATTTCTGTATGCTTTGTTCTGGAAGAGGCTGATGATGTTGGAACAGGTTGATGATGCTCCAGCTGACTTCAAAACACTAATATCAATGATCCTGTGCCTGTAAAGGTTGAACTAGATTAGCATTGATTCTCTTAGCATTGATTCTCTTTGATGCAATGTTAGCACCTGCTTTGAGCAAAAAGAGTAGTAATGGCAGGAGCTACGTAATTGTGCATTGCCACTAAACCCAGCTGGCCAGACAGCTGTTCTTTGGTTAACCACAAAGCTTAGGCCTTCTAGAAGACGCTTTTAAGAAACTTTGCCTTATTAGGTACTTGCTTTTTTTAACAAATCACTTCTGCACAGACTTTGGATAGCCAGCACAGCTTGCATTCAGAAAAAGTAGCAAAATCACACTGGACCCAAATGCTTTTGCTGTGAGCTGGGCTAAACTGCAGTGATTTTGCAAAGTATTTTTTTAAAAAAAGTCACTCACAGATCTTCTCATCCTTATTCTGTAATAAGATCCATGGAAGACATATTAATTCAGTTTCCAGGGTCTTCATAAAAGACTTATTCACAGGGTAGACACAATTGGGGTAACTTCTTCCTTTTACAGCATTTGTTTTAGCATTTAATTCAGAAGGGCAGAGGATGGAGGGAACGTGAAGTATGTGTGTGCTGCAGCTCTTTGAAATCTTTGAAAGTTGTTCCAGTCCTTTGAGGGATGTGTGTGGGGGGGTTTCAGATGGTGAGGCTTTCCTCCTACCTTTGCCCACCTCTCAAGCTGCTAGACAGAGGTCAGCTCTTGCTCTATATAATTTGCACAGAAGCCTGAGCTCCCCGTCCTTCCCACTGTTGCTTTCAGTGTTCGCATTGTAGAAGCCCGATCTCCATGGAAACTGGCTAGGAACGCCAAGCTAAAAGCTTCTAGCAAAAGAAATTCTTGTCTCCATGGTTTTGCAGAAAGCGCTAAGAAAAGAGTAACATAATCCCAGAAGTTCTTGGTAAACTGGTAATTTTAATGCAGTTCACTATATTTCTCACTGAAGCAGCCCCAGTGGGTCCCTTGTTGATTGTTTGTTTCTCCCCTACAAAAGTTCCGCCCTGCTTACTATTTTAAGTTATTGCACACTGATGCAGTCAACACAACAGAATCTGGCGGCCATTAGCTTTATTTGCTATGAGGCTTTTGTGTACCATCTGGCATGATAGTGACCTGATAGCTCATGCTGGACATTTTCTGTTGCCTTTACATTCCAGATTCCTCCTCCCCACATATATATGTGTGTGTGTGTGTGATTCCTCCTCCCCACATATATATGTGTGTGTGTGTGTGTGTGTGTGTGTGTGTGTGTGTGTGTGTGTGTGTGTGTGTGTGTGTGTATATATATATATATATATATATATATATATATATATATATATATATATATATATATATCTGCCTGTCCACTTAGGGTGTACTCCATATGTGTGAAGATAGGGCCTACAGTGAACAAAAACAAAAGCACAAATAAAATGTATTACTTGTCAAGCTTTCCAAAATTCTTTGTGGTTTTTGCTGCAGCAGAGCACAGGCTAAGATAGCTATCCCTCTGAAAATATCCACAAATTATTGGTCTATCTCACTAAATTGCTTGTTCTTCCTCTGTCTCAGCCCATTGCTCCAACTACTTTTCTCTGCTCCTGGTTCATTTCAGGTATTGAGGCAAGAAAATTTGGTCATATTCTTGTGCACTTTTCCCATTATGAATAAATGTTTGTATGCCTCTTCTTAAGAAGCCTGCTCTTTTTGAATATCTTCAGATACTACCATTTAACAAGGCAGATAAGCAAATGATTTATCCTCCACCCCATGTCACTAAAGAATAACTGAGGTACAGAAGCCTCTTCAGTCTTCTCAAACTTCTAACTCTTTTAGTGTCTGGACACCCCCAACCCCCCTAGATTGGAATTTGTTTTCTGTTCTTCTTTTCTTTAAAACAATAGAGGAGAGATCTTAGGCCTGAGAAGAAAGGGATGATAGCTCAGGGGATTATCAAGGATCTTCCTGGGCTCTGATTACTTGCTTTTATTCTAGTGAATTGTCCTACAGGTTTATACAGGATTTTTCCTGGGTAAGAGTAGCTGGTGACACAAGGATATTCTTGTTTTGTCTCCCATTTCAACCTGAATTTCTTGACTAAATGAGGCAAATTATTGGGTCAAGGAATTCAGGTTGAAATGGTTGTGTCCCTTGCTGATGATTAAACAAGTCACTTGACTGCCACATAGTTTGTATTCCCTTAACTCAAGAGGCTCTGTTGTCAATGCTAGGAACTTTAGCTTTATGCAGATTACTTGTTAAGAAGTTGAATATGACAAAGAACAGTCTGAAACATCTGAAAGCCTCTTTTGCTTTGACACTCCTTAAGGCTCTTATGACTACACAGATAACCTATTAGCACTGATTTTTCCAAAGGTTTTGTGCTGTTACCAAAGAGACAGCACTTCTCAAATGCTGGAAAAGCTGATACTGTACCTAATTAGATAAACCTCTCAAAGTTTAGAGGTTCAATTTTATCTCATTATGATTATTTCTACTTCTTCAAACAGGAGAAGATGCCCTAAGACACCAAGTTAATCTTTTGGTCATTAAGGACTGTCACTTGAAATCTAGGAACTAGCTACTGAAGGTCAAATTAGCCAGGATGGCATTGCTTCTGTGTGTTTAAATGTAAAGTGCTTGTCCTCAGTAAAAAGTTTCATTTAGAGACTGGAAGCAAGGAGTTTGTAGTAACAAAGTTACATGTAGATAGTTACTTTTTCTGTCAACAAATATTTAACAAAGTTATACATGAAAAACAATCTAATGAATAGAAATGAAGTTAGTTTATTGATAGAGTGAGCAACATTTTCTAGTTATTTTCCAAAGTTACATTTAATGGTAATTTTTCAACATTTTGTGTTTCCATTTCAAGCCATTTTTAAAAACCAATGTTTTTTCTTACCTCTTATAAAAAAAATGAAACACAGTTAAAAGCAGATGAGCGTCAGAATAAATAACATAACAAATTAGGGTTTTTTTTTCAAAATTATAACAGATAACAGTGGTTATTTTTCATATATCTTAATGTTCAAGAGGAATTGATTGCTTTTTAAAAAGTAACTTACAAAGCAGTGTTCTCCAGCAGCATGTGGTGGGTACCAAGGATGTTTTTAAAGCAATTGAACCTTATTAGAGAGGGAAACAGGTATTCAGCACTTGGCCGAAATGGGAGGATTTAGAGTCAGGTGTATTTTTTCTGTATGATCTGGTGTGTGTGCCATAAATAGACTTATATGGCTTTGCATCAGCTGACAGTGTAGTACAATGGGATGACAAGATGTTTGGGAAGTGGGGGTATACTGATGATCCAGTTCATCACATCTGGCTGTACAGTATTAAAGAAGAGCTCTCCCAGCTTGAATGGCATGGTGGGAAGTTTGTGAGTTCAACATGGTAACAGAAGCCACCCACCTTTCTTTTAATCAAAGGTGCCCATCCAAATGTTATTGGACTACATTGTCCATCAACCATAGGTGGTGTGCCCCATGGCATGGGATGGTGAGGGCTGCAGTCCAAGAGGATCATTTTCCATCCCTGTCTCAAGGCAGTGTTATGGGCAGAGCATAACGTTTAGCCTACGGAGCACCCTGATTTGCTCCGAAAGCCAATGACATTCCATTCCAAGTGGGGTGTTGGTGGTTTGCAGACGGAAAAGGGGGAAGTGAAAAACACCTTGCACAATCCCCGAAAGAGTGCAGCTGCTTGCACAATGAATTATTGCATGAACAGAAGAAATAGAGAGGATATTGTGCTTAGACTAATAGTGGATGTTAACTTAGTAAGCGTATCCTAAGAAACTTGTGCATCTTTGATACATTTCTCTCTCTCTCTCTCTCTTTTACTTTTACTTACTAGAAGTTATTTCAGTCCTTCTTTTGTTGCCTAGCTATCCCATAAATCACTGGTTTCCAACCTTGGGTCCTGAGATGTTCCTGGACTAAAATTTGCAGAAGCCTTCACCACTAGCTGTGCTAGCCAGGATTACTGGGAGTTTGGGTCCCAAGAACATCTGGGGACCAAAGGTTGGAAACCACATGCTCTGTTTCCTGTTATTTATCAATCAGTTAATTAAATTAACTAACAGAGGGCCTAACAAACCAGGATTTAGAATGAGTTAATTAATTCCCCACCCATCTAGACTGAAGTCTACTCTTGTTATCCTGATCTGGACAGTGGGGGCATATCTGTAACACACCTTGCCAAATAAATAAATGAATGAATAAAATCTGTTATTTCAGTGGCACCTTTTTTGCTATGGAAATTGTAGGTATGTACCACAATTGTAACAGGAGCAAAGGATTGGATAGAATCTCTCTCTCTCTCTCTCTCTCTGTAGAGAGACTATAACTATACTTAATGCTAGAATGACTGAGCTGAAGTTAACATGTAGCTTGCTAAAATCTGAGGTTTCCAACCCAAATCATTGGCGCTACTGAGAATTGGTGAGGTTTTTCATTTACTGTATCTGAGAAATGGGTAGTCACATTTCCATGTAGAGCTTGTTCAAGCAGAAGCTGTGTTCCAATATGGAAACAAGCAAACTTCTTAAATGAAGATAGTCTCAAACTGATGTAGCTGGTCTCACATGTGTTTCATTTTGAAAAAATCACATCTTGTGTATAAATTTCTGAACATTGCTTGACCCAAGATACCATGATACATTCACTCTCTGACATGGTAATTATCTGATATAAAAAATCTTAATTAAATAATAGAAATTACTGTGGAAATGTGGGTTTCTTCATACACATTTGACTATGGAACCTTGTTGTTCAGAGCAGGGGAATCCCTGGCATGTTCAGATGTTGCTGGAGCCCTAGTTATCATAGCTATTGGTGAGGAATGATGGAAGTTATGGTTCAATAACCTCTGGAGGTTTACAGGCCATCCCTATTGTAGGTTATATTTCTATGATGTTTGTAAGGGATTGTTTATATCAGGAACATAAGCTTATTGATTCAAACGTGTCTACTGCCAAAAAAGGCAAGGAAGTGGCATTATTCCAACTTCACTTTACAATACTACAACCTTAAAGAAGCAAAACAAACTGTATTTGCGAAGGCTTTCACGGCCAGGATCTAATGTTCATTGTGGGGTTTTTTTGGGCTCTTTGGCCGTGTTCTGAAGGTTGTTCCTCCTAACGTTTTGCCAGTCTCTGTGGCCGGCATCTTCAGAGAACAGCACTCTGTGCTCTGGTGCAGTTTGTTTGGGAGTTGAGTATACTCAACTCCCAAACAATATACTTACGTTGAGTATACTCAACTCCCAAACAAACTGCACCAGAGCACAGAGTGCTGTCCTCTGAAGATGCCGGCCACAGAGATTGACGAAAGGTTAGGAAGAACAACCTTCAGAACATGGCCAAAGAGCCTGAAAAACCCACAACAACTAAAACAAACTGTGTCAAGCTTTGTGGTACATCTTCAACGAAAGTTGTTGGAAACCAGCTACTCCTTATCATTTTTAACCTGGGATGTGACAGCTTCTGCAATCTGGTAGTAATTAAGGATAAGAGTTTTATTTGAAGTCATTCTGTAATATTCTTTCTTTTCTCCTGCTCAGTTGATTTCCTTTTTCTTTCTTCTTTCCCATTTTTATAATGGAAACAGTTCCTTAATAATAAACATGTCCTACCATTGGAGTTTACAAAGCTGTTACTGGCAACCATAGACCTGCTGGTAGTCAGATCCTACAACTGGCAAGACCTATGAGCATTTTGCAGTAGTGTGAGGTGAAATCACATAATACATTGATTTTGGGGGGAAAGGCAAACAAAGAACCTTTTCATTGGCAAAGTTGAGATTTGGCTTTGCTCGAGACAAATTTTGGGTCAGAGAAGCATCCAAGGATCTTGGAAAAGTAGCCCATGTAGCTTGGTTTTGTTGGAAAGCCTGCTTGTGCATGAGTGTGTGTGTTTGTGTGTGAGGGGGGGAGGCTTTAGAATCACTTTTCTCTGTGTTGCAGCTTATTTTTATGTTTTGTTGCTGTTTCTTTGTTAGTTGCAACAGCTTATTTCCCTTAAATTTTGTCTGTGCTGTGAACTCTGGAAGCTATACAATGAACATTTCTCCTAAAGATGTTTACTAGGGAGAAAACCCCATCAATGCAGAAAGACTTCCTTCTGAGCAAACATGGTTTGATCTACATTGTAAAGACTGTCTGGTTGCCTGCAGAAAGACTTAGTTTCCCTAATTTCTTCTGGATTATGGTCATTCTATTTATGTATCTCTCTAATCAGAATACAGGCTTAAGAAAGTAGGCAGGGGTGGGATTCAGTTGTGTTTGAGAGAAGCAAGTATCTGGACTGCAGTAAGTGATTATGTGAATAAGCTGATTCCTGTTTTGTGTTTGTTATTCATTGATGGTTCCTATTGTCTGGAGTTTTGTATCTGGCAAGATGCTTTGCAGAACACACCACATTCCAACTGTCCATATGACACAACCCATCCATTTTTCTCTTTGTAATTGACTTCCCTTAAATTTCCCATAATGTAACACCTGGCATTAGAGGAGCTTAACAATTCCAGTAAAAAGATTATCAGGGCTCTCAATTGGCTATACTCCTCCTCCAACAACCTGTCTAAAAACAAATAAATAAAGAATAAAAAGTCTGGCAGTAAAACGTGTGGTTTGCATTTTCTACATTTCTTTCTAGTTTATATTAGCAAAATCCTAAAAGTGAGCAGAAATAGCTTTCAGGGCTCGTTAAGACTTGCCTTTCAAGCATGCAAAAATATTTATGCAAAAAAGAAAAAAAAAGATGGGTGGGTCATTCTGAAGGTGTTATGAGATAAACAAACCATGCGGGCTAAACTCTTTCTACACAGTTAAGAAAGATTTTAAGACTTGCAGATCTAAAGATTAGGTGTGCTTTATAGCCGCTTTCCTCCCCTACCCCCACCATGGAAAACATGGGAAAGCATTAAAAAGTCATGAGAGTGGGACATGCAGCGAGGTTTTGTGCTTTGTTTTTTCCACCCATACAAACAAAACATTTGTGAAGCTATTCATACTTATTTGGTATTCTGTATATCGTAGGCATAGGTAAAGTTGTAGATTGAGCCAGAGATTAATCGACCAGTAACATTGCAGAAAGCTGATTGGGTAGCTCAGTCAGATGGAGCACCTGGATGCAGAGCCAGAGGCTGTGAGTCCAATTCCCCACTGTGCCTTGTAAGAGAACACCCAGCTTGTCTGGTCATGGACAAGGTAGAAGATCTTTGAGCACCCCTAAAGGAAAGGAGCAGTAAACCACTTCTGAGTACTCTGCATGCAGAAAACCCTGGAAAGCATTCCAGTACATTGGAATAGACTCAATGGAATGTTATTAATTAATCAATGTTGCAAAAACACTGCTTTCTTTACATTTTCCCATAGATCTTACATCTTGAGCAGGGATCCAAATTTATAATTTTGCTAAAAACCCTGGAAACATATTTATGCTTTGGAGAAGTCATTGATTTTGTTTGCATGTACAGTCGTGCCCCGTTGGACGATTACCCCGCTCTACGACGAATCTGCTTAACATTGAAGTTTTTGTGATTGCTTTTGTGATCGCAAAACAATGTTTAGACAGGGGAATTTCACTTAATGTTGATCGGTTCCCTGCTTCGGGAACTGATTTTTCACTTTACGACGATCAACAAACAGCTGATTGTTGGGTTTCAAAATGGCCACCGGCTGTAGAAAATGGCCCCCCGCTGTTTTCAGGACTGTTTTTTCGCTAGACAGGCCCCAAAAATGGCCGCCGTATGGAGGATCTTCGCTGGACGAGCAGGTACTTAGCCCATTGGAACGCATTAAACGGTTTTCAGTGCGTTTCAATGGTTTTTTAAATTTCGTTTGACGACGATTTCGCTCTACAGCGATTTCGCTGGAACAAATTTAATGTCATCAAGCGAGGCACCACTGTAATGATTACCCAGGTCTATAGAGTCTTTCATCTTAATCTTTATCAGCAGGTGTGCCTTGGCCCATTGCTCCTACACCCAGTAGTAGCAAGTGAGCTAAGCAAAAATTCCAGACAGTAAGCAAATGCTTACCATTATGTGCATGTGCTTACTGTCTTGGTTTGTCACTCACTCCACTCAGAGCAAATGTTGAAGACACCGTATGTTGTTGGCTTCTCATTCCTGAGCTTGTCTAAGAACAAGACACCATTCTAACAATACTCTTTGGTTTCCAGATTATCTACTTGTTTAATCACTTCTGCTTTTGGAAGAGTCTAGTTAGTGCCATTGTACAGCATACAGTGCCTGGCTGAGCTGGAGGCATTTGCAAAACAACAAAATTCCTAACTGTCCTGAAGAGCAGTCCAAAGGCCAGCGTAGAGGGATTCCACCACCTGTTTATTTGTTTGTTTGTCTGTTCATCTGTCCATCTATTCATTTGTTCAACTTCTATATCATGCATCTGGCTAACAAGACCACTGTTTATAGATGACTTACCCAGAGAAACAGAGCTTGCACTGAAGGAGCTAAACATTAGAGCACATGCAAAAGTCCTAGATTCAATTCCTGACACCTCTAGATAAAGTAAGGAAACATTTTGATCTGAAACCTTGATAAACCATTGCCAGTCAGCCAGTATAGTCGAGATGCCTCCATCTAGACTATACTGGCTGACTGGCAATGGTTTAGGTAGGTCCTTCCAGGTGTCTTGGATAACAGCTGTCATCAGGTCCCTCAGGCCAGGATGACAACCTGAAACATCCTCAAAGGACCCAGAATGGAGAAGGCTGGTGTAGCAAGCAATGAATTAATTACTGTACCAACGGCTGAATTTACCATAAGGTAGCTCCTTAGGTTCTCACAGTTTTCAGAGCTTTGCCGTACCACACAATTAACAGCTTTGACAACAATAAGGTGCCCCAAGTTTTTCAGATCCTTCCAAGTCAGCTGAGTCAAGTCTTGCTTACACTTCATTGAAAGTCTAAACCCACTAATGACTGACCACATTACTGGTGTTTCAATGTAACAGAGAAGTGCAGAAAAAGGGAGACAGGGTACAAATATAATAAACGGGCACATTTTTTTTCTTTCTTCTTTCCCAACTAACCAACCAACCAACCAATCAATAAAATGTTATGAGGACAGAAAGAAGAAAGATGATTGATCCTCAAGTATGTAAAATGCCCCTCTAAGAATTATCTTTGCTTTAGAAAGGCAGAATATATATTTAAGAAATGAAAATGTAGTGGCCAGAATCATATGTGCTTATGCAATCAGACCGGGCAGTCATGTTGCCCCAAGGCTTTCCTTTGTATTATCAGCTTTGCGCTGGTTGCAGAATTGGGCACATAACCATTCACACAAAGGACAGCTGTTGGAGGATAAAAACCACTGCACAATTGCTCTTACATGCATAGTTTTTCTCTATTGGATTTTAATTAGTGACTTTGGGAAGATTCCTCCATATCTACTCCCCCCTTGTCAAGTACATACAACTGTCCCTTTTTCTGCTGAAGCATCTGACATTGTTTTGAGCTACTTTCTTAGTATTAAGCCTTAAAAAATGTCCTACCTATGTGTTGCCTTTCTTTAACCCTGAAACCCATCATACATCATTACACCCACCACAAGAATCAAGGTCTTATCCGTTGCAACCTTAGCCAGTAGTCAAATACATGTTATCACTACTTCCATTCTGTTGCTCCCTGTTTTCCAAGGTAATTTTTGCTTACGTGCTTGGAGAATATTCTCTCTCCCCCCCCCTTCCCCCCCTTTGTCTCTCTCTTCAGTTTCAGGCTGGATTTACTCCAAGATAGCAGTGAAAATTGTTAGGCAATTTAAGAGCCAGGAGCACTGGAGTACCTTTGAAAAAAAATGGCAACGTGACCTATCAGCAAACTTACAAGCCTTATGACATAGCTGTCTCAGAACAGATAACAGATTTTCCTGGTTGCATTTCATTTACATCAGTGATGGTGTTTGTTGAAACAGTTTGCTAATGTAGCACACAGATGGGTATTGGCTACCAGAAGAATGCATCTGATCTGCGGCAGCTGCAGAAGTACTACACTTCATAGTTGCTTAGAGAGCATGACTTTGGATAAGGGAGCACATGTGACTTCTCCCTCAAAGGTTTCCTTGAAAATGCATCATTCTGATAAACAGTGCTGTTTGTGCATACCCTCTCAAATACAGGCACCAAACAAGTTTATACAGAAGTAGCTGTGAACTTCCATACTCTGATTGATTGCCTTGCTTCCATACTCTGGAAATTCCACTTAGATCTTTCAAGCATTCATATATTTGGTCATATTTAGGGAAATAAATCCTTTGGTTTTTCAACTCTATACCCAGAATCACTGCTGTGTGTAGCTTTCTATGATGTAATCTAGGTGGCCAGCAATACATTTTACAAAGTGAACTTGCTACATTGAGTGCCATGAAACCCTTAATGTGTTAACCTTCATAAATTTCAATAAGGAAAGGTATAAATATTCTTAATTTGCCATGAAACCTTGCAGATTATGTACTGTAGCTTCTCCAGGTCACTGAAGGCTGCTTCATACAGAAGTAAGTTTGATGTGTAATACCTAGGAGTGTGATGTGCATATATATCACTACTATGTTCAAAAACAGAAATATCAAACAAACACATTTGCCAAGGACCTAGAAGTTCCTGCAAATTCCCCAAGTGTGTACTTGGGATTTCTAGGTGGTCTCCACACACTCATTGGATCCAGACCACCTTAGTTTTATTGAGATTGGTGTGCCATATATCCTTAGACCTGGCCCGGTTCTCGGTGACAACTCTCACAAATTAACTCTAAATACCAAGCAGTCTCTTCATTTGTAATAAATAGAAAGCAGATGCAGTTCTTAGGCAAGGGTGCAAGTGTCCTGACAGTCTGGGGATGAATATTCTGCTACTGACTGTAGGCTGCATCATATTGAAAATGCCTCACACACCCAAATAAAGGGAAGAAGTAACTTGATGTCTGTTTCTGGTTTTCATGTTGTTTTGTTTTAACTGCTTATGAAGGCTTCCAGGAGTAGACACTTCATTCTGTGTCTGTATGTGTGCATGTGAAAATGGGAGCACAATATTGGATATAAAAGAACTTTTTTTGTCATTTTACATGGGTTCTCTGTCCATTTATTTGAAAGAGACTGGGGTAAATTTAAAAAAATGCTCCTTGTTGACCCTGGGAACACCTACCTCAGGTAGGAAATATTGGGGGCAGTAATTAGAGCCTCCCCAGCCATTCTTGCAGAGCTCCCAACCATGCCTATACTTTATTTTTACCCATAATTTAACCTAGCAGATCAGAGGACTTTATCTTGGTTCCAGAAATGAAATGAAATTCACCTGCCTGTTGGTTTCCGTACATGGAATTTGGGGGTGTGATAGAAGACTTAGTTTAGGATGAACAAAAATGTCTTGGGCTAGAAATGGTGATGAGTGCTTAGCACTGACAAAACCGTTCAGTTTAAATCTGGGATTACCAAGGGATAATCCTTCAGAGGATCATGGGATTCAACTCCCACCTATTTCGCCAATCAACTCTTTCGTTAGTGCCTGTGTTCTCTTCCCGATTAAAATCCAACCCTCTTCTGCAAACTTACATTGCTCATCCTGTCAGCCTACTTTCATCTGGACATATTGTGCTGCAGAAGAACAGCATGCAAATACCGTATTATCCAATTTGGGTTCCTGCCTCTGAGGTTTGTATATCCTGCTTTGGTACTGAGAAGCATATATTTCCTAGTGTTGATAACACAACTTGGTAATGAATTTAAACTGTCCCACAAATCACTGAAGAAGAAGAAGAAAAGAAGGGAATGTTAGTGATGGGAAGGCCATCTGCTGCATTATCATTGCAGGGAAGTGACAATTAAGCACTAGGAAATTAATGAGGTATTAAAATAATAAATTGGCTGACAGTCTTTATTTTGGGGGGGGGGAAGTTTGTCTGAACTTGTAAAAAAAGCCAACTTGACCATGTTACAATTTCCTGTATTCTCTATGGGCCTGAAGGTGTAGAATTTCAATATGTTATTTCTCTTAGAGAGGCTGTGAAGTTGATTGAGATGTTCTTCTTCAAATTCAAAATTGCCATGGTTCTCAGGTCTAGATGTCCCTGTAGGGAGGACTACTCATGTTACTTTATATTTTGCCCCTTCCAACATCCATAACCATCAGCCATTCTCCTAGGAATATATGCTCTTCATTCTTAAGTTAGTTTGTAGAAAGTTTGTTTTTAAAATGTATCAATTATCCTCATTTATATTAGCTATCAAGTCAAAATGACTTTACCATTGATGGATGACATCTGAAGAGTTCTTGCATATGAAGGGAGAGGGAAGAAAACTACTTTCTCAGCTGTCTCACAATCTCATCCTAAAATACTGTATATCCCTTTGGAGTGCATGCAATTCACTACTATTTTAAACATATTTGGTGCTGGGTTGGCTGGTTCCATAAATTTAAACCTAATCTACCTGTGAATCTATGAGCAGCTATTTTAATTGGCGTCCCCTTGTAGATTAGGATCTGGCAGCAGGTCTGTGCTTTATAAGCCACCCACAGAAAGATCCAGGCAGCTAATAACACTCCTGTCAGAACCAGACCCCTGCTTCGTTTAGGAAGTTTGACAGCACTTTCAAAAATTTGTATAGGAAGCAATACTGAAAAGTGGCAACAACAGGGGAAAAAATCCTTTTGGCAAGGATTAAAAAGAGTCTCGCTTTCTCAATAATCAGCCTACCCAAGTTGCAATATGAGATCTAAACCAAGACTTTGCTGTTTCCTAAGTGAGGCACATTTCAAAGCTGGGAAGCTTTTATTCCCCCCCCTCCCCCAAAAAAGGGCTGTCAGGACTTGATGTTTTTCAAAAGCCCAGCATCTTTCATGAGACCCAGAGATGGTGAGTGTCTGTAAGAGAAAAAAAAGTGTGTTGAAGTTTCCAGATCAGAAACGGTGGGAATAACTCACTTGGAAAAGAGGGAAATGTGCTTTGATTCAGCTCTCAAGTTGCTGGAGGTAAAACATCTGTGGAAAACATTATTTACAGTCCCTGTTCTGAATTTGATATGTTGATAATAATCTCATTTTTATAAGGTGGGTGGTATATAGTCTTGAAAAGTTACTGTCTACAGAGGGAAACATATACTTTAATGAACTCTGAGAATGATACTATCCACCAAATTCAGCTGCTGCTTGGACAATTTCTTCTTCCTCTCTCTCTCTCTCTCTCTGTCTCTGTGGCATTTGCTTGGTGCTTTCTTCCTGATTCTGTTGATTAAATTTCATCTCAGCACTTCTCCTTTTTCATGTTTAATTTGACAAAGGGAATTGTTGTTGACTGAAAGCAATTTCCATGAAAAAAATAAGAGTTTTCAGGCAAACATACCAGCCTGCTCTCATGGCAGTACCATGGTGAACGAGAGGAATAACGTTATTTGGCATGGAGCCCATAAGGGGGGAAAAGTGCAGAGAACAGGGGTGCCTTTGTCCAAACTTTGCCACAGTAAAGTGAAAAAGAAAAAAAAAAGAGAGGAAAGGAAAGTGAGGGAAAAAGGCAGCTATTCCTTTAGGCTTCTTTAACCTTTTTTTCCACCAATTTATTCACACATTGCCTGACAGCAGGGCACTGCATTGTTACCAGATCCTGAAAAGGAAAGTTGGGCCCTCTCCATTTTTTATTTGTGAAAGAACACTCTACACATTGTGCCCCCAAAGAGTAAGTGAACTGTTCGCTCTAATACTGCTTAGTCCATTGGGAATTTATTAATAGCATCCTCATAATAATCTGGAAGGCATAGGTGAAGTACAGTCAGGTAGGAGAGAGGCTGCACCATTTACATTTCAGCTTTCTGCCATATGCTGATGTCCATATGTTTTGAATTGCAGTTCCCACTACTGGGACTGAGGTGTAGTCAAAACATTTTAAGAGAAAATGCTGCTACAGTATTATTATTCTACACATTTGATCACGTGGGCTCTGTTCCATAGAAGTCCATGCTGTAAACATGTTATTCTTCAAGGTGCGACAGGACTCTTCATAGTTTTTTTTTTATGTCAGAGGCTAACAGGGCTATAAATGTTGCTAAATTACCAGTAGCATGATAAAGCAGGAAGATCACTGTGCATGAACAAGAGCATAACAACAACAACAACAACAACAACAACAACATAATTTATTGTCATTGTAAGTATATACACAGTATACCCATACAACGAAATTTCATGGGAAATGGTAAAGGATTCCAGATGGATGAGTCAAAAATATTTTGAAAAGTACAGCAATCAAGGGTGATTAAGGGTGATTCTTGCCTTCTAAATATTTTTTATTGTAGTTCCTTACTGGGCTGCTCCTGGTGCAGTTTCTGGGATGGTGATCTGAAAGATCTGGAGGGCCAGTACTTTCCCATTCCTGATCTAGGTGAGCAGTTATTGAAGTGTACATAAATAGACTTACTGGAATAGTGCAAAATCATGCTCCTGCTGGGATAGATAGAATTCAGAAAAGTTATTTTTCTGGTCTTTGACCAAAACAATACTCCAGCCAGCCTAGTCAACGGCCATGCCAGCTAGCTTATTCTGTTATTCTGTAGTCCAGAAAAGCTGTGTTTTCCAGGCTGTGGGACAAAAGTACTACCTGAGACTTCTTGAGTGAAAAAGAGTTTGGTCTACAGAAAGAAGAATTTACGCTTGTACTGCTTTTTTGATTACCTTAATATTTTCTCATATCCTACTTCTTCATTTCATAGAAGACAAAAAAGGAAGACAGATCAATAGCTTACAAGAGTGACGTGCAGGCTTCTACATCCATTTTACCAAGCATAACGCAGCCCCTTCATCCTTGTGCATTACTCAAATGTTTTGTGGAAAATGCACTAATATCATACCATTCTCTTTAAACATCCTGCATAAATAAGATCTGCATCTAGAAGTTGAGTCATGGCAACTGGACTTCTTTCTTATTAAGTTGATACGTTTTGCTACTCATCCAAGTAGTTTATTCAGTCTGAGGAGAGTTAGTAGGAGACCCTTGATATATCTTCCATGTAGGTTTCACTTTTCCCCTGGTCTGAATAGGTTTGTGTGATGGACAGGCCAGAAACCACACCTGTCCATCACAATGGAACACTGATTTAGTAGCCAATGGTTGTGCAGGAGGGCGGAACCAGGGAATATAAGATGAGAATGGAGGACAGTTAGAGTTTCAGTTAGAGTTAGAGTTTCGATTAGCCGGGAGTTAGGGGTTTCAGTTACTGATGATATAGGACAGTTAGTCAAGAGTTAGGTAGTTGGAAGAATTGTTTTGGAAAGAAACCCTTGGAAAGAAATGTATAAGAGAACTGAATGCAATGAAAACTATAAGAATTAAATACATTGTTTTAAAGTGATTGAAACTAAATACAAAGTAACCAGCATATGTCCAAGTTAAATGAAGTTTAATGAATATCAAATACCATATCATCGATGGTTTAATTTATTAATAAACAACGTTATATTTGACACGACTGGTTTTGTGGTCCTAATTGGTAATTGAGGAAGGATTTCCTCTGGTGGCAGTGGAAGTGGAGACAAGAAAAATCGCCATGCTCGAAGACAAATCTGTTTATTAGGGAGAATATACAGAGGAGCTGGGGGTGTGTGACAGCTTGTTAGATGGACAAAGGATGGGTGAGTGAAAATTCCACTTCTGCAGTCCTTCTCCACCTATTGTTATGGGTCATTAACAGTCATTATCAGTAGTCTTTCTGGTGGGTGTGGTCGTGATCTTTCTGGGATGAAAGGGCAGCAAGATAAATTGAAGACAGATTGTTTCTAAGGCCTCCACTCCTGTTGAGTGAGAGATTTTCTACATGCACATATATGGCGTCTCTGAACCCTCTCTCAGACTACATATCTTCTCAGTCCAGAATGAGTACATTTTGGTCATCAAATGAGTGTCCTTTGTCTTTCAAATGAAAGAACACTGCTGATTGTGGTCCTGAGCCTTTGCCCCTCCTCTGCATGGCTATTCTCCTGTTTTGTGATAAGATCTGCATGTATCTTACAGCATTGTCTTTAAGCATGAGCCAAAAATGACCCCAAATTTGGCAGTGTCTGAAAGTGACATTCATTTAAAGGTCCAGGCAGAAGTTGTGACAATGGTTGAGTAGTTCTTCCCATCCTAGAAATAAAATGCAAATATAGGAGATGTATGTCACTATTGACAGATCAGTAAAAGATCTTTGAAATTGAAAGCTTTATTTTTTTTCTGGCTAATAAAACATTTGGAATTTTTCTCTCTTTTTAAGTCTCTGTTTTCAGATCACACATTATTTGTACAGATGGTTGAGAGAAAACATTAAAATGAACTATAACTTGGAACAGGAACATGGAGTTGTCATAGAAAAAGATAGTGGTTTTCCAGCAGTCATTGCCATGTTTCTGAGAAAGGGACATAGCCCTTTAAAGCAGTGGTCCTCAACCTTTTTGGGACCATGGACTGGTTTGGGGGGTACGCTCCGTGCATGTGGGGGCAGGGGCACCCCTGCGCTCACAGAGCAACACCCCTCCATGAGCGCAGGGTTCTTTTCTCAGGGTTCATCTCAACATTGAGCAATACCCTATTGAATAAATCTCAAAGAAGGGAATCACATAGGAGTCCACACTGTTCTGCCAGGCATCCTGTCATATGCCCACTCTTGCTCTGGTTGTGAGATGAGTCACACAACAGGTCTTGCAATGAGAGACCATAGGACAGAGCACATAACATGATAGACCTTCTCACCTATGTTTAGGCAGTAGGATACTGGCTCCTGAGTTTTTCAAAGGGGAAAAAAGGCTGGTGGGGTGTATTGTGTAAATTTTCCAGGTTCACCAGTCACATTTTTGGCTACAGGAGCATGAACAGTCCCTTATGAGGAAAGAGTAAGTGGAGGAAAGAGCCCCATGCCCCATCACAGCTGTCCATGTGGTTTGAGTTAGGATTTAGTAAGATCCTAATGGAAAAGTTTGTGTGTGTGTAATTAAGAGTGTTATAGAAAAAAAATAGCCCTTAAAATGAAAATGCTTTTAAAATTGAGGCTTGAATAATAGTTTACCACAATCATTTCAAAACAAGTAGCCAGATCTCCAGCCAAGCAAGGTAATTGAACAATTAACAATCCTGACAGTTGAAGATGCTTATATCATAATGAACTTGTTTGTTTTTCAATATGAAACATGAAGCAGTATTTGTAAGTGCTACAGTTCTCCCTTTCAGTGATTGTAATATTTTAAGTTCACAGTAGGGAAGCATGTCAGGATTTTATGGTGACAGTATCCTAGTGCATAAAATGTTTTATGCTACAGAGCTTTATTTCTTCCAGGTGCTGCAAAAATTTTAGTCACAACAGTAATGTTATCAGCATAGTGTCAGCCTCCCAGATATTAAGTTACACACCCCTAAAATTCCAAAGATGAACAATACCATTTTCTATTGAAAAATTATTCCTGGGGTACTAGGCTTTTGATCCTCCAAGCTTTACAGAAAAAATTGTTCATACTTAGAAAGGAAAGGTAAACAACTTAATGCATTATAAATATAGGGAGATAAGACACACAGAGACACATTCAGAATTCAACACACCATCACAACCCCATGCTTCTGTGGACACCAGGCATCAAATAATAATAATAATGGATTTCCCTCCAAAGACGTAAACCAGCACAAGGCTGGCTTAACTGGGTCATGACTTAATATAATTTTTCTCTGTGTTCATAATATGCTTAGAGGCCAAGGAAGTTATTTTCTTTAACATATTTTTACATTCAAGAGCTTTAATGTTTTAAGAAATGTATTCCCACTTCTTAAATGTGCCTTTTTAGGCTATAAGCTCTTGTATTTTTAGAATGTAATTGAAACATTCTCATTGTTTTGTTTTTTACTCTTAAAAACAATATGTTCTGTATTTTGGATGGATTTCTGTTTAAGCATTTGTGCCTGAAGTTTTCTTCAGAGCTATAAGACTTTTGTATTTTTACAAGAAATCTGAAGTATTTTGTTTTTATGGAACATAGAAGCAATGTGGATAAATAAATCTTGTAGAAGTAGATAAACTGTTATTGCCTGGAATCACTGCAACAATGAAAAAAAACCTACGTCATGATTATTCAAATAAATGTTGATATGATTGTCTAGTTTCACTCTGGAGTTAAACTTTCTTTGGGATAAATGCCAGCTGTGATGGACACAGGTCTCTGATTTTTCCCTAGAGCTTTATACAGTAAAGTTCTATATGACTCTTAGGCTTATGTTTAGACCTGACATTAATACTGTCCTCTCTTAAAACCTTACGCTGGAGCTGAGTCCTAGAATATTAATGCTGGGAGAAGAAGACAATCTTGGTTCATGCAGATGGAACTTCAGACTACCAGAACCCACCAGAGGCTGCTTTCCAGGACCTAGTTTGTGACTATTGGATCTGGATTAACATGTTTTTCATTGCAGAATTAGAAGAGCATTAAACCTAAAAATAGCAAACAACTGTGGCTCCACTGTGGATGATACAACCATCGCAACAGTAGTCTCTCCCACAGGGCAAATGTATATAGCAGGATGTACTCTGTCAGAGACTTATTCAGAGACAGAAATCTGTTTTAAATACATTTCAAACAATCCACTTCCTGTGCTACAAGCAAATGTGGAAAATCTGCCAGCACATGATTGGGAAATTCATTCCCAGACTTATGTATGATATCATATAACCCCTGCTTATATCCTGGCTTATTTGCTCTGACATGAAGCAGAGTTCAGAGTTCAGATATAACCAGGAAAGCTGGTTTAATGCAAACCAAGATTTTCATCCACAGCTTCATTGTCTGTGATCGACCTTTCTGTAACACACGACTGGCCTGAATTTCACAGACGTACAAGTTTGCTATCCCACCAAGTTCAGCTAGGGTCAATCACATACTATCTCCTTCTGGAACTTTCCAAATGTTTAAATATATAATAAATAGTGAAACAGGAGTGGTGTTTTGTGGAGTACAAGGTCTTTACATCTCCCTATTTTAACCTGTTGAAGATTATCTCTTTTCATTTGATTCCTGTGCGACTGCTTCTGGGCTTCCTTCTTTACTGTTAATGTATTCTCTAAGTTGCTGAGCGATTTTTTTCTGGTTGAGCCTTGATGTATTTATTGCACAAAAGTGTAAATTTTATTGTCACCTGTGTAACTTGACTTTCATTCCTGCTACCACAATAGTTGATCACTGGAGCAATTTGTTGGCTGTATAATTACAATGGGCATCCCTTGAATAAGGGAAAATTTTCTATTGGCTTCTTGCAAAGGAACACTGCTGCTTTGGATATCAAGCAAAGTTTGGAAAAGTTACTTTTTGGAACTACATTTTCCAGACAACCCCCTCTCCATGATGGTTGAGGGATTTTGGGACTTGTGCAAAAAAAGTAAACTTTCCAAACTCTGCTATCAAGACTTTAGTTCTTGGTATGTTATTAATATCTCCTTTGGAGGAATCTGAAATCTAGCCATAGGATTTCATGACACAAGTGGCAGGGACTGAACTAAATGACCCACTTGGACAATATTTTGCATAAATGGTTGTCATTGCTTTTAGTTTTCTTGTTCAAAGGTGGCAGACCTCTTTTTAGAGGAAAGAAATGGGGGAAGAGAAGGAAATGCCACAATAAAACCCCAATTTACTCAAAACTGGATTATATCCAAGCAGGAAGACTCCAAAGAAAATACAGCAAAACAAATAAGGCTTGGGGATTTCTAAGGCCTCTAGCTATGCAGCAAATTACACATCTCTGAAATATTTGCATTGAGTACCTGGGAAGAAAAATTGTGCTATGGTGCTTAGGCCTACCAAAACAAATAATCATTTTTTTAAAATGTTGGTTCAGATTTTTACAGGATACTTTCCAGTCATAACTGGGAAACTGTTTGAGTCCTAGCAGTCAGCATCACATTTTAGAAGTCAACACTTTTTTCTTCTTCAAATGGGAGAGGAAGGTATTGGTGGCACATTTGTTATTTTAGGAGCCTGGACAGACAGTCAGTGAAAAGGTTCTGGAACCTCAGGTGAAGTGGTGAAGCTGTTTTTCATCCCATATGCTGACTGCAGATATAATTCAATGGAGAAGTATGATAATCATGGTTTCTGTTTAACTGGTAGAATATATATATATATATTTCTGCTTAGATATGAAGGCTAACGTTTTTAGCACGCACAGAGCCTGAATACTAGGAGTTTCATGGCACAGTGGTTAAACTGCTGCACTGTAGCCAAAACTGTGTTCATGACATAGAGATCTGCCCCTGGTAGCCGGCTTGAGGTTCACTCAGCCTTCTATCCTTCCGAGGTCAGTAAAATGAGTACCCAGCTTGCGGGGGGGGGGGGGAATATGTAGCCTGCATAATTAACTTGTAAACCACCCAGAGAGCACTTGAACTGCTATGGGGTGGTATATAAGCAGCACACTTTTTTCTTACTGTACTACACGAGTATATTGCTTGAGATTCAATTTAATCTGATTTCTTAGGATATATTTTATTGTGCAGCCAGGTTGTATGCGAGGGGGTCCCCCAGCATGGTCATAATTGGGTTGGGACTTCATCTCATGGAAGTCCTCACCTCACCCTAAAGATAAAGATAAATACAATACTACTGCAATGTATTATATGAATAAAAACAATTTTACATGCCAACTTTGCATTAAAGTTTTTTTTAGCCCTCTCTCCAAATTGTGAAATATCCCAGGCCTCATCAGAGCTCTTGGAGGTCCCTGTATGTGGCCAACAAGAGCAACCCATCTCTTTGTTGCTAATGAATAGGGCTTGTTTTGATAGTAACCCCACACTTTGAGAATGCACTTCCATCAGGCCCTCAAGGAAAACTCTCAAAGTATTACTTATTCTCATTGGCATTTTTAAAAATGCTATATTTAAGTAACTGTTTTAATTTACAATAGCTGTTTTTACAGATGTTTAAGTTTATTGCATTGTTCCTTTCATTTTGTATGTAATCTTAGGGACTTCTACAGTTTAAGCAGCCCAAAATAATTAGCCAAATAATATATCGAATATTGAAGTAACTTCTCTCTCTCCCTAGGGGCTTGTCTATAGATTTACTAGTCTACAAAATAATCCTAGCTTGTTTTGTACAAAGCTCTCCTGCATTGCAGGAGATTCTGGGTTACATTTCAGGTTGAAGGATTAAGTTATCCAGAGATGTTTTAGGCCTTATGCTTGTCCCATCTGAAGTGAAAATGCAGTGTGGAAATTCTTCTTGCTCCCTTCTGGATGTGCATTTAAAGGAGGAGCCAACCTACACTTTTTCCCCCTGAAGGTCTTTACCATAAGCCACAGAGAGAGCCAGGGAAGTGAGTTCTAGTTTCACTCTCTGAATTCCTTGTGTTGACAGGGAAGGCCTTCAAAAGTGCTATGTATTCAGCTACATGTGCTCACTTTGTTCTACCACAAGGATAGGCAAAGTGCGGCCTGTGGACTAGATGTAGCCTGCAGGGGCCTTCTGTGTCCCCTGACCCTTGAGCCCTCCTGCACACCCTACCCAGAAATTATTTCAGCCCCAAGGTAGCAAACTGCACCCTCAGAAGCTGCATAGTTTGACTTGCAAAGTAAAGGCTTTTCCAGGTCCATAGGGTGGCCATGTGTCCTCTTTTAAGGAGGATGGTGATGTTTTTGAAGATGTGCTCTCCTTTTTGGTGATATGTAAGCAGCCACCTTACCCCGGTTGAGTTTCCCTGGCCAAGCAGGGAAGGTAGAGAGGCTTTGATTGGTAAATATATCTAACCAACCCTATCTCATTCCTTAATTAAAATGGCTGTGGGGTTTTTTTGTTTTGTTTTTTTTGAAGGGGGTAATTTATAAAGAAAAGGTACAAACCACACACACTGATATAACTACTGATGAATGGCAGGAAGGATGTGGTATGGCAGATCAATTCTACATGAACTTCAGGTTTGAGGTCAATTCCCAGAGTGGACATTCTGAAAACCTCTGCTCAGACCATTCCTCTGAAATAACTGATTGCTGCATAGCTAGATTTATTTATTTATTTATTTATTTATTTACATATTTATTTATTTATACCCTGCCCATCTGGCCTAAAAGGCCACTCTAGGCTGCTTCCAGTGAATACAAACGGTAAAATAATACAAAGAGTTACATAAATCATAATTATAACATACAAAATACAAAAATAGAACTAAAATGAATAAAGGAGAACAAGAGAAAATCAAGTGTTAGCTGGAGGGAAGGCCTGAATATATAGCCATGTTTTTAGTTGCCTTTTAAAGGTGCCCAAAGTGGGGGCTGCGCGGATCTCAGGAGGGAGATTATTCCAGAGGCGAGGTGTTTCCCAAAGTGGTTAGTCATAATTTTATGCAGTATGATTATCTGTAGTAGCATTTCTACTTAAACTATACAGTAATAGTAATGCCTGATTGTGATGATATTTGCATATATTATTTTAGATTAGCATATGCAACTTTAGTGCAAAAATGTTCTCTCTTTTTGTGTGTGAAGAATGTCCTTTTTTTGGTGTCACTTGTCCCTCATGTCCTCTGTTTTTGATTGTGCCTTTCCTCCTTTTTGGCAATGGAGTAGTGGCCACCTTAACCCCCAAGCATATTTTAGGCCCAGCATTGTGATTGTATTTCCTGATTTATTTATTTTTAAAAAATGTTTTTGTTTTTTGTCTGAAATAAATTGTATGTGCCCTTACCTTTAGGATTTGGTTTAGTTTGTTTTTTGGGGGGGGCATTTTTCTCCTCAAATGTTAGGGATTGAGGAGGTTGGAAGGTTACTGAGGAGCTTATTGCCTATTGAGGTCTGAAGGAGTGCAAAATTTAACCCTGGCCTCTCAGAAGGGGTTGTTGAACAATATCAGGAACCTTGATAAGGCAGTGTTCCTGGTTCCTGTATATGTTTTCAGTTGCATGTGGCTCTACAGAGAGGTCTTACACTGGAAGGTGAGTGAGGAAGGGCCATGAGTGAAGGTGACACATCCAGCTCTCTACATTTATATGATAAATAATTCAGAGGTTCAGGGATTTATTACATGTGCTTCTTATCCCCATTGGACAGCACCTCAAGTTTATATGAATATCAGTCTGATTGCAGCCAACTGGATGGCATGCTAGCTTTGAATGACTTCGTGGGCTCTGATTTTTGTGTTTTATTCACATCTGACCTATTCTAGTTAATCACCCAAGACACACATATCCCCATCAGAATTTTCCAGTGAGATCTTTTCTAGCATTTACCTCGTAGTCTTCCCTTTATAAAGGAGATGTAAAGCAGTTTAATAATTGTTTAGTTTAGACTAAATGCTTGAATCAACAAAGCCTATGGAGCATAAAAGAAATACTTCACAGAGTGGTGTCATGTAGCACTTACTGAAAATTAGCTGAGGTGCTTTTGCTGGAATATAATTCTTTCCATCCTAGAATGCATACAAGAAACTGAAGAGGATGGTTCTTCAGTGGCTTAAAACAAAACAAAAAGAAATAACTTGATGGTAGGGGGAAAGAATTGCATTTTGGTTAGTGCAAAGGTGAAACCTCAGCTGGGAAGATCAGAGATGCCTGGCTGGGTCACCACAGTAACACATCCCACATGGATTTGTCAATGGGTGGTCAATGAAAGCTTATCCTGTCTTAGGCCCCCTTTTTTTGCCCCTCCTAAATCTGCCCAAGTGTTAGGTTTTCAAAAGTTCAGTGTTTCAAAGCACTGAATCCAACACAAGAGTCCTTTGATTCCCCCCTCCCCCAGCCCTGTCCATTGCAACCTGCTCTATAAATGCACTGTCTCTGGGTTTTTAATCACCTCCTGTGTGTCTCTGAGGTTCCTAGCCTTCCCACAAGGTACAGAAAAATTAATTGATTGTTGAGGGGGAAAGTTGATAAAACAATCTTTCTTTGCACGAAAGTTCAGAACTTACTAACACTCAGCTCAGCGGTAGCATTCTTTATTAAAATGTGAAATAAAAAGCCATGTCAGCATTTCATGGCAGCAGCTTTTGCACAGGGCATCAGCAGCAAAGAGTCAGAAAGTCACACTGACTTCCTCCAAACAAATGTAACAAGATTTTTCTTTCTTCCCCTTGTGCCTCTCCTGTATGTGGCAGCAAAAAAAAACCCTACAGTGCCTAGCTGAATTCATTTAATGCCTGCACCTGTTACATCCAGTTTTGAGCAACGTAAACTAGATAACTCAGTGGGTTAGGTATTTGGAAATTTGATTCATTTGATTCCCCACTTTGTTGTCACAGGATAAGAGTTAGCTTGCGTAGCCTTGGGCAAGCTGCCCAGTCTGAAGACATCCCTAGAAGGGAATAGTAAAATATGTCTGAGAATTCTATACCTAGAAAAACCGGGAATGGGTTGCCCTAAGTGAGAATTGACTTGACAACAATTTATTATTATTTTAAGCATCAAACTGTAGTTCTAAGTTGATAATTGTTACATACAGCACTGATGTTACCTGTCTGTCATGGGTTGGAGGGAAAGTTCCATCCTATGGGGAGTGGAAGGCGGGACATCAGGAGGAGGGGCTGTACTGTATATATATGTGGAGCGTGTGTGGAGAAGAGGGAGAAGCTGGAGAAGAGCTGAGAGAAGAAGCTGGAGTGGGAGTCTGTGTGTCAGACAGGGTACTACTGTGTGTCAGTCAGTACCATCCTGATAGGTTCAGGTGTCTGTAGGGTTAGCCAGAACTGATAGGTTCAGGGTCTGTGCTTTAGTTAAATGCGTTCTGTGTGAACCAAACTAGTATATGTATGATTGAGACTAAGCCACGTTACTGTATCTTATTCATTTGATCATTTTATTTTCCCTGTGTGTTATGTAAATAAACCGTGTTCTTTTATTTGTTAAAAATCCATCCCTGGTCTGTGTGACTTCTTATAGGGAATGGTTGGTGGCAGCTTAGTGAGACTGTGGCATATCCCAGTAGGTCTGGGTTTGTCACAATAATGATGATTAGTTCTCTGTTTTTGACTGTTGTAGAACAAATGCAGATTTATTTATGTTATTGTTGTGCAGAACATAGGAAAAGATTCAGAAATGAATATGGGCACAAACCGCCAGTTCGGTGATTCTTGACAGTTTGTTTTTCAGCATAACAGGTGTTCAGTGTTTCCCAGCACTACCCCCTCCAGCAGGCATCCTGGCTTCCCCCTCTCCACCTCCTCCAGTTATTTTTAAATGTATTATTATTATTATTATTATTATTATTATTATTATTATTATTATTATTATTATTATTATTATTATTATTATTATTACAGTGGTGCCCCACATAGCGAGGTTAATCCGTTCCGGATTAACCTTCGCTATGCGAAAACATCGCTGTACAGGGCAGGAAAAGCCTATTGGAACGCATTAAACTTAGTTTAATGTGTTCCAATAGGCGCCAAAACTTACCCCTCCAGTGATGTTTTTGCTGGTCTGGTGGCCATTTTGGAGCCGCCGATCAGCTGTTCGGCGGCTCCAAAATGGCCGCCGGATGACCCGAAATGGCCCCCTGTCAGTGTTTTTGCCCCCTCCCCTTGCTTACCGAGGTCGCGAAAACGCTGCGGGGGGCATTTCGGGTCGTCCGCAGCCATTTTAATGGCCGCAGATGACCCGAAATGGCCCCCCGCAGCGTTTTCGCGACCTCGGTAAGCAAGGGGAGGGCGCGAAAACACTGACAGGGGGCCATTTCGGGTCATCCGGTGGCCATTTTGGAGCCGCCGATCAGCTGTTCGGCGGCTCCAAAATGGCCACCGGACGCCCCAATCGTTGCAAAGCGAGTGCGGCGATTGGGGCAGCTCCGTATAGCGATCCCCAAAAAGGGATCGCTATACGGATTCTTCGTTATACGGTGCGCTCGTTAAGCGAGGCACCACTGTATTATGACGACGACGAAGACGACGACGATTATTATTATTATTATTATTATTATTATTATTATTATTATTATTATTATTATTATTATTATTATTATTATTATTATTATTATTATTAGTATTAGTATTAGTATTAGTATTAGTATTATTAGTATTATTAGTATTATTAGTATTAGTATTAGTATTATTATTATTATTATTATTATTATTATTATTATTATTATTATTATTATTATTATTATTATTATTATAAAATACCAGGCACAGCCAATCAAAATTATAAAATCATTGACTGGTATTATATAACAGATACAAGTTTTAACCAAAAACCTAAGTATCTTTATATATCTGCACAGTATGTACAGTGGTGCCCTGCTTAACAATTACCCTGTTTAATGATGAAATCGCTTCACGATGTGTTTTTTTGTGATCGCTATTGCAATCGAAAAATGATTACTGAATGGGGCTTTTTCGTTTCACGATGATCGGTTCCCTGCTTCGGGACCGATTTTTCACTTTACGACAATCAGAAAACAGCTGATTGTTGGGTTTCAAAATGGCTGTCCACGGTTCAAAATGGCTCCCTGCTGTGCTTAGGACAGATTCCTCGCATTACAGGCACCAGAAAATGGCCACCCTATGGAGGATCTTCGCTGGACGCTGAGATATTTCGCCCATTGGAATGCATTGAGCGGTTTTCAATGCATTTCAATGGGCTTTTTACTTTCGCTTGACGTCGATTTCGTTCTACAGTGATTTCACTGGAACAGATTAATGTCGTCAAGTGAGGCACCACTGTATTCTGTTCCTAATATTGCCGGCTTTTGTAGCTCTGATAGTGTTATTCCCAAATCTGCAACTGCTTATAATACTGTGTGAAATTTTGTGATATTGTTCTCAAAGGTTTTTTGTTGTTGTTTAAAAACACCAGGCACAGTCAATCAAAATTATAAAACATTGACTGGTATCATATAACAGATACAAATTTTAACCAAAAACAGTGGTGCCTCGATTTACGACCATAATCTGGTCCAGAATATGGGCATAACTCAAAATGGCCATAAGTCGAAGCACCATTTCCCATAGGAATGCATTGGAACATGATTAATCTGTTCCAGAAGAAAAAAAACCAAATAAAATAAAATTAAAATAAAACACTGCAAGCCCCATAGGAACGTGTCAGGGCTGAAAAAGAATTACAAAAAAAAAAAAAAAAAAAAAAAATGCAAGCCCCGTCAGAATGCGTTGGGGCCGATTTTTTTTTTAACCAAAAACAAAAAAACACAGCCAGCCCCATCAGAACACAATGGGGCTGGGGAAAAACACACAAAAACAACACCCCACAAAGCCAGCCCCATCAGAACGCAATGGGGCTCAAAAAAACACACACCAAAACAAAAAGCATCACAGCACAGAAACATAACCCCCCCGCAAACCCAAATCCACCCCACAAAACAAAGTAAATGTACTTACTCACGAGCAGAAAGCAGCTCCAGGCAGTCCAAAGCCTCCTCCAACGCACTCACTCTAACCATTGGGGTGAAAGAGCTACAAAGAAGCAGCCTCTTCGCCTACCAATGGTTAGCAAATTTTAATTCCCCGCCTTTTTTCTCTGCCTTTTTCCGGTCACAAGTCAAAGCTCCAGCTGCAAGTCGAAGCAAAATTTTGCGGCTGGAGCTGGTCGCAAATCAAAATGGCTGTGTGTTGGGACAGTCGTAAGTCGAGGCACCACTGCATCAACTTCTTCTTCTCCCTCTCCTTCTTCCCTGCGAGCAGTGGGGTGACCCAGTGCCCATAGACGGAGCCGGTAGTGGGCATAGCTTCAGCTTGCAGTGGGCAGGGCTGGCAGCTAGCTCCCTTTTCCCACTACATCCCATCTCTGTTTGCATTCTCTTTCACCTAGACCCATGCATTACAACTTGTACATCTAGAAAGTTGATGTTCTCCAATTCTGATTAATGCACACTGATCAAAGTTTATTTTAATAATTTGGTGATAGGTTTGATACTGAGCAAAAAATCTCTGCTTCAGGAGAACTCTGTTTCTTGACCTTGACTGCAGAAATCTGTGGCCAGTTTGGGATAGTAGAATGGGACAGAAAAATGGCACAATCTCATTGTGTACTTCATAATACCACTTAACATTTGGTGCAGATCAAGGGAACCTGGAGCCTTTTCTGTAAACAATCACACAGCCAGTGCTAGTTTCCATTGTTGTATTCCTCTCCTCCCTGTTGTGCTCAGTTTTCATATGTGGCATTCTCCACCTATCTTCTGTAAACCCAGTTTTCAGGGTGGCCATTGGCATCCATCCATCTTGGAACCTCAGTGCTAAACATTCCCAGAAGATGGGGCTGGTGCCAGACGTTGTGGGTGGTGACACAATTCCTCACATGATCTATCCTTCAAGAGATGCACCTTGGAAATAAGACACCTTAGCAAGGGCCCTCAAGGATCCCACAACATTCATTATGCGGGTAGTGTGTGTACCCTGGCTAAGATGATAACCCTTCTGAGCCGTAGCCGCTGGAGTCTAGGCATTTTGTGGGTTTTGTGAACAATATCCGTTTAGCCCCTGTGGGCATGTTTATGTTTCTCATATGAAAATAGGGAATCTGAGGTTACTGTTGTGTTGGAAAAATGTCAAGATTCAATTGGCAATATCCCACTAAACCACAAGTTTGTAGGAGAGAAAAAACAAAACCCTCAGATATTCAAAACCATGTCTGTAGGCTTTTAAAGAAAATATATACAATCTAGGTCAAGTCATGCTCATGTTATGATGGTGGCAGTCCTGAAAATAATTGAAATGTGGAAATAATGCTCTCACGCTGTTCAGTGAATGAAGGAAAACAAATTTTTATTATTCCAGAGTTCACATAATATATAAGAACACTATTGTCTGCTACCCCCACACCTTCTCTCTTTTTCTTTCTTTCTTTCCTTTTTTAAATGCCCGATTTAGATCTCAGATATGTTTTATTGTTTAAGGGAACATGTGTTTTACAGACTTGTCATGTGAAAGCTATTTTAAAAAGGAACTAGCGCAATAATAGTAAGCCACGTAACCATAGTATAGTTAATCCCCAATGTTTGACTATTATGCTATAAGGGACGTGGTGGCGCTGTGGGCTAAACCACAGACTGTGCTGAAGGGTCAGAAGACCAAGCAGTCGTAAAATCTAATCCACGTGACGGAGTGAGCGCCCGTCACTTGTCCTAGCTCCCGCCAACCTAGTGGTTCAAAAGCATGCAAATGCGAGTAGATTAATAGGGACCACCTCGGTGGGAAGGTAACAGCGTTCCGTGTCTAAGTCGCACTGGCCATGTGACTACGGAAGATTGTCTTCGGACAAAACACTGGCTCTATGGCTTGGAAACGGGGATGAGCACCGCCCCCTAGAGTCGAACACAACTGGACAAAAATTGTCAAGGGGAACCTTTACCTTTACCTTTAAGGGATGCTAAGGGATTTTTCTTTTTTCTTAAAAAAAGCTATTAATACTGTATTTTGTTGGCTCGGGACAGAGATTCTTTGTCCAACTTGGCTATTTTCCACCACATTTTAGATAGCAGAAGAAAAATGGGCTAGATCTACATAATACACTAAGTTTGGAGTTGCATAATAGCAGTTGCTTAAGAAGTGTCATGCTTCTTGCAACATTGTGTTCATTGTGTTATGAGTCCTCTCTCCATGTCCAGAAGCTCATGCTACATAGGTAGCAATGTATTAATTCCCTATATTTTTAAAGAAGGCATTTCGTATTAGATAATTTGTAATTTTCTATTGTCTCTGATAATGATGGAATGTTTGTGGATTTAATTTAGAAGTGCTTACTCTGGTAAGAATGGAAATCATCTGGATTAGAAGTACCTGTGAAACTAAAATAGTTGAACTCTGTACAGTATCTAGTGAGTGTCAGACATACTGTATAACAGAGCCAAAACCTAAGGTTGAATTGGGGAACAATTGCCTGGACTAAATTATTAGTCGTCAGGCTTAGTTGTAGATCACATTATACCTAGTTGAATATGGGGTGCCCAGATCTAAGCCACTGTATATTAGCTTTGTTGGTGCACTAACAATGAAGCAACAGGAATATTTTAAGACAAAGGTGTCTCTATCTCTACCTACAAATAGCTTCAGTGGGAAATCTGTATATTTTATTTTTAGAACCAAATAAAATGAAACAGATAAGTGGTTCTAGATTCACCCTGCATCAGTGATTAGTAATAGTTATTTTATGCCAGGGACAAGATTCAACCTTGTAGCATTACTGCTGTCAAAATATTCTGCCCATTCCACTCTGTGCCAAATAGGAATATCAGAAGGAATGTTCAGGAGGAGGGTATAACCACAGTGCCTCAATGCACATTGATTTATTTATTTTTATTGATATCCCATCTTCCTCCCTTTTGGGACCCCAAGCAACTGATAGTATATGTTTAAAAAACAGAAATCTAAAAAAAACCATAATAAATTAAAATATTAAGACAATATTATGTAAAGTAATACAGTTAATAAAGTTAAAAACTATGTGAAATCAGTTAAACCATTTAGAAAGAAAAGAACAACAACAAAATACCGACCATTAAAATGTCCTGATCATTGACCAAAAGCCTGTCTAAATCCAAAATCCTGCAGATAACCTGGACCCAAGACATATAGACATTTATAGGGTCATTTCCAGTATCTCAAAAAACCTGGTAGCCTGGGAAGCTGTTGCAAGAGCTTCTACTCTCACTATAACTGGGTCCAGTCAGTAAGCTGGCCACAGCATTGTGAAACTGCTGGAGATTCAGAAGGCCTTCCAAAGGCAGCGCCATGTAGAACAAATTACAGTAATCCAAACAGGAGGTTAAGTAAGACATGCATTACCATAGCCAGATTGGACTCTTCTAGGAACAGTTACAACTAGAAACTAGTTTTAACTGTGCAAGCACACTCCTAACCCCCAAGGAGCCTTGGACATGCAAGATCAAGGCTGAATCCGGGCATACACACTCAAGCTGGGAGTTTTAGGGGGGACTGTAACTCCATTTAGCGCAGGTTGAATTCCTCTGGCCTGATCTGACATTTGACTGACCAAGAGTACCTCTGACACGCTCAGATTACTTTTTAATTTATTCACCCTCATCCATTATTGACCCCAGACACCAGTTTAGAACTGAGACAGCTTCTGAGGAATGCATGCGACCCTTCCTTTGAGGGAAACACAATGTGATTTTTTAAAAAGAACATTTAAATGCTTGGCATGTCTCAGCAACTGGCTATGATCAAAATAGGATCTTCATGTATGTAATATAAAGAAAACCAGGGTGATATAGCAGGCAGAATACTAGATGAGAACTGAGAAGATCTGGGTTTAAACTATTGTTTAGCCCATCACTACAGGTCAGCACACCTACCTCACACACCCCTTACTGAAGGTGTTGCAAATTGAGTACATTGATCATGGGTACATTATTCGTGTGTATTACTTTGGAATAACCGTGCACAACTGAGTATAGGAAAATAATTAATTTTAGAAGCAAAACCTTATCTTCCACTAAGGAATACCAGAACTTGGAAAAGTATGTGGGTTTTTTTTGTTTGTTTGTTTGTTTTTTGGATTGCAACATCCAGGGTACCCTGAAGAAAAGAGCTATGGAGCATGCCGGGAGTATTGAAGCCCTAAAACTAACTTTTCCAGTCTCTGAGGGCGATATATATATGCATCCTTTCAACCTTCTGCAAGAATCTTGTGACAGTAAATCTCACTACTTAGAGGGTTAGGATCAGTGAAAGCCGCGCATTCTGGCTGGCTACCAAATCTCATTGAGATTTGTGCCCACACCCCTTCTTACTGAGGCCACAGTTCTAAAGCACAGTGTTTTCTTTCATCAAGGCAAGAAACCCAAAAGAGATTACCTCTTTTCAGACTTATTCTTTACTGAAGTAGATACAGTTATAATGGCAGGCTGGGTAATAGCAACCATCTTTATGTTTGCAAGGTTCCTTAGACATTTTACTTTTATTGCAATCTTTTGTATGATGTAATGGACTTTTTTCTTTTACCTACTCCACTTCGCTTCTCATTTGAGTCCTTTGAACCCGAATGGAAGATCATTTTCATGATTTATAAATGTATAGTATGTCTAGGCTCACTGGTCTTGCTGGAGAGAGGGGGAGGGAGAGAGGGAGAGAGAAAAAGAATCAAACAACCTTTTTGCATTATTAGTGCTTTGTGTTTATGATATTGATTAGGCATACAGTTACATTGTTTAGAGCAGTGGTCCCCAACCTTGGGCCTCCAGATGTTTTGGACCACAACTCCCAGTAGCCTTCACCACCACTTCTGCTGGCCAAGATTTCTGGGAGTTGATGTCCAAAGACATCTGGAGGCCCAAGGTTGGAGACCACTGGTTTAGAGTGGATGTTCTATCAATGTGCATCTCTACTGTTGGGAAAAGTTGATCCTCTGATCCTGCCTGGATTCTTTCCAGGAGTCCACAGGGATTTCTTTTGGTTGGTAAGGCAAGTTGTTTGATGCTTATCTATATTTCTAACTGTGCTTTTCTTTTCTTTGCCTTGTCTTTCTCCTACTAGCTGGTCTGCCATTTCTGATCATCGAAACAAGCACCATCGCACCCTATAAACGGGGATTTTACTGTAATGATGAAAGCATCCGCTACCCGCTGAAAAGTGGAGAGACCATCAATGATGCTGTCCTTTGTGCTGCAGGCATTCTTATAACCATACTTGCCGTAAGTAGGACAACACGGTTGTGGTTTCTAAGCCTGCCCTGACCAGATTTCAATAGAAAAGTGTTCTTTTAAAAAATTGCTAGCAAATACCAGTCCTGTTCTTTTCTAACCCTTAATAAATAGAACATAGATACTGGCTAATTAACTTTAGTGCTTTTAAGTACTTGTGATGTTCTTAATGCAATCATCCCAAATTGGATTGCACATTTAAGTAGTCCTTCACTGGGACTTAAATCATCAGGTGACTTACTGCAGGAGACATGGAAATTGTTTGCATGTGGTCCACTGACAGCCCTATTCTGAACTCCAGCCCCACAGTCAGCAAAAAAGATGTTGGCTTCCAAAATGAATACAGTAGTTGATCCCTTGGAAGTCTCTAGAGCAGTGGTCCCCAACCTTGGGCCTCCAGATGTTCTTGGACTTCAACTCCCAGAAATCCTGGCCAGCAGAGGTGGTTGTGAAGGATTCTGGGAGGTGTAGTCCAAGAACATCTGGAGGCCCAAGGTTGGGGACCACTGCTCTAGAGAATCTGATTGTTCATTTTAATGCCCTTATCCACATGAATCTTTTTAAAGGCCCCAAATGGCGTCTTATCAAAACCAGTAATAACTATCAGTGTTTGGTCACTAAATAGTGTTTGGTCACTTGATAGTCCCAGGCCTTGAGCACCTGTCCGCTCCTATATTATAAAACAGGATTTTAATCCTGTTGGAGCAAGTGTCTGTAAGGTGTAAGGTGTCTGAAATACTGCAATTAACACCCTTTGAAAGAAAATGGATTAGATTTTACATGTATCTACCTGGGGTCATTTTTAGGGGTTCTGACTATAATCATCTTTTAAATCACACCACCAATTGGAATAATCTTAGTAGAAGCATCTGTATCATTATCCAAATTTGGTGGCAATGTCAGGTGATAAGTTCGAAGTCTGTTGTCCAAAAATAGTGCCAGTGAGTATCTAAAAATAGTGAACTTGTGGTTCAGGGTAGAGAGGCCATTACAAACCATATAAGCAGGCCAAATGATACATTGGATCAAACAGCATGATTAAATGCTGTTTGGTCTTTAAACAAAATTGAATTTAGAATCCTAAAGGATTTGGTGTATCTGAGTCCGCACACTGATAATTTTTGTGGTATTTACATATCCTGTATTTCATGCAGTGTTATGAAGTACGTTCTGCCTTACAGCCAGCTACTTTCTGGAAATGTTTTGCAAGACAGGAGTAGGTTCTGAAATATAGTAAGCAGATATATTTTGAGGTGAAATTGGAAACTTGGAGGACTGAGCAGAAAGAGTAGTGTGTCTGTGTTCAAGCTTTTTGCACTAAGACAGATAATTCTGCTTATGTGTTCTCTCCCTTCCTCCACCCTTTCCTTTCTTTGTGCAGACATATTGGCCAAAACCCTGTTGCTTAACTTACTAAGTCACAGTATAGTAGGCCCATTGAATCAGTGGGGATTTGTTGAGTCCATTTGAATCAATAGAGCTTACAGAGGAGTTGACATACCAAATCTCCACAGATTCAGTAGGTCTACTCTAATGTAACTTACAACTCAGCTGACTTGTGCAACAAATGAGGGTAGGTGTTATATGGACTGTCCATCAGACAACTAATCCCCACCCCCATTGTTCAGTTGATTATTAATTAGGACATGCAGTTGGCGGTGGAAGGGATAGTATACTGCTTGTAAGATTGCCGATACATGCATAGTTTTCTGCAGTAAGGTTTTGATTTATACAATATGTCTATACATACCATTCAGAAATTGTATCCCATTAATTACATACACTTGGGAGACATAGTTCATAAAGATTTGATTATAAATATTCCCCACCATTTTTCATTTTTTTCCCTTCTTTTAAATAGCTCCATAACTTATATAATATTGAGACTAAATTAAATAATGATTCAAATCAGGGAGCAATCTGTAGAAAAGAACCCTTGCTTGTGTGACTGAGAGTTTTGTGTGTTTGGGTTAGCCAATCATATTAAATCTGCTCAACCTTTTTCAGACTAGCTTTGTTCCATGGGTTTCTTTTAGTATTTTGTCATGTCTGAAATGCAAGAATGGAGCTCTTTGATGAAAGAAAAAAAAAAGAACATTATTTGTAAACAAAGAATAATTTTGATAAGTGTATTATCACTGAAATGGACTTGCATTCTTCAAGCAGATGAATAAACCAGAAAACAAGGAGGAATTCTATCTTTCAAAGGAACTTCCCCATTATGGAAAAGTTATACATTAAAATGGAAAAACTTTCCATTTTCACATTAATGCCTAACAGGCCGTCATTTCGGCTCCTTGCAGAATCTGCTTCTGATCAGGGCAAGCTGGTGATGTGCATTAGTGTAGCAAATGTGACTGGAAACATAATCGGCTGACTACATAATTCATCAACCTTGTAATACAAAATGGCAGGCTCATTAGAAACTGTGGGGAGGAGAAGGAGGGAGTAAGAAAAATCCAATAAATGTTGCAAAATACATGCTTCTGTGTTGGGTTTTGTGGTATTTAAAATAAAATTTACCTTTAATGGAAAATACAAAACAAGATGGATTTTTCTTTTAATTGTCAAGAAGTAAGGCCCATAACAAACTAATTATTTACTGTGACAAAAACATATGGAAAACACGTATTATACCACTAAGGATCTATACAAATTGCTACATGCAAAAAATTATAACTGTGAAGCAAATGGTTTAAGTTAATTTCTAACTGGGCCCTTTCCCAAACTGAATGTTAGAAATACAGTACTCTGTGCACTTCAGAAAAATTTAAATTATTGCCACCTTCTTTGTTGTAACTTAACACAATAATTCTGACAGTAGCTGTGTTTAAACTCTTTCTCACTGGTGGTAAAAATCTCCTCCAAATAACCATAATGGATGTAGAGCACCTTTAACTCCTATAATCGGAAAGATGGTATCTATAACCTGTTTCCAAAATCTTTTTTACATGAAAATCTAAAGACAGACAAAACACACATGATTATCATGCATGAAGTATTTATCAGCCTTATCTTTTCCATATCACCAGCAGCAAACAGCTTTCAGTTGTTCTTTGTGACCTCTGTGGCTTATACAATTGATACTGTGCTTGCATGAAGTCTGTCTTGGAATCTTCTAGAACTGTGCTGTTCAGTCCACTGCGCATGTGAGAGCATCTCTGAGCAAAAAAACCCTCTCAGTTTCATCCACCACTAGAGTGACAAAGTTTTGGGATTTCTCTGCTGAGCATTTTCTTCTCATACCCCCAGTGGAAAATTTGTTCTTTCCTTTTCTTCACTTTGTTACCACTGTAGACCTGTTCTCCTGTGGCCTTGCCTGCTTGAATGGCCTCCAAGTCTGTAAAGCACTGGTCCCCAACCTTGGGCCTCCAGATGTTCTTGAACTTCAACTCCCAGAAATCCTGGCCAGCAGAGGTGGTGGTGAAGGCTTCTGGGAGCGGTAGTCCAAGAACATCTGGAGGCCAAAGGTTGGGGACCACTGCAAAGGCTTAAAAAAATGTTCCATTTGCAGTTTTCCACCAAGTGAGACTTTAATTTCAAATTTCCAAATACATGTAATCTTCCCACAATCAAAATGTACCTATTTTTCAAAGGATGTAATGCAATTAACTAGGGTTACTGTAGCATAATATGAATCTGTCACAATTTTGAGGCATAGTAATTCTTCCTTTTCTCTTTGATGACCTTACTTTTCAAACACAAGGCTGCGGTAGGGGCATTGAGGGATGTGAAGCAAGACAGTCATTTTCATGCTGCAAACCTTGTATTTTCACTGGCATCAACAGAGGCTCTTGTCTACAGTGAAAGGTCTAGGTCATGTTTTATAGGTTTCCAGGGCCCACAGAGTTCTTGTCAAGTAAACATCAGAGGCTATGACCCTTTTCTCCATCAGTGGATAGGAGGATATGAGTGCACAAGACCCTTGAGATACCTATTGCCTGAGGGACTATGCTTTTCAGACCTCCCCTAAATATTCCCTATATTTATCCCACAGTGCCTGCTTTAGGGCTTAGAAAATATGACTTCTTTGACCTTTAAGAACTCATTTTCTCCCCAGATCAGGGCTGCAACTATAAAAATCTTGCTTTATTGGCTAACCAGTAAGTCTTGCACTTGTAATTGATGGAACCTTTTTCTCCGTGTGTTTGCGGAAGTAACTAATGCTTTTTCATTGCTTGACATCTCTGCTCATCATGTTTGCTTTGTAAACTTTTGTGTATTTGCCAAAAAATTCATCTTGTACGAAAGACATAATTTGTAACCTATTTCCGTTTACGGTTGCATAAACTATGCTCACCTGCATAGTGGAACTTATTTCTGAGTAAAAGACGGATAGGATTCTGCTACACATCTTCTAAATAAGATTTGAGCTGTAGTGAGTGCTTTCTGTCTTCCAGAATAGTTGAATTGCATGAGGGTCTTCGTTTGGTGAGGAAAGGGGCACTTCTAAGCATCAGGGATTTGAACCAGAGACCTTGGTTATTAACAGCCGAATGTGGAAACATTTTTTGGACTGCAGCTCTTGGAGTCTGTCAGCCAGAGTTTTAAAAAGTAACTTTTTGACACTCTGATTAACAGTGTTCATCTTCAGCCTTTAGACCGGACACAACATGATGTCTTTTTTAAAAAATAAAACTATTTTGATTAGAATAGGCAAAATTAATGGAACAAAAAAAAGTGGGGGAGAGGGGAAATCTGTACATCTTAGATTGAAACCATTCTTTTCTCCACCTAATTGACTGCTGGAAATAACTATAATTCCAAAATGAAACAGCCTTATGGAGTTGTGTGGTGGGGGTGGGGAAGCAAGCACAAGAGTAACTGAGTAACAGAAAATAATTGCATAGAGGCTTTCCAAGGATTTGATAAAAACAGTTTTTCAGACATATTTTTGGAGATGCTGCAGTATTTTGCACTTTGTTTCTTCCCAGCTTTGCTCCCCTTTAAGCACTTCCAGCCGTTCACACCACATGCACACCACTAGCTGGAGACGCAAGTCAGAAGAGGAGCTTAATATCTTTAAGACTTGTTTATTCAGGATGAAGTTTCAGCTTTTGCACATCTGTGCTGAATTAGTTGCCTGAGGTTTCATTCTTTCTTTTTCTCCCCCTGCCCTGTTTTTTTTTTGTCTTTTTTTTTTCAAATCAGAGACAGCATTGCCAAAAGTACAAGTTTATCCTACTTCAGCTTCTCATTAAGAGTTCGGCCACGATTTTCAGCTAAAGCAGGACAGGTCATGACTGCACAGTGGTGTGCTGGTGGGGGGGCTGAAGTCTCCAATTTACAGTCTGCTACATCTGTACAATTACCAGGACCACCAGTAGTGAGAGAAAATATTAATCCCAAGGCTCTGTTGGCCCTGGTTAAAGTACTCATATGTCTAAGGCTAGTCATCCTTGGTTTTTAGAGGCTCCGTGGGTATGCAGATTCAGAGGACTGATTGAATGGCAGTGTACCTCGTATGGTATTTGTTCCCATTTTCCTGATCATATTGGCTGAAAGTCTCATTCTCTGTTAAATGCAGATTTCTAGTTTTCTTTCTTACTTTCTTTTTTTCTTTTTCTTTCTTTTTTGGGGGTTTTTTTACTCTGTCCATTTACAACAGGGGTAAGAAAGGTTTTGCCCTCCAGATGTTTTAATGTCAACACCCATGGTCCCATATTGTTGGCCGTGCTGGCCGATAGTCCAAAACATCTGCAGAGGCAACATTCCTCACCTCTGATTTATAATATATACCCCAAGACACCTGAAGAGCCGTTTAACTCATCTGGACCAACTTAAAAGCCTTGTGCATCTTCCTTGTGCTTAATTGTTCTTGAACATCATTGTTCCAGAGACCTCTTTTGCCTTTGCATATGTGATGGAAATGCATTCCCAAGCACCCACATAAGCCACAGGAGATTTGTACAAAATTCATTCTCTAGTCAGTGAGCGATACCGAAAAGAGAATGATGCTCCAAGTTGTCAAGGCCAGGCCTGGTCTGTAAATAACAGTGAGGAGCCATCTGGCAAATTAATTGCATTCTGCTAAAGAAGGAGATACTCAGATTCAGATGGTTTCATTCAACCCACATGCAGACATAGACCCTGGCTCATTGTCTTCATTTGAAGATGTTCCAACAGCTAGATTAACCATCAGCTGGGCGGCACTTGTATTCTCTGGGGCTTGCATACAACCTTGAAACAGGTTAGCTTCTAATCCTAGACAGTCTTGGAGAAACCTGAAGACCTTGATATTAATTTCCGCTTAGAAGAACATGGCATGTTTTCAGTGCAAAGAGAATATGCAGCTGTTCCACCAGTGACAAAATCACATGAGCCTGTGCTTTTGCTGTATTTGGTACTCTGAAACAGCCATGAACAATTGTAAATTCATCAAATCAGCTTCCTTTGCTCTTTTGTTGCATCATTATCCAACGTTCCTGCCTTTGGGGGAGTCTTCTTTGTTATCTGCCGTCCCTCAGGCACTGGGTGAGAGACTGTGTCCTGGAGGAATTTGGCCTGGACTCCCTTGGCCCTGCAGGACTAGACCCTTGCTGCTTTTGGCTGCCCCACCCCATCCTCAACACGAGCCACCTGGCTCGGAGGGGAGAAGGGGCTTTAGAAGGGTGTGTTGTTGTTTGTTTGTTTGTTTTTAAATTGTTATTATTAATTGCCATCAGGTTGCATAGAGACCCACAGTGGATCTGACAGAACAGGAAGGGGGGAGGGTGTTGGAAGGGGCAGCCACTGAGGTGGTGTTGGATAGGGGAAGGAATGGCTGGATCCTTACCCACTCTGCTCAACCCTTGCCCATCTTGGCTAATTGGAAGATCTGCCAGGGAGGTTCTCATTTAGGTCCAGGAGGCTGTGAACGCCTCTTTGAGAGAGGGAGTGGTCCCTACCACCTTGAAAGAGGCGGTAATTCGCCCACTCCTTAAAAAGCCTAACCTGGACCCAAGGCTGGTGGTTAACTACTGACCAATAGCGAACCTCCCTTATTTGGGCAAAGTGTTGGAGCGGGTTGTGGCAGGGCAACTCCAGGCGCTGCTGGATGAAACGGATTTTCTGGATCCATTTCAATCGGGTTTCAGGCCTGGTTTTGGTACAGAGACTGCCTTGGTCACCCTGTATGATGACCTTTGCCGGGAGAGAGACAGGGGGAGTGTGACCCTGTTGATACTCCTGGACCTCTCAGCGGCTTTCAACACCATTGACCATGGTGTTCTTCTGGATAGGCTGGCTGGGTTGGGAGTTGGGGGCACCGCTTTATGGTGGTTCTGCTCCCTCCTGGCTGACCCTGTCCAGAGGGTGGTGCTGGGGGACAGTTGCTCTGCCCCATGGCAGTTATGTCATGGGGTTCCTCAGGGCTCAATACTGTCCCCCAAGCTGTTTAACATCTACATGAAACCACTGGGAGAGGTCATCAGGAGGTTTGGGCTGAGGTGTCAGCAATATGCTGATGATACTCAGTTCTACCTCTCATTTTCCAACAATCCAGATGAGGCGGTTTCTGTACTGAACTCGTGTGTGGACCTGTTAATGGACTGGATGAGGGTTAATAAATTGAAACTCAATCCAGACAAGACAGAAGTGCTGTTAGTGGGTGCTTCGCCAGACAGACTGGAGGGCCATCTCCCTGCCCTGAATGGGGTTACACTCCCCCTAAGGGACAGGGTCCGCAGCTTGGGGGTGCTCCTGGACCCCAGTCTAACTCTGAAAGCCCAGGTGGACTCAGTGGCCAGGGGCGCCTTCCTCCAGCTGCGGAAACTATACCAGCTACGGCCCTACCTGGACGAGCGGAGTCTCATGACAGCTACACATGCACTGGTAACATCTCGTATAGATTATTGCAATGCACTCTACGTGGGGCTGCCTTTGAAGACAGTCTGGCGACTGCAACTGGTCCAGAACCAAGGTGCGCAGTTGGTGAGTGGTGACACCACTAGGGAACACATCAAGCCAATTCTGATTAAATTACATTGGTTACCAGTTACTGCCCGGGCCCAATTCAAAGTGCTTGTTTTGACATATAAATCCCTAAATGGCTTGGGCCCTGGATACCTGAAGGACTGCCTCCTTCCATATGAGCCTACCCGGCAGTTAAGATCTAGCCAGGGGGCCCTTTTGAAAGAGCCATCCCTCAAGGAGGTAAGAGGGACAGCTTGTAGACAAAGGGCCTTTTCGGCAGCTGCCCCCAGACTATGGAATGCCTTCCCAACTGAGATTCGTCTGGCGCTGACGCTGATGACATTTCGGCACCAGGTCAAAACTTTCCTGTTCCAGAAGGCTTTTAATTGAAATAATATCAACTGTGGGTCCTGATGGCAATTTTTAGAGAATCTATTTTAATTGTATTTTAATTGTTTTATCTTTTAATTTTATTGTATTTTAATTGTATTTTAATTGTTGTAAGCTGCCCAGAGACCTTTGGGTAGAGTGGGTGGCATATAAGTTAAATGAATAAATAAATAAATGTCCTTAGTCTGTCTCCTGATGCCTTCTCTTTTCATATCCATTCCGGTTTTTTTATTTTGCCTTGCACTGTACGTCCAGCATGCCTTCAGTCTACAGCCTAACCACAATTGTATGTTTTGTCTTCAGAACTTCATTTTCAGAATAGAATTGCTTACTATGAATTGTATATATAGAATTGTTCATAATCTTATTAAATGTCCCCTGCTCATTAGTTTCTCTCCTTGCTTTGGCTTGTGAAGTTCTAGGAGAATTTCTAGTATCTCTGTAACCTAAAACAGGGTGTTGGACATTGCTATGCATTCATTCTGTTTGTTCTACGTATGTGTGGTTATTTGAAAAACAGCCACAGAGACATCACCTGGGCCAGTGCTTCTCGCTTAATGTCTTATGTCTCATCTATGGCTCTATTTAAGATCCATGACAGAAACAAAAAACTTAACTTTTTAGAGGACACTGATATATTTTCAGGCATTTTGTCATCATTGTTATCAATTACACCATAAAGGAGGGAAGGGACAGAAACATAGTGCTTAATGCTTGGCAAGATTCCATACATTAAGGAACCCCATGGTAGGAGAAATACAAAGTAAGAAAATGGCATGCTAGAAGGTCACAAATGCATAATCTGTGGCAAATGAATGAAGACACAAGTATATTCAGTCAGAAACAACATGTCACACTTGAAAGAGGACACATAGACTGAGAAACTGAATAGATGGTATTTCAGGCAAAAAGAAAAGAAAAGAAAATGAAAAATAAAGAGGACAAAAGAAGTTGTGGAACCTTAAAGACTAACCACTATACTATATATTGTAGAAGGGGTAACTGTGTTAGGCTGTGCAAGCATTGTAGGTATAAACAAACAAACAAACAAACAAACAAACAAACAAATAATAGAAAAACTTGGTGGCACCTTAAATGTTATATTTTAATGTGAACTTTTGTTGACTTCCAGTTCCTCAGAGTCCACGAAAGCTCATATTAAAACATAGCACAGTGGTGCCTCGACTTACGAACGTCCCGACGTACGAACATTTTGAGTAATAACCAGCTCCAGCCACAAAATTTTGCTTCAACTTCTGGCCAGAGCTTCAAGTTACAACCAAAAAAGGCAGAGAAAAAAGGCGGGGAATTCAAATTGCTAACCATTGGTAGGCGAAGAGGCTGCTTCTTTGTAGCTCTTTCACCCCAGCGGTTAGAAAGTATGTGATTGGAGGAGGCTTCGGACAACCTGGTAAGGTAATGTGCAGTTTTCTGCTTTCAAAAATTGCTCTGGGTGGATTTTGCAGCATGGTTTTGGGCTGGGTGGTGGGATTATGTTTCTAAGCTGTGATGGGTTGGTCTTGCAGGGTTTGTTTGTTTCTTGGGTTTTTCCCCCCTTTTCCGATGGGTCTTGGGGTTTGTTTGCTTTTTGGGTTTTTTCCCCCATTTCTGATGGGTCTTGGGGGTTTTGTTTGCTTTTGGGGTTTTTTCCCCATTTCCGATTGGTCTTGTGGGGTTTGTTTGATTTTTGCTCTGCTTTTTTTGCATTTCCGTTGGGTCTTGCACGGTTTGCTTGCTTTCTGCTTTGCTTTTTTGCATTTTTAATTCATTTTTTATATTTAACAACTTGGGGTAAGGCAAAGAGTACAAAAGGTAGAAGGGGATATGGGGGGGAAGAGGGAAAAAGAGAACACAAAATGTACTGTCATCCAATCTGTTCATGTTGCAAAATCAAGTCGACTTTTCGCCTTTCTACAATTTGATTGCCCTCCAGGTTTCAACCTACAGTTACAGCTTTTTTTGCATTTCTGGAGGGTCTTGCACGGTTTTACTTTTCTTTCCCCCCCCCCCCCACTTCAGCCAGAATGGATTAATCATGTTGCCAATGGGTCTTGCAGTGTTTGTTTGTTTTTTGGTGATTTTTTTTCTCGGCCAGAATGGATTAATTGCATTTCAGTGCATTCCTATGAGAAATGGTGCTTTGACTTATGACCATTTTGAGTTAATACCGGTGTTCCGGAACCAATTAAGTTCATAAATCAAGGCACCACTGTAGTTAGTCTTTAAGGTGCCACCATGTTTTTGTCTTATTTATTTATTATTTTATTTTTATTTTTACTTATAATTCTATATTTTAATTTTCATTGGACTGAGGAAATGATCTGTCCACAAAAGCTCACATTAAAATATAGCAGTTAGTCTTTAAGGTGACACAACATTTTATTCTTCATTCTTTATTTTTCTTTTGTTTTTGCTTGATGTGCTAGTAGAGACTAACATGGATACATCTTCTAATACTACTGAATAGGTAGTAAAAGCCTTGTATGCCAACAAGTCTGCCTCTGTGATACATGAGCAGCTGATTGAGAACCAGCGACATAGACCACCCACTTAAATACAATCCTCTTTTCTTGAAACATCTCTAAGACATATGCCCTTAAAATGTCTCTTAAGAAATCTGCCTATTTTTCTCTTTTTCTTTCTTCCTCTTTATAAACCCACAAAAGAACTGATAGGTATGTAATTATATATATTTGTATGCAGTCCAGTTGATTCCAACTTATAGCTCTTTCCAGGGTTCTCTGACTAGAACGGTATACAGAAGTGTTTTACCATTTCCTTTTTCAAGGGATGCCTTGAGACCGTGCAGCTTGCCCAAGGTTACACAGGCTGGCTGTTCCCCCACAAGCCATGATGAGGAATCAAACCCCTTATCTCTAGTTCTGCACCCAGATACCTAATTCAGTGAGCTGTTCAGCTGTGTATAGCTGGAGGTCACCTAAAGACATTCCATATTCTGAATCTTTTGTGCAACCTTGTTTTCTGACTATTTATGTAGTGCTTTAGATATAGTTCTGAAAATTTAACAAAGATGAGGCATTCAAGATCTCTCGGTATTGTCAAATAATGAGGTATGTTTTATATATGTTTTATATATACCTCAAAAAAATTATATAGAGGTCTTTTTCTGAGGTGGAGACAAAATCTGTAACAGACTCCCTAAGGAAGTTCAACAGGCTCCAGCACAAAAAATCTTTTTAGTACCCGGCCAAAAGATTCCTTTTTGACCACATATTTCACGTTGGTTTTACTACTTCTTTTCTGCTTCATAATTTCATGGTCTTGTTGGCTGTTAACTTTAATGGTGTTTGAAGGTCGATGTACCATACTGCATTGTTTTTCTTGCTTTTATTTTTATATGCTAAGCTGGAATCCATTACAACGAAGGGCACTTTTGATTTTTTTAAAAAATATATAAAATAAATGTTGGATCTCTCAGTGTTGGGTATCACTCGGCGAAAAGAAAACGTTATTACCCTAGAAGTATTGTCATCTAAGAATAATCATTTTTTAAACTCTAGTAAAGCAGCCTTAGCTGCTGTTTTAGTTGTTGAAGATTACATTCTTGTTTTGCTGGATTAGGGTACCAAACAGTTGAAACAATGCTTTCATTTTATCTTAGTTGTATTTGCTGTGCAAGGGTCATACAAGGGAAGAGAGACTGGGTACACACAGAAAAAAGGATATATACTGTATGTTCCATGTATTTGGCTCGTTGCCATGTCAAAAGTAATACCCCTTGCTGTTTCTGAAATTGATTTGCATGGAAGCCTTTTGCTGTCCATTGCATGTATACATTCCAGTGCTACTAACCAGAATAAAAAGGTTGTGAAGGGGAGGGTGAAAGGTAACCTGTTTTATTACTTAGGTATGAAAACAGTGAGGTAATTAATAAAATCCTAAAATTGTAAAACTGGAGCTCAAGAAATCTACATGGGTAACGTGACAAAGAACAATTTAAGCTTTTGCCTCTCGGGGAAGTGTGACATTTGGAATTGATTTCACAGCCTGATTTTCATTAAACTGTGTTTTAAGACTTGAGATTATAAGAAAGCCAGGCAACCAAGTTCATAATAATGATTGATAGTGTTACTGTCAAGCCTAGAACCCTCCCTCTAGAAGTGGTGCAGACATATTTAAAAGTGTATGGTTCAAGGTGTTTTGCATTGAGAAACCTATACGTGGGACAGGAAGCAACAGTTAGAAATGGATATGGAACAACTGATTGGTTCAGAATTGGAAAAGGAGTATGACAAGGCTGTATATTGCCCCCCGGCTTATTTAACTTATATGCAGAATACATCATGCAAAAGGCCGGACTGGAGGAATCCCAAGCCGGAATTAAGATTGCCGGAAGAAATATCAACAACCTCCAATATGCAAATGATACCACTCTGATGGCAGAAAGTGAGGAGGAATTAAGGAACCTTGTAATGAGGGTGCAAGAGGAGAGTGAAAAAAAAAACAAACGGTCTGAAGCTCAACATCAAAAAAACTAAGATCATGACCACTGGTCCCATTACCTCCTGGCAAATAGAAGGGGAAGATATGGAGGCAGTGACAGATTTTAATTTCTTGGGCTCCATGATCACTACAGATGATGACAGCAGCCACGAAATTAAAAGACGCCTGATTCTTGGGAGGAAAGCAATGACAAACCTAGAGAGCATCTTAAAAAGCAGAGACATCACCTTGCTGACAAAAGTCCGCATAGTCAAAGCTATGGTTTTTCTTGTAGTGATGTACGGAAGTGAGAGCTGGACCATAAAGAAAGCTGACCGCCGAAGAATTAATGCTTTTGAATTGTGGTGCTGGAGGAGTCTCTTGAGAGTCCCCTGGACTGCAAGGACAACAACCCTATCCATTTTGAAGGAAATCAACCCTGAGTGCTCACTGGAAGGACAGATCCTGAAGCTGAGGCTCCAGTACTTTGGCCATCTCATGAGAAGACTCCCTGGAAAAGACGCTGATGTGGGAAAGTGTGAAGGCAGGAGGAGAAGGGGACGACAGAGGATGAGATGGTTGGACAGTGTCACCGAAGCTACCAATATGAATTTGACCCAACTCCGGAAGGCAGTTGAAGATAGTCCGTGGCGTGCTCTGGTCCATGGGGTCACGAAGAGTTGGACACAACTAAATGACTAAACAACAACCAACAAAAAATACATTATAGTTTAGGAGCAGCAAAAGAAAAGTATGGACTTAAAATGTATAACATTGTAACAAGGTACATTTTACACATTATGTATCTGTACACTCAACAAGAAGATTACAGCATGCCCTGGATCCTCGTCAAAGGCACATGAGTTTACTGCATTCGTGTAGTACATTTTTAGATTTACAATTAAAATATCTCAGGATTGCCTCTACAATGCAGTATTTGAGATAGCCAATCTGAGGTTTCTTTTCCTAAGCTACACTATAAGGGAAGGTAATATTTTGACCAATGATCATGCTAGTTGACAAATCCTGGGAGTTTAGTCCACCATTTCATAGTCCAATATTTCAAAGTCCTGTCCACAACTTAGGAAAAAAATATTGTCTGTTCGGTTTCTTCTTTGCCTAGTGCCTATCTCCTATTCACACCCATGTATTTTGCGCTTGCATACAATACATGTGCCAAAAGCACACATAACAAAGAACAGGGACTTCTTTTGGTGACCAAATTCTCCTTCATATGCCTGTGAACTGTGAAACCTAAACAGGTTCACCCTTCCACAACCTGGCACTTCTAAATGTGTTAGATTAGTTCTTTTGCTCCAGCCAGAAAATTGGGCAATGAGAACTGTAATTTAACAGATCTAAAGGTCTGGCTGAATCAAGTGAAGAATCTTTGTGTGTGTTGCAGGGATCCTTTATGACCAGCTACTTAATTGGCTATTGAGGCCAATTTACCACCATTCTGACTGCAGTGTGACATATAAAAGACATGCAGAATTTTGCAGAATACCATAACATGGGATTGTATCACCAGTCCAGTGGTAGCAGCAACGTAAGACCATTTAGATCCCTGTTGTGACTCTTCCCTTTGAAAAATATCTGAACTGGACTCATTCCATTTCTGCAATTACAGGAATAGCCGTTTCAGAAAAATCTCCATCCAGGAGCTAGACTTGGGACCTAGTGGATCAACGATGGAACTTGTTGAGCCTGTGCAATCAGTTACTATTTTTGGTTTCACCTGAAGCTTGCATCCGCTGTATCCTAGGAGCAATTGCTTGATGCATACCAAGAACACCCACATGTTTTAGATTTGATTGTGTTGCTTTTGTACTTAAGGTAACTTTTGATAGGATCTTCAAGTAAAAGCAGCTAGACCAGTTTTCCTAATGCTGTGTCTGGGGCTGTCGTCATGTCTGTAGTATAAGGTATTGTGTAAGCCATAATTCTCATTTAAGAACCCTTGCAACTGTAAGAAGTTTCACCGAAAGCCTTCTGATTTCATTTAGTTCTTATTCCTCAAAGAAACACACAAACAAAACACCTAATGGGATGTGAATGATGCTGCCTTTTTCTTTGGAAGAGAAATCCTTCTTTTTTCCTTATAGCAAGATTTCTCTGTGTGAGGGTTCCTTAGAAATCTTGTAGAGTTGCTTAGAAATGTTGCGGTCATTTTCCTGAAACAAATGTCAAGTTGTGCAGGATTGTTACAGTTCCTGCACAGAATTGTGTCTTTCCTGTGCAGGACTCACCTGGAAAGAAGAACTGTCAAGCTGCCTGTAGCCTGGAATTGTGGGGAAAATTCAAACTAGGCCATGTTTCTTTGTTGAGCTATACTTGAGTTACAATGCTTTTAAAATTTAAAATAATGACAAGAAAAAAAATACATCAACCAGAACAATATGCTTAGTGATATAGTAAAAAAATTGTGAATCCCAGTTATTTATCATTGTAGTCATAACAGAAGTAGTCCCAGGCAATGGTGTTGATCTCTATCAGCTATTAAGTTCTGGAAGTTTTCATCTCCACAAGGAGATCCTTTGTAAAGTGGATGCATCTTCCATTCAGAAACAAACTACCATATTTTTCTGTGTATAAGACACTAGTTTTTTTTCCTAAAAACATTACACTAAAAATTGAGGGGCATCTTTTACACATTCTGAGCCCAGAGGCTGAATCCTCAAACCTATGCTTTCTTAATTTTGAGGTTAGAAAGGGAGGGCATCTTATAAACGGGGGCGTGTTATAAACAAAAAATACGCTAAGCTAAAATATGTCAGCTGCATGTGCACAACAGGGGTAAAGTTATCATCAGTGGCAAATTGCCATTGATTAAAACCAAATTGCCACTGATTGAAGGCAATTTCAGGGTGCATATGACTTGTAATCAGTGCAACAAAGCTGCACACTTTCCAGCATCAACAAAAGAAGCCTCTAATCGGCAGCAGTTTGTAGCTGCTGATCCCATCATTGTTGCACACATGGAGTGGTACAAGATTTCAGCTACAGGGTCACAACAGGTGTCATTCATGACAATTTAGTGTATCTGGAAAAAGTAATTACCCCACAACTAGTGTAAGGCTTATTAGTTATGTCAGGATGTATTATGTCAAGGGAAGGAGGGCAGTCTGAGAGACTGGCAGAGAATGCCATCATACCTGCTAATAAAAGGTCCCAGCACCTTGGCTCTACTGCAGTATTGTTTGCACTGCCAACCTTTGCACGATCAGTTCAAAAGCCTTGATTTGGTAATAAAGTCTTCAAGTGCACTTGGGGGCTTCCTTTCCTGTTGACAACTTTTCATTGTTATGTGTATAGCTGCCATTGAACGGAAGCTTCAAGTGACTCCTAAACATCACTTTTTGTCAGCAGTGTTAACATATACCTCATGAAATGATCTCAAGAATATGTACGAGTGGAAGAAGTATTTCTGTACAATATTTGCTGAACAATGATAAATTTTCCTGTTATTTCCTCTTTTGGTGAAATTGTACTATCGTGTTTTCTGATCATTTTCTTATAATTGACAGCCTAAAATATATATATCTTTGTTTTTGCAGATCATCATAGGAGAGTTCTATCGGATCCATTGCTTGAAGGAGAAGTCCCGGTCTTTTATCCAAAATCCATATGTGGCAGCTTTGTACAAACAAGTGGGATGTTTTGCCTTTGGTTGTGCCATCAGCCAGTCCTTCACAGATATTGCCAAAGTGTCTATTGGACGCCTGAGGCCCAATTTCATTGCAGTTTGCAACCCGAATTTTACACTGATCAACTGTTCCAAAGGATATATCCAAGACTATGAGTGCCTTAACCCTGATGAAAGCAAAGTCCAGGAAGCAAGGTGAGAAGAATTTTCTTTACAACAGAAATGGTTTGGTGGAATTGGGAGTAAAATGGTGTCTTTATATGCATACACATTTTGGGAGTGAACAGTGCATTCAAAATAGTTATCGTTTTGAAAGACAGCAAGGCAACTGAAGAATGTTGAAGAGAAAAAGGATATCTAAGGTGGGGATGCTATAGAGGTGCATAAAATTATGAATGATGTAAACTGGAGAAACTTGATAGGGAGAAGAAACTCTGCTCACCCCCTAATGATATCAGAAGCCAAGATCACCAAAGACGAATATTGGGATAGACAAAAGGAAGTAGTTCTTCATACAGTGCACAATTAAACTATCAGATATTCTACCATGAGATGTAGTGATCACCACCACCATACAGTATATGGCATTAAAGAAGGACTAACAAATTCATGGAGGCTGAGGCTGTCGTTAGTCATCGTGATAGCTATGTAGTACCTTTGGAAAAGACTGTGTGCTTCTGAGTAACCAATTGATGAAGAAATGGAATGGGAGAAGATTGACCCTCATGTTTGTGTCTGCCTTTGTGGGAATCGGGATGCTGGAAATAGAGGCATCTTTAGTATGACCAAGCAAGGCTGTTGTGATGTATTTCTGAACTATGAGTCAAAAAGTCCACAGTTCAGATATCACATTTGCCATGAGCCCATGATTCTCCCTTGAACAGTTCTATGATTATTTAATCAAACTGCCATTGTCTGTTTTTCAGCTTGTTCTGAAGAAATTGTGCAAATGCTTTTAATTTAAGTCCATTATTTTAGCCTAGTCTCCATTTTCTTGAAGCGTGTTGTGCTAATACTGACTCGACTTGGAAGACTGCTTTAAAGATTCTAGGATAATGACTAGAATTCTGTTGAAATTGTGGAGCATAAACTGGCAATCATAGAAGCAGCGTGCATGAACTTGTCATGAACTGTTGCATGCTTGAATGGGCCCTGGTCAAACAACTGATCACACACCCAACATCTGACACCCTAGCATAATGCAAAAATTGCTAATGCAGTTGCTGTTACATGCACAGTATCTTATAGTAGAATCTTATCCAGTGTATAACCAGTGAGGCTTTGAACTTTCAAAACATAATATATGTTCCTCCTTAACTGTTCTGCCATTCAAATGAATCTGAATTAACACATGTGTTTTAACTTTCTGAAGAGTAAAATCTAATGGCACAATGTTTCCTTAATAGTGTTAAGTATCTTCTTTTAAACAAATAAGCAAATAAACAGAAAAGTTCATTGCCAAAACAAAGAAAACTTAAGGGAGATACAGTGGACCCTCTACTTACGGAATTAATTCGTATTGGAACAGTGGCTGCAAGTCGAAAAGTCTGTAGGTCGAATCTCCATTGACATACAATGCATTGAAAACCAATTGATCCCATAACCAGTGGTTTTTATTCTATTTTTGTTCCATTTTGTTTTTTTTCTGGTCTGTAGGTCGATTCTCCGGCTGCAAGTCGAATCTAAATTTTGCAGCCAGAGAAGTCTGTAACTCGAAAAGTGTGTAAGTCGAGCCGTCTGTAAGTCGAGGGTCCACTGTAATAAAAAGTTTTTAGAAATAAAAAAGAAGCTGGATTAATCTGATATATCTAACATTACAAAAAAATTCCTTACATAAGATTTTTTTTTTTGAAAAAAAGAATATTTCATGTCTGTTAAAGCAAGTGGATTGATGGCAAATTTAGATAAACATTCTAACAAAGATCAGCTTTCACTTGTAAAAAAACAACTGTGTCACTGGTAACAGCAAAACTGCAAAGGAGTTTCAGAAATATTCTAGAAGTTTGCAGCTCAGGTGAATGAATTATATTATTTAATTAAGGTTGCAATCCTAAACCTTTTTATTTGCCAGTAAGTCCCATTGAACTTGCCAGAGTAAATTCTGAGCACTGGTGTATAAAATTCTGCTGCAGATGAATAACTTTTCTTTAAAAAATCCACCCCAGCTACTTGAGGGACCAACTGTTTGTACAACACCAGATTGCAGAACCTGCGTAAATAAACTGGGCCATGTGGCTTCTCTCCAGAATTGTATATAAAATTGTCACTGTGATCGCTGATGGGTCCATTGATCAGAGGTGCATTTTGGAGACCAGTAAAACATTAATATAGATAAGCAGTGAGTACACATTTTAGCTAGCTTTTGTTGGAAACTATCCTTATGGTTTTAATTTAAAGGAATATATATTCTTATGGGCCTCTTACTGTCTCTACTACCCCACAAAGATGTTGTGAGGAAAATGAAAGAATTTGCCAATTATTGAAAATAACAACATGGGCATCATATTTTCCTTCTTTTTCCCCCCCAGAAAATCGTTTTTCTCTGGCCATGCCTCCTTTTCTCTGTACACCATGCTTTATTTGGTGGTAAGTATAATATCATTTTACCCCTAATAAATCATGTAGGATCTCTTTTCTCTCTTTTTGAGGACAACGAGGAGTAATAGGCTAAATGTTTATGCAGGGAATATTTGGGTGAAAAGAAGAATCATTAGTACACATCTAGCCATGTTTATGTAGTCTGTAGTTATATATACCCAAATAGGGGTGGAAAACGTTCAGCCTATGGGCCTCATGGGTCATCCCTGGGCCTAAATGCATTAGGCAGAACCCTTGAAGGGCAACTCCACCCCACACACACTTCAGTCTTTTTTATTATTATTGGCATAGGAAGTCCCTCTGTACACTCTGGGGTGTGGAGGAAATTTTTAACATGTGTAGTGGGGGGTGTCACTAGCACCCATTTCCCCTACTTTCAACAAGTATTTTTTTTAAAAAAATGCACTAGAGGGTATGTGGCCACTGTTTAAATTCTTTAAAAAGGCATTTAAAAAAAATTATTTGGGTGTACATGAGGTGTGGGAGTATATGCAGTCCAGGATGCAGCCCTTAGTCCAGGATGCCTGCCCTATTCTAAAACCATTGGCCAATAGTTCTGGCATTCACCCTTTAGAGTTTAAGACAGTATATTTTAAAGATAGTTCATACTGCCAAGTTCCTCTATACTATGATGTGCACCAGTACGTGAACAGAATATTGCTTGAACTGGGCAGTAGGAAGAGCAGCCACAAGATTTCAAGTTGCCTATGATTCACAGTACTGGTTCAGAGTAATACAATTCTGTAAGCTAAGGCAGCAGTGTAAAAATAGGTTGAAGGAATTAATTGGTATGGAATATCCTTTACAATGAGCTTTTTGCAGAAAAAAAATGGGTTTGTTTACTTCTGTAACCAAAGGCACAGTAAATTGTGTTTAGATACCAGGTTATTTCCAGAGATAGGTGCTTGTAACCATGCAGCTCCATGCTTCCCACAAACATCCTTTTTGGCTCCCTGGAAATGCTGCATAGAAAGTCTGAATGTTGAAGGCGGCAAGCTGGGTGTGAAGAAAAGGGGAAGATCCTCCCAAATCAGGCAGAGGGACCTTACATGGGTAAAAGGTAGATCCTGGATTTACACTGTGGTCATCAGATACATGTATGAATTATTCTCAGCTATCAGCTTTGATATGATTATCCATCAATGGAAGCTGCCTTAAATACACTGGTAAGTTCAGTAGTGCAGGCCAAGTTACTTGTGGGAAAAGTTGACTTCTTATCAAGATTTCCTTTTTAAATAATGTATCACAATGCTCCAATAGTTTCTGTAGGATGGCACCAGGAGTATTCCTCTTTGTACATTAGAATTTCTGATACCTGGGAAAGAAATGTATGAAGACAAGGAGCATAATAGCCCTAGTCAGCTCAAGAACTGGTAAAGGATTATAAATAGGTGCAGTCCAACAATCTATTTGTGCTACCCCCATTTGTGCTAAGGGTTCTGAATTCAGGAAGGAGTATTGGGGCTTCACACTTTCCTAACCCCAGCCATCCTGACCTCAAGCACCTCAGCATACAGATACTAATTTGTTTTAACTAGATTGCTCAGTTCTCCCCAACTGGGTTAATAACAAGATTTGTTTTTTTTTCCCCTTAGCAATCCATTTATTTAGCTGGTTTGTAATTCTATAGTAGTTGAACACTGGATTTAATTGTTGTTAGCTGCAGTTAACTTATATTCTGACTTTCTGTAAGCACCAGAAGATCAGGATATAAGTTTTTTCAAATAAGTAAATACATAAAATAAGCCATAACCCATGGTTAGTTAACCTGTATTACCTATAAACTATAATTTTACTACTGATATTAATCATAAAATATGGTTCAGTAAGCTAGAAAGGTACTTGATGGTTGGGCCAGAGAGTATGGGCAGACATCACCCAATTTTGTTTCTCATCAGAGAGTTGAGGATTTTGATATACAAAACAGGTCCACTGTTAATTTGTGCATTTAGGGATATTTTGATGCTAAGGTAATAGAGTGATTTAATCTGCCTGAAACAGCATGCCCACATTACTTGCTCCAGTCTCTGGAAAAAGCAGAGGCATGAAAAGCACAAGGAATGTAAGCCTGCACGTACTTCATTTCACCATGGAACATAATTGAGATAATCCCTGGCTACTTATCTGGTATTTACATACGTCAAGTCAAAATCATAATTATGTGCTTCATTAGATTACAGGGGGAAAAAATCTACTTTCTGGGTAGCATTCCAGGGAGCAGGGCAGGTGGACTTGCTTGCCCACGTAGTTTCACCCGAAGTATGGGGTTGGTCTTGTTTTTCTTTGTCAATGAAAAATGGCTCTGCCCTTCCTTTCCTCAGCTTGCTATGCCAGAGTGCTTCCTGACTAAAGTTGCTGGAAGTATGCTTGATAGAGCTTTTCAAAGAACCCGGTGCAGGTCAATTATAGGTGCAACTTCTCTGAGCAATTTGGGGGTGGGGGGGAAGAAATTTAGAGAGTGATTTGTGGTAAATGTAATTAAGGGAAAGCTCCCCCACCACCACCTTTAGAGACTTTCAAAAGACCTGGGGGCCCCATATCTCCTGTAACTTTGGATATGAAATGAGAAGACGGATGGGGTTTGGGCAGACCCAGCTTTATAAAAACATTACACATAAACTTATATCAATGAATAGGCCTTCACCACCACAATTCCTACTCTTTGCTATCTGAAAGATAAATGAAGACACAACTCCCTCCTGTTTTTTCCCTTTTTCCTTCCAGCTTTTTAAAGTAATTTAATTACCATACCTTTCAGACTGTTTCGTGGTCTGCATGGATTTATTTCCTCATATTTTTCTCTCACTTCTTTTTAAATGTTTCAAAGTTATTCCGTAAACATTTACACCATTTCCTCTCAGCAATGCTAAAATAACATTGCCAGTGAACTGGAGGGAGGGATATGCAACATGAAAGAGTTTAAAACTCTGTTTTTGATCTCCCCGTCTTTGAGAACTCATAGATGAAGAGGGTATGTGTCTAGCAGCTGGTTGTCACAAGGGAGCACGTCTCTAAGACTTTGGAATAAACGTTTTGTTCTAAACTACCATCACTTCCATTTTAAGCTACATATATTCTGTAGCTAGCATTTTAGCCATGAACAGGACTTTGGAGCATGGGAACAAAATAAGCCACTACCAATGCTTTTCATCTTTTTGTACCTGTCTCATAATTTTTATTGGTGTTCCCAGAACCAATTAATTGATTATTTTTACCTCATATCTTCAAATTATGCTTTTCTTGAACAATCACATTCTCATGGAACCAATGAAATATTGCTACATGGTGAGGGCATTGAGAACAAATAGTCTGACAAACAATTAGGAAATACTAATATAACACATGTTAATTAGCTGTATTTGACACTGAGGCTATCATCTGGCTACCTAGCTATACAGGTAGCTGAAGAAGAAAACACTGTTAAAACTACTTGGTCTAAGCAAAGATGGTTCTGAAGAACTGTGTTTTTAGGGGGGGTTGTCTGTGGGGGGGTTTCTGTTTGTTGGGGGGCAAGGTTGGAGTGAGGGAGGTATTGGACCTAAGATGATGAAAGTGCCAGCATAACTGCCCAGATGGTACTTGCAAAAAGGATATTTTCATTTCATGATGTCAGAATCTGATGGAAAGCATTGCTGTCTGAATGTGTCAGGAATCTGAGCCACCAGCTTTACTTTTTTCTATCCCCTCCCACTATCCAACCAGCAAAAGAAAGCACATTTCATAGGAGCTGCATTTGTTTATGGAATACCTGCCCCCCCCCCCCCAATCCCTTTCCCTGGCTTGGTTTCAGCATTATCATGCTTCGGAAGTGACATTTGGGGAAGTCAACTTTAGTTTAAATGACTTTTTTTATATTCACCAAGGCTTTCACAGCTGGGATCTAATGGTTGTTCTGGGTTTTTTGGGCAGGTTGCTGTCCTCTGAAGATGCCGGCCACAGAGACTGGCGAAACGTTAGGAAGAACAACCTTCAGAACACGGCCAAAGAGCCCAAAAAACCCAGAATGATGACTTTTTTTTTAGTTTGGAGTTCATTCTTTTAAAAAAATTGGGTTGTTGAAACAAGCATATAATTTCTCTGAAACTGGGTGGTGTCATTTTGGGTTTCATCCCATGGAAAAGATATTGTCAATGGATTATTTTCCTCTCCATCTCCTGCTGCCCCACATGCACCCACTCAGGCAATTCTTGACTCTGAACCCACAGAAAAGTAATTAGCAAGGTTTATTGTCCCGACTAATCCCATGATAAGAAAAGAGGGGGAAAATACTCAGCTCTGCTGCTTTCATCTTTTAGATGAAAAAAAAATATTGAAGTGCTGACTAATGTTGAACATTCCCACAAGGTGCCAGTTTCGCTCCCTTCTCATTTGACTTCAGGTGCAGGAATCTGTCACTGTTCAGCCAGCTTTGCCTGAGGGCAAAGCCCTGTAGGGAGTGAGTCAGCATGAAATCTGCCAGGTCTGCATTTCTTGGTTCCTGCTAGTTCAGCATTATCTTTCCCAGACATAATGAATTCAAATTTGAACAAGTTTAGTAAAAAGGTAAAGGTTCCCCTTGACAATTTGTCCAGTTGTGTCCGACTCTAGAGGGTGGTGCTCATCTCCGTCTCCAAGCGGTAGAGCCAGCGTTTGTCCAAAGACAATCTTCCGTGGTCATGTGGCCAGCGCGACTACACACGGAACGCCGTTACCTTCCCAGTGTGGTGGTACCTATTTATCTACTTGCATTTGCATGCTTTCAAACTGCTAAGTTGGCGGGAGCTGGGACTAGTGACAGGAGCTCACTCCGTCACATGGATTCGATCTTATAACTGCAGGTCTTCTGACCTTGCAGCACAGAGGCTTCTGCGGTTTAACCCGCAGCGCCACTCATGTTTTGTTTCCACTGGAATACTGGAAAATAAATGCACATATTTTAAAAAATTGTGTATTTGCTTGAGACAATTATATGGCTCTGCTTCTCCACTCAGACTTTGCATGTATGACTTAAGAAAACATGTGTTTGCGCTTTGCATGCTGTACTTACAGTGGATTTGTAGGGGCACTCTGTAAAGCCAAACCATGATGAGATGGCCATATGATTCTCCAGTTATGGTTACATTGTAACTTCCACCACCCTAGTTTACCCGGTGTTCAGGGATAGTGGTTAACCCTAACCCTAACCTTAATTGCCCAGAGCAGACACATTCTAGATGGGAGGTGTATACTGTAAGTTTAAAAAATAAATGAATAGGAAGCCTATATTAAGGATTTGAAAAATACAAATGTTCTTTAACCTGATGAAAAAGGTTTCATCTCATTGAAAATAAACACCTTGTTGAAAAAAAAGAGGAAACTACTAAATGATTTTTTCACTCCTACACAAGAACAAAAAGACCACTGCTTTTTTTCATAGAAACCCTCGCTTTCTGTCCAGAAGACATGTACATTGCATTAAGAACTTGTGTACTGTACAAAATGCAAGGTTTCATGTGCAGCACTCACGTGCTCTGTGCATTTCTTGCAAAAAAAGGGCTGAATGCAAAAAAGCTCTCATAATTGCGTTCAGCAGGATAAAACTTCTGAAAATGTTCCATTCTTGTCTGTGAGAATGAAATAAGTGAAGATTAGCATGCACATTTTCATCTCCCCTCAGGAAACATTCTTGGTGTTTTAAAAATAACTTTTATCTCCTATTAATGGTTTCACTTCTTTTTCTGGGTTTTAATCTCCGGAATACTTTTCAGAAAACAATGTCCCAAACACAGCTTTTTACCATATTCACTTACTGAGAAACTCACTTTTATTCTCTGTAAATGTAGAATTGGGCCTCTGCCATGTTTACACTAAATCTCTTAGTAGGAAAAACAGCAACCCTTAAATATTTGTCCTAGTGAAACTGGAGCACCACATGCTCTTTGCATTGACATCTTCTACACTTTACTACAACTGAGCACGTGGTTTCTGGATTTTCATCTCATGATGGAATGGTTGTGTTCTGAATTAAAAAGCAATTTAAAGCATCAAGCCGACAAAGTAGGCTGTTGCCCACAAAGTGTCATGCCATAGTTTTCCTTATGTAGAAGAACATCAGCTACTATTTGGGCAATGCTTTGTTCTCCATCAAGTTCCAGAGGATATTGTTGCCCATGGGCTTTTTGCATGTGCCAACCAAATTTGAAGACAGCTGCTGGATTAATTTCTTGCATAAATTTACGGATCCAGTTGGGCCATGCAGGATTAGGAAATAACCTCCTGAGGTGGCTGCCCTTAATGATGCTTGTTCAAGTTCCCAGTGTTGCATTATACTTATTTTCTGCCAAATGAACAATGTGTTCATTTTTCATTTCTCTGGGATCAAGGCCAATCAGTTAGTTGTTAGATAAACATCAGTGACTGATTTCAAAGCCCCGCCTCAACAAAGGGAAATACTTTTTTCTCCTCTCTTGTGTGTTTCTAACCTATCTACTTTAATGAGGCTAGAGGCAGGTTTCCATTTATTTGAAAAGTGTTGATTTCAATTGCTTTAGAAATTATGAATTAGGGTGTGTGTGTTTTACAGATACTTTTTTTAATCATCTCTACAGCAATGTTATGATGCAAGTAAGGCCATGCCTATCAATTCTATTTGAAAACTATGATTTGAATCTGGGCTTTGCATCCAGTGCCCCAAAATATTCACAAAGTGGCCCCATGAAACGAAAAATCCCAGAATTGGCCTCCTTTTTTTCATCAGTTCACCACTTCTCACCCAAACACAAAGCAATTGTCAGGGCTGTTTTTTAACAAGTGTGAATGCTAGTGAGCAGAAAAGGGATCTTGTAGACCAGTGGTTCTTAACCTTGGTTTACTCAAGTGTTTTCGGACTGCAACTCCCAGAAGCCTTCAGCACCAGCTGTGCTGGCTGAGTTTTCTGGGAGTTGCAGTTCAAAAACACCTGAGTAACCCAAGGTTAAGAACCATTGTTGTAGACCATCTTGATGGGTGCCATTGGTATGGTCATCATTCGGGCTGCCCTTTGCTATGTAAAGCCTGGCAACATTTTTCCTGCTGGCAACACAGTCACAATATTGTGTAGCAATATTGGGCCATTTATTGGCTCTTGGAATTGTGGGTACAGAAGCACAATATCTCACATTCAAAAACCATGTAGTTGTGTTGCTGAAGACTTTCCTTCCTGTTGACACACTGCCTGATAAATAAATATTACTCACTTTTTAAACTGTTTTTATTGTAATTTTTCCTATTTTTTTGCACTTATTTTTTTTAATCTACTGTACATTTCCAATATAGACTGGGGAGGGAGGGAGGGAAGGAAGGAAGGAAATGGTAGGTTTGTGCATCCTTCTTTGAGCCACTTTTCAAAATGGAATAAAACCTACTTCACTATATCTGTATGTGTTCGATAGAGAGACAGAGAGAGGCAGAATGGGTTTAGTAAATAAATTCAGAGAGAGATTAAAAGATGGGTGGTTCCACTTAATGTAACTGCTTAGAGCAACAGAACTGGAAGGAAAGCAATTATTCTTTCATCCCGAAGCTCTCTTTGTATCCCAAAACCTGTCCACGGGGCTGGAAACACTTTGAAACTAGTTTTCAGGCAAAGCAAAAGGCTGCTGGGGGGAAAAGAAGATGAGAAAATCCTACTGTGACTACCAGCATGATACTAGATATAGGCTATTATCTATACAGTATTATGTGTGTGTGTGTTTACAATCCCCTGAAAGTAAAAATGTGAGCAACAGCTAATCATTTTCTCCTACTTTCCCATAACTTGTTGAACAAACAGGAACAGCTCCTTTTTGTTTGCCTAAGAGCACTGCCTGGCCACAGCTTGTTCTCTCTGACATCAGTGGAAGTTCCCTGGCAGTGGAATCCTTGCATGTGCTGCCCGATCTGCGGTGAAGTTGCCACTGCCAGAGTTCTCATAGTTGAAAGGTTTCCCAACAACTCCTGCTACACATGGTCACCAGGTCACAGCATTCTTCCCTCCCCTTTTGTTTTGTTTTTTTCATACATACCTCCTGCATGCTATTGGTTAGAACATTTCCCACTGCTGTGTATTGGTCTGCAGTAGTAGTTGCTCATTTTATGTTACTATATAAACACCACACAGGCGCCTCTGTAAACCTCCTATGACTGAGTTAGCAGACTTTAGCAAAAAAAACCCACTTGCAATTCGTTCACTGTCTGCTGCAAAAACAACTTAAATTCTATTCAATTTTTTTCTACATTAAATGTTTGTTTTCTTTAGCTTGGTTTCACTTTATAATGAAAGCCTGTAGGATGTAAGGCGAGCAGAAAACTATAGTACCGATGTCACAGCTGGATCATGGATGAATCACTGGGTGGATTTTACCTCATGGGTAGTTTTGTTAACTCTTCCATTGATGCAACAAAACTTGGTCACCAAGTATTGTTATTTTTAGGAGAGTTGTCTTTTTTTTAATCTGAAGGTCGCTTCATGCATTTTAAAAACTAAAGAAGCTCCAGGACCAAAAAAAGATCAAATAAGATCTGTTTTCTGACTGAAATGTCATGCTAGGGAGAGCTGTACCTAGTGAAATTCTGCCTGCTATACAGCATTTAACTGTACAGAATCTTCATTAGGTTGTGCCCTCTTATACTTAACTCTACAGACCTGCATCCCTTTGTTCTGACAGGACAATAGGTTAGCTTGCTGGTAACAGTATCATTTCATTTTTGGCACCACAAAATCAGATTATTATAATCTTGCAAACATACCTCAGGCTCTAGAATAATTTCAAATTGTAATAGCCGCATCCCAAAAAAGCCAGAAACAAATGTTGGCTTTATTACATAATGAGAAAAGTAATGAACTTTTCCTTTCCAGTATGATTTTCTTATTGTGCCATCTTATAAAATCTACTCAAAAGTAAACCTCATTGTATTCATTTAGACATACTCTCAGGGAGATGAATACAGGACAGCCATCTCATTCTGCAATCTCCAAAATATTACAATTAATCATCAATCACACGAGAGGGATTCTACCAACATAATGGAAAGTCATCCTGTTTCTTTCTAAATTGGTTCTCCACCTAATCTTTCTGTCTGCTGAAAGATGTAAGTAAGTAATGGTAGGATAAACAGAGATGATATAAATGAAGTCATTGAAGAAGAACAGAGGTTTAATTTAATCAGGACTCATCTAAGAATGTTATTAAATTGTGGAGAGTATTGCACCCATAGGGTGCTTTGCAGTTGGTTGTCCTTCTATTAATTGAAGACATTTGTCAGTAAAGTAGGAAGAGTCATTTTTATGTGTGCCACTACCCTTCCCCCCCCCATGTCTACTCTGGAAGTTTCAGGAGACTTCTGAACAATGTAATAGAAATTCCATGGCAGGTGACTTAACTTACTGTAGGCACATCAGTTGTATACCATATTCAGCGGTCCCCAACTGTTTTGGTGCCATGGACCAGCTGGGGGGAGCAAGCTCCATGTGTGTGGGGGGGGGGCAGGTGGCACCTTTCTCCCGGCTACTGAATTCACAGAATCGTTGTCCACATGCCTGGATTGAAGCCAAGGACTTCCTTGTCACAAAGGGCAAGTGCAGTCTTGAGGGTGAATTTGAGACCCAGTATTCTAGTAATTAAGTCCTGGCAAAGAATCTGATTGCATGTCATTTATTCAGAGAACTGGAAAATCTCATTGTGTTGTTTGGTTTGTTTGTTTTTTCCTTAAAGAGGCAGGATTGAAGAATAATATGAAGGCACATGCCCCTTCTTGAAAAATATGTGGCTGGTATATTTGTATGCAGTCCTAGTTGTACTGGATATAATGTAAGAGCTACAGTACTTCAATCTCCTTTCTATTTTGGCTGTTTTCTCTGTGGAAGATTATGTACTGCAAACATTTCTATGAACTTGTAGCATTCATAGTCTCTACCCTATTTTACTCTGCCGCACAGGAAGGCAGCAGTTGACAGAGGATTCTGTAATGCTCACACTCCCTTCATCCTACTTTTGGGGTTAGGTCAGCCTCCAGCTTCTTTGATTCGGAGGTAGATATTTGTGCTTTTTTGACCAAACTCCGGGAGGCAGTGGAAGACAGGAGGGCCTGGCGCGCTGTGGTCCATGGGGTCATGAAGAATCGGACGCGACTTAACAACTAAACAACAACAACAACATTTGTGCTTTTCCTTCCCTTTTTGGCTTTCCTAGTTCCCACAGGAACCTGAGGAATAGGCTGTGCCCAGGGCTTTTGAGAGGAAACCAGATCAGGATAAATGGAAAGGGGTGAGGCAAGGAAACGGCCCATTTGACATAATTTCAGCTGCTTCATTTTCAGGTCTATGCATGTTGCTTTGCTGTTGTTTTCTTCCCCTGTTGAAACAAAAAAATCCACTTTTCAGTCCGTATTTCATGTACTTCACAGCGTTATAGTTTACTTCACAAAGGTGTTGAACAATATAGGCTTCAAGGCAGATCAGGGAAGGCATTAAAAATAAAACAGCCAGTATTGTAATGCCATCATCTGTGCTGTGTGGATGTATTTGGTATGTTTTCTTTTAAGACTTTGTGCAACTAAATAAAATGGGGAAGGAAAATCATAAAAAGATTTGGGCAAGAATATCTTAAAAATTTAGGCTTTTGTATTTAGAGAAAAAAATAGCAGAGGTAAGACATGACCAAGTATATAATTTATGAATAGTGTTTTGATAGAGAGATCTCTCTCTGCCCCCATTAAGCCCCTGCTGATGGTATTGGGAGTCAACTTTTTTGAACAACTTCTCCCAGAATCCTCTAGCTAGCATGAATAGTGGTGGGATGCACAGCAAAACTCAACCTCTCCATTTTGTTTTGTCCTCAATTCTCCTCTGAGTACATCCTCTGCCATATAGTGCCATTAAGAAGCTTTGTGGCACAGTAGTTAAACTGTAGTCAAGATCTTGTTTATGACCTGAATTTGACCCCTGTCTCAGGTAACCAGCTTGACTCTCCTTTCCAACCTTCTGAGGTTGGTAAAATGGGCATAATCCCATAATGTAAACTGCCCGGATAGAGCTTTGATCCCTGTGGGATGGTATATACAGTAAGTAGCACAGTTTGCTTTTTTTGCTTTGTTTTAATTGAAAATCCAAGGTGATAATGATGTGTAAAATGAATGACCAATTGTACTTAGGTTCAGAAAGCTGTCAGATCACACAGTAGGAACAACTGGGTTGTTTGGGGTTTAGCTTTTTTTCCTTCCGGCTGTGCTGGATCTGCTCATCATATATATACGTAGAAATGAGCCTGTGCTTATTCTCCTGAGAATTCACCAAGGAGAGTCTGTATCTTCCATGACTCAAAGTCTCAAGTTATTATGGTGTTCCATCACGCTGTATCAAAAGTGGGGAACAAGTTGCTCTCTAGATGTCCTTGGACCATATCTCCCATTCTCCTTTTTCAGTGGTCCTGCCAGTTGATGCTGATGTGGTTTGGAATCCAACAAAATCTGAAATTCCCCACCCTTGTTCTATGCTTCATGTGCCTTTGTAGGAAAGTTATTTTATATTGATTTTATGCTATAAAATCTTCAGACTTGGAACTAATATGATAAAGTATTAAAGGGATGCTCCTCCATTCCTTTCTACACTAATAATCAAGTATCAGTTTCTTAGGGTTTCTTCTCTAGTTTGTCTATTATGGAAAGAAACACAAGCCAGGTATCTATCCTGTCTACAGTGTCTGTTCAGAAAAGAAAAAAAAGAAAAGAAAACCGGCTTTGTTGTATCATAAAAAATGGTGTTTGTGACTGGGGACGTGGTAGTGCTGTGGGCTAAACTGCAGAAGCCTGTGCTGCAGGGTCAGAAGACCAGCAGTCGTAAGATCGAATCCACGCGACGGAGTGAGCTCCCATCGTTTTGTCCCAGCTCCTCGCCAACCTAGCAGTTCGAAAGCATGCAAATGCAAGTAGATAAATAGGTACCACCTCGGTGGGAAGATAAAATGGCGTTCCCTAGTCACGCTGGCCACGTGGCAACGGAAACTGTCTTTGGACAAGCGCTGGCTCTACTGCTTGAAAACGGGATGAGCGCTGCCCCCTAGAGTCAGACACGACTGGACTAAAAATGTCAAGGGGTACCTTTACCTTTCATCTTTCTCTATAGGGATAGATGCACTCAGAAGGCAACCTGACTGTTAGTTCGGGGAAGGGAGGTTAACAAACTGCAACATGAAGTTGGCATTCTGATGTTTGACACTGGCTTCCCTTCAGTGGAAGGGGGCAGCCCAAAGAAGGTCTACCTGGTGGTTGGCAGACAGTTTACCTTCAGTGTGGCACTGAACAAGATCCTTAGAAGCTCCATATGAAAATTAATGGTGGTGCAAACTCCTGTGAAGGGAAGGTATTATAATGTCTTCCCCCCCCCCCCCCTGTTTTGTTTTGCTTTTTCTTTTACAGCTCTACCTGCAAGCCAGATTTACTTGGAGAGGAGCCCGCCTGCTGCGTCCTCTGCTACAGTTTACATTGATCATGATGGCATTTTACACAGGACTTTCTCGTGTGTCTGACCACAAACACCATCCAACGGATGTACTGGCAGGCTTCACACAGGGAGCCCTGGTGGCTTATTGCGTGGTAGGTGGACTACATCGCTGGTGTCTTGTTTCACCAAATAACCATATGTTTCGTATCTGCAAGAGGGATAATGCAAGGGGGATATTAGTCCACTGCAGGGTTCCTGGGTTCTGCTTGAGACAGTGATAAACATTGCAGTCATAATGACTTGCATTTGCTGAGTCTGTTTCAATATGAGAACTGCTGGGGGAAGAGAAGGTTGACCGATCTGGGGGTACCTGGTTAGGTTTTCTAAAACCATGAAGGGGGGAAAAAGGGGTAGCCTTAAAGAAAGAAAACAAAGGGTGATGTCCTCATATACTGAAAGCTAGAATAATAAATGCCAAGTGCACTCTTAACTTTCAGGTGTAGTACGCATAAAATTACCCTTATGTGAAACAGTTGTTTTCTGCATATTAGGTTCAGTACGTTTAGTGTATGGAAAGAAGCTATACTTGAATACGTGCCAGACTGGGAAAATTACCAGGATAATTCACCTAGGTGAATGCATAAATGGTTACAGCACTGGCTTGTTTTTCTTTGAAAGACTAAACACTTTCAAAGGCAGCTGAAGCCCTCCCCTCCGTCTCTCTCTCTCTCTCTCTCTCTCTCTCTCTCTCTCTCTCTCTCTCTCTCTCACACACACACACACACACACACACACACACACACACACACACACACACACACACACACACACACACACACACACACACACACACACACACACACACACACACACACACACACACACACACACACACACACACACACACACACACAGGGGTGGGGGAGGGAGAGAGGGAGAGGAGAGAGAGAGAGAGAGAGAGAGAGAGAGTGGTATCAGTGTTAGCCAAAATACTGTCAACATTTTGTGAGCAATGCAGTCTCATTTCCCATAAACGGACTGGAAATCCAATCAAAAGTGCTTGATGCTTGAGGAAACATGCACAGATCAATGTTTGCCTTTGAGTTAAATCAGAAAGCTCAGTAACTTGAAACTTGCATTTCTTAGTTTCATTGGAAGCATGGCGATCTATTGCTGCGTATGTTTTGTTTTATAATACAGTGAGAAGCAATTTTTGCATAAATAGTCTGCTAAAGCAACAATTACTTGTCTTCAACTGTTTGGTTTGTTTTACATTTCAAATGAAACCAGATTATTCATTCCTTTTAACCTGATATATATCCAAAGTTATACATACTGCAATACTTATATAAGTTTCTGATATAAGTACCTTTCTAAAATTTGCCTTAGCTGTCTTCAGCAGGAAACAAAGGGGTAGGTAGGTAGGTAGTTAGGTAGTTAGGTAGTTAGGTAGGTAGGTAGGTAGGTAGGTAGGTAGGTAGGTAGGTAGGTAGGTAGGTAGGTAGAGAGAGAGAGAGAGAGAGAGAGAGAGAGAGAGATAGAAAGATAGAAAGATAGAGAGAGAGAGAGAAAGAGAGAAAGATAGAGAGACAGAAAGAGCGATAGAGAGATAGAGCGATAGATAGAGCGATAGATAGATAGATAGATAGATAGATAGATAGATAGATAGATAGATAGATAGATAGATAGATAGATAGATAGATAGATAGATAGATAGATAGATAGATAGATAGATAGATAGATAGATAGATAGATAATTACAAGCCATTTGCACAGGTTGGACATCAAGTAAAATATTTATATGTTGGTTGGCTCATAGATTTTGTATTTCTCCCTATTTATTGATACACTGCAAGCACTCTCTTCCCTGTGCTATCACGTTAAACTCTGGTTTGGCGACTGGGTTCTTTTGTTTTTGTTTTTTGTTTTAATAAAAAAGACAAACCAGCTCCAGCAAGACAGTATTATGTCTGCTCAAAATCAAACCCTAAGAAGCAATGTCACTTTCTGTTCCTGAAGAGAGGATACTTTGGACATAAAACAATGGGAAAGGGCTAAAACAACCTTTAAATATCAAATCCTGTCCTCAAAGCATTTTTGCAATAGCACCTATCCCTTGAAATGATCTCCTTGCTCCACAATGTCAGGTGACAATCCTGACATGATTTTGGCACCTCTTGACATCCTGTCTTTAATCTTAGACCCCCAACAAGCTCCAACTCCACCCCCACCCCCATGGTGCATGAATGTGTGTTTGCTGGATATGGTGTTATAGTAATATTTTAAACTCTTTTAGAATTTGTGCAAATAAGAATATGTGCAACCCCCCCCCCCAGGAAAACTGAGGAGGGTGATGCAATTTGAGAGAAGGAGAGAGAAAGACTGAGGAAAGTCTCCAAAGTTGTTAGCCTAAGAAGAGTTATGTTCTTACCTCCTATAAAGAACATTTCCTCTTTGAAACAATAGTTGCTTCAAGAGGAGATGATTCACAGGTCAAGGTCAAAGGATGAGAGCTTTTAGTACCCTGGTATCCAGCCCTCCAGGTCAGGTGCTCCTGCAACATTTTGTGAAGTTAAATATGTTCACACATTTGAACTCTACTTTAAAATGCAGTTTGACCATGAGATAGTACAATTTGAGAACACTTGCACAGAAAAGCAAATTGGTGTATAATCCATCCCATGCCCGTTAATTCTGGTCTACAAATCTTCTGCTTCTGCTTCCTTCCAGTTTCAGAGCGTAGCAGTGAGGAAAAAATTGAAAACCACTGAATGAGGGATAACCTGTTAGTAGGGGAAATGGTATAATTATCCATTATCGTGTGTGGAATTGAAATTGAAATATGCCAGGAAGGCCCATCAACCTGCTAGGCACCCTGTCTCTCTGGATACTGGATTAGGGATATGACAGAAGGACTGTTGTTGCTCACAAAACACACAGATACATATCCCTTTCTTCTCATCCACACCAGAACAAATGACACAGCCAAGAGGAACTACAAATAAATCACAATAGATGAAGACTTGTGCACAGTAAGAGAAACAGACCAAGCAGGTCTAATTGAGCGCAATAATAATCTGTTTAAAAATATACAAAGGAAATTGGGTCACAAATCGCACAATCTCCAGTGTTTATATACAAATGTCAGAGATATAGGAGATAAACAAGAAGAACTGGAACTCTTAATTCAGGCGGGTAAATACGACTTGAGAGGGATAACTAAAACTTGGTAGGATGACTCTCATGATAGGAATATGGCAAATAAAGGATATAAATTGTTCAGAAATAATAGAAAGAGAGATAGAGTTGCAACATATGTCAAAAATACATATTCCTGCACAGAAATACAGGAGAATGAGCTTGGTTATCCCATTGTCCCATCTGGATTAATATAAGTGGGGTGAAAAAAGGAATGTGGTAGTTGGAGTTTATTGTTGTTGTTTAGTCATTAAGTCATATAGTAGATGGTAGAGATGATATTACACAAAGATGGAAACACCCATGTAAAGTGGAATGAATGGATTATTGTTGTTTAGCCATTAAGTTGTGTCCGACTCTTCGTGACCCCATGAACCAGAGCACACCAGGCCCTCCTGTCTTCCACGGCCTCCCGGAGTTGGGTCAAATTCATGTTGGTAGCTTCGATGATGCTGTCCAGCCATCACGTCCTCTGCCATCCCCTTCTCCTCTTGCCTTCACACTTTCCCAACATCAGGATCTTTTCCAGAGAGTCTTCTCTTCTCATGAGATGGCCAACAGCTGTATGGAAACAACTGAAGAGAGCTTGTTTCATATGGAATAAACATTGCAGCAGCAAAAGCAATTGTCTGTCCCTTTAGCAACTCTTGCTGCTGTACAGGAGCACCAAACCGTACAAACCTGTCAGAGCAAAAGTATAGGCTAGATACTGAAAATCTATAATTTTAGGAACAAGAAAAAATACAAAAGCACAGCAAAAGAGATGGCACTAGGTCTTTTCTATGTATATAGTTTTACAATCAGGCTTGAGGCTACAATTGAACATTTTAGCTACTCCTGGTGAACAGGAAATCATGGGAAGGCAAAGGAAATCACTAGCCATCTCTCTTTCAACTTCCTTTTCTAGGGCTCTGTCTGTCTCTACCCAGAAGGGCTTCTGGAAGGGCAGGGCAAATCATGCCCTGTGCCCTGTCTGTATCCTGGTTGAGGACTGAGGTTTACCAAAGGGCAGCAGACAGGGTGGGAAAGCTCAGGGTTGAAAAGGAAGGCCCGCACATGTGTCTGGCATTGCTCAGGCAGCTGTTTCCTCAGCAGCTTCACCTCGTCACAGGAAAGTCAGCCTATAGCAGCCAAATGCTCACCCTAGTAAAACACACCATCTGTTTACAGGTCAGGGAACGAGTGCCAGCTTTGCAACTTGTCATTCAACAGGAAGCAGTGAAACCATTCATTTCTTGTATTAGTGCCTCTATTGTCTGTCAGAAGCTTTTTGCTCTGATACACTGAGTTCATCATCATTCCAAGGACCAACAACCCTTCCTGGTCATTCTGCCCCATCCCACCATCACTTGCCAAACTTAAATAATGAAGTAACTCCATATGACCAGTTCTGACAACAGGCTGTAATAATAATGGCATGACAAAACCATTTAACCCAATGTGAGTAAGTCTTTCCAAAAATTTATAAACCAGTTGCTGCAACCCTGAAACCCAGCAGTTTTTAGCATGGAAAGCTGAGAAAATCATAGCAATTTGAATCTGAACTAAGTACAGTGGTGCCTCGCTTAACGTTTGCTTCGTTTAACGTTTTTTTCACTTAACGTTTATTTTTTCAGAGGCAGATTGTGCTTCGTATAACGTTTTTCCCTATGGGCGATTTTCGCATAGCGTTTTTGGGACCATGCTTCGCTTAACGTTTTTGGTTTTAGGTCCCCTGCTTCGCTTAACGTTTTTTTTGTTTTCAATTTAAAAAGTGTCTTAGAAGGGTCCAAAACGGTTCTAAATGCTTGGATTCGTTAGAGGACCCCTTAAGTCATGTGCAAACCTGATTTGGCTTTGATCTGACGTTTCGTTAATTTTTTGTGAATTTTTGTTTTTTGGCCCATAGGAACCAATGGACCTGTCAAAATCTGACAGCTCCATGCTTTCCTATGGGGGAGAAAACAATTTACAAAAAATTAACAAAAGTTCAGATCAAAGCCAAATCAGGTTTGCACACAACTTAGGGGGTCCTCTAACGAACCCAAGAATTTAGAACAGTTGCTGAGTCTTCATTAATTTTTTGTGAATTTTTTCTTCCCCCATAGGAAATAATGGAGCTGTCAGATTTTGACAGCTGTCAAAAGTTGGGGGGAAAAAAATCACCATTAATTAACAAAAAGTCAGATCAAAGCCAAATTAACTTTTGCATCCGTTTTAGAGGGTGCAGAAGCTAATCCAAGCATTTAAAACCATTTTTGACCCTTTTGTGTTTAGTCGTTTAGTCGTGTCCGACTCTTCGTGACCCCATGGACCAGAGCACGCCAGGCCCTCCTGTCTTCTACTGCCTCCCGGAGTTGTGTCAGGTTCATGTTGGTTGCTTTGCAGACACTGTCCAGCCATCTCATCCTCGGTCGTCCCCTTCTCCTCTTGCCATCACACTTTCCCAACATCAGGGTCTTTTCCAGGGAGTCTTTTCTTCTCATTAGATGGCCAAAGTACTGGAGCCTCAGCTTCAGGATCTGTCCTTCCAGTGAGCACTCAGGGTTGATTTCCTTTAGAACTGATAGGTTTGTTCTCCTTGCAGTCCAGGGGATTCTCAAGAGCCTCCTCCAGCACCACAATTCAAAGGCATCAATTCTTCGGCGGTCTGCTTTCTTTATGGTCCAGCTCTCACTTCCATACATCACGACAGGAAAAACCATAGCTTTGACTATTCGGACTTTTGTTGGCAAGGTGATGTCTCTGCTTTTCAAGATGCTGTCCAGATTTGTCATCGCTTTCCTCCCAAGAAGAAGGCGCCTTTTAATTTCAGGGCTGCTGACCCTTTTATGACACACTTAATTTTGCAAAAATTGACTTCGCAAAGCCATTGAAACCTATTGAGTCAGCTACAATACATTCCAATGGAGGATACATTGTATCGTTTAACGATGTTTCCTATGGGTTTTTTCGCTTAAGGACGGCAATCCGTGCCTATTGGAACGGATTAACCGGTTTCCAATGCATCTCTATGGGAAATGGTGTTTCGCATAGTTTTTTTCGCATAAGGTTTTTTTTTTTGGAACCAATTAAAAACGTTATGCGAGGCACCACTGTATCTATTATTTTTATCATCTTTATTAGGCCTGCTATATTTAGGAAAAGAGGTTTTTGCTCTGTATTTTCTCTGATTGCATATCATATCAGTATACTGGCCATTTTTTCTGTTACATTGCTGAGTGAACAAATATAATAAAATAGATCTGGCCTTTTGCTTCTACGGTTTCAGAGGCTTTCTTTCTTTGTCACATTTGAGTTTTTATCATCATAGTAATTCCTTCAAAGCAATGTTAACTCCTTTTTAAAAGGAAGCCACAATGCTCCAGATTTTGTCACAGCCCTGATGGCACATTTAGCTATACTGAAATACTCAACATAAACCATGAGAAGTTCCATTTTCAAGGGTAATCAGGACTATAGCCTGGAAAGGTACATGCAAAACATTTATTTCAGGCAAGCTGATGAAATAGTTGTGTTTTATTCCAAGTTTTAAATGCATTAAGAATTGGTGAAAATTATTATTTTTTAGATATCTTTAAGCAAACGATTCCAAAGAAATAGCTGTGAAATGTGGGTAGGTAAGAATTTGTTAGGCCACTTTCTTCTCCTGTTCACCTTAATCTCATGTCAGCTCTTTGCTAAAATGTTCTGGACCCAATGAATCTTATAAAAATCATTAATGTTTAAAAATACCTTGATCAGTTACAGTGGTTTAATAGCACATTCCCAGTTGTCTGCTGCTGAGTTTTCTTTATGGGTGGAGAGCACCTTCCACGGGAAATGGAATAAATCCAAGCAAAAACACTCCATACATTTACCCTTTGTTTTTGTGTTAAGCAGCTGAAGCATTAGGAGGGTTTAACACACTTTTCTAACTTTAGAAGATCATGTTTCATGATTTCTCTAAGTGTTTTTATAACCTCAAGCCTCTGCTCAAGTGAAATACAGTTTAAAGGGGAATTAACGCTACTGCTCCTACCAAATATCTGATTTAAAGCTGCACACACCATGAACTACAGAGCAAAGGCTAAGAAAAGCCAAGATGACACACCATCCATAACTTACTTATTTGGAAAATTTGGGCCAGATTGAACCTAATCCTCCCATCTGCCATTTGCACTGTGCAACCGCCACTTGCTCCCGCCATGAATTGATTTGTCATGGAGATTTCAGTGTAGAAGGTGGATATAGTTGTGATTGAATCCAGTCTTCAGAAGTGATAAGTGAGAAGCAAAGCATTTGGAATTATCTTTCAACCCTCTGCTCCATAAAACTCTTAGAAATAAATGAAGAATTGAGTAATGAATAGCAACAGAAGTGTATTAAATTCAATGAAGTTTTGGCGTTTAAATGTAATTCTACAAGTGATCCAGTGAAAATTAAATATGCCCAATCATTGGCCAAAATCCTGTTACAGTACTTACAGTAATAAATCACACTAGAGTTAGGCCCATTGAATCATTGAGGATTTAGTAAATCAACCTCTCTGTAAGTTCCAGTTATTCAAATGGGCCTACTCTAACTGTGACTATACTTAAAGTAAGTCAGTTAGAGTAGACCCATTTAAACCAATGTAAATTATGGAGGAATTGCTGCACTAAATTTCCATTGCTTCAATGGACCAACTCTAGGGTGATTCCTTTTGCTAAGCAACATGATTTTGGCCAGTAGGATAGTGAGAGACTTAATTATCCATTCATCTCTGTGCAACTTAAACAACCTTTGGAAATTATCTCAGTCATGCTTGGCCTCTAATGGGCACCTGAATTTATCCCAGTTCATATTAAACAATTTCAGGGAGCTTCATTGCTATATATGCAGTTCTTTTAAATGCAAACTCTAAACAAAAGTGAAAAATGCAGATGGAGCCAGGAATAGATCTGAGCATTAGTTTCCACTGGGCTTAATCAAAACTTAGCCAAGACCACTGCATCAAAGTATAATATTTAATGGGACAGAGTAAATAATACAATATGATTTTTTTAGAACCAAATGAGAATCTGGATTGCCCACCAATTTCTAATGTACTTTTGCTGAAAAGAAGGGAGCTGAATGCCAATGATGAGGGATAAAACGGAGCTGTTGATTTAGTTCAGCAACCCTAACACTGCTATTGAACCTGGGGTTCAAAGAGAACTTAACATTTAAATAAGCCTACGGAAGCAGTGGCTGCTGTTTGTTTTTCTTTGGTCTCAGCCGACTATCTATTTTTCTGAGTAGAGTTTTGTTTCCTCACTGAATTAAATATATGCTTCACTGCCAATATTTAGATGTCAAACTAACTGATCTGGGAACTTAGCAAGACAATTGGAAGCCTGACTGCAAACATCTGTATCCAGTAAAGCAAGCAACCTCTCTTAACAATCATACGCTTTGTGGTTTTGCACTCTGAAAAGACTGTTCAGGCTAATAGAATGCTGGGAAAACTGAACCTAGAAATGCAACTTTATCGTCCTGCAGTTTTCATCTTCGAAATAGTATCAAAACTATGGCCATTAAGTTATAACATGTGAACAAGAATACTGTTCCTGGACACAATCACCCATAGAGCAAGAATCCTAAATGATGACTCTCATGATGCAAGGAAATATGTGTTATAGGTGTTTGGCCTGTAATGGCAATACCTGGACTCTGCTTGATGTTGACAAGCAAAAATAAATGTTCTACAATAACTTTTGCCTGGAGATCCTGGGGTTATTTGGGGTGGTGATGAAGTTACTCCTATATCTCAGAGTAGGTGTGCGAATCTCATAGTGTCTTACTGCCAGAAAGAAACTAGGAGAGGGGAAAAATCACTCTTTACTCTTTGCAATGAGATTTCTCTCTGGATAAGATTTTTTCCTCCAGTAAATCTCATGGAAAATCTTCCAGGATGTCTGAGAAGGTTTGTGGACACTTTTTTTTCTGGCAATGCTAAGTTGTACAGGATTGTTACAATTTCTGTGGAAAATAGTGTCTTTCCTGAGCATAATTGGCCAGGGAAAAAAAAATAGAAGAAACACCAAACGGGGGTGGGGGGTGGGGGGTGGGGGAGGGATTTGTTACAATTCCTAAATAGAATGACATCTGTCTTGTGCAAGATTCACTAGAAAAGGCATTAAGCCTTACAGAATTGGTTGATTTCATGTCCAGAACAATGAGAGAAAATTGGGGGGGGGATATATAAAAGAGAAAATTACAGTGGTGCCTCGCAAGACAAATGCCTCGCAGGACAAAAAATGCACAAGACAAATGGTTTTGGCAATGGGGCTGGTGACCCGCAAGACAAATGTTCCTATGGCCATGCTTCACAAGAAGAATGCTTTCCGTTTTTTGTTCCTGCCTCATGTTTGCTGATTTTAAAGTGTTTTTCTATGAAGTTTAAAAAGTTAAAGTTTTTTTGATTGAAATTTTTAAGATCATCTGCACAATATGTATGGCTTTAAAGAGCACTTAATAAACCCTTTGCAAACCAAATTTGACTTTGTTCTGACATTTTTTGCCCATAGGAACGTATTAATTAGATTTCAATGCATTCCTATGGGAAAATGTGTTTCGCAAGACAGATTTTTCGCAAGACGACATTAACCACGGAGCGAATTAAATTCATCTTGCAAGGCACCACTGTAGTCTGGGGCCTCATTTTCAAAAAAACAAAAACAAAAAAAAACCAAAACCAAAAACCAAAAAACCAAAAACCTAGGAAATCTTACTGATGTAGGGGATCTTGGTGGGGAGTCTTGGCATGGTGACACTCGGAGAACAGTGGAGAATGACGAATGTTGTAAGTGCTTGAGTGTCCGTCACAGCCTTCTCTCACCGTATATGTTTGCCCTGTACATGTTTCTGTAGGAGGGATGCTGCTACTACAGTAAGGAGAATTATGTACCTAAGTGCCTATAGGTAGATGGGTATTGTGTATTCCCAAGCCAGGAGGCATGATGGTTGTGATCAAGGAAGTGCAGAGTTCTTGCTTTCAGTCATGGTGGATTCAGTTTTCCTCTCTGGTTAGAGGCAGAATTTGAAGAGTCTGTATTCCTAGCAGTGTTCTTTGTGGTATTTGTTTCAGGATGGGATATGCCGAACAAAGTCCTCCATTGTCAGAGTCCTATTTGTAAGGCCCACAGCTCTGTAAACACAGATCAGAATGATGTTGTTATCTATAGTGTATCTTCCAATATGCAATCTAATTCCCTTTCAGGGCAATGGATGCTTATGTATTCATAAATGGCTCCCACGTTAGTTAGCTTTCTATTATTTGGGCTCATTATGGCTGTGGGAGGCAGTATTTTTTTTTTTTTTGAGTTTCTGTTGAGTCCTGTGAATGTAACAAGTTTACAAGTTTTTTTCAGTTTAATTTTATAATAACAAGCCTGCAAGAGACAAACTGAGCTAAAGTGGACAGTCCTCACAAATTCTCTCATGTTTACTTGTCCAGATTGCATCGGACTACAGCTCCCATTATCCCCAGACAACACAATACTAGCCAGGTGGCGTGGAGGTTGCAGCTCCAATATATCTAGAGGGCACTAGGTTGTAGAAGGCTGACACAGCACTCATACCAACACTCCTTGTTCAGCTTGCTGTAACAGGACATTTCCAAGCAATCCAGTCTTCATCCAGCTAGTGTTAATTGAGCATGTGGCTATATGTGTAGAAACATTTTATGACTGCGCTTAATGGCTGGGATTTCTGTGTGAGAAACCTCTGGTGATGGATATGGGGTGTGAGGCTAATTCTGTTGTCTACAAAGCCCAAGTGCAGTCTGATTCTTTTCCTTTCTTGCTCCTCAGAGAGTATATCAGTCATGCTGGCTTGCTAAGGCTTTAGACTCTTGCAACTGAGGGAGGATGTCAGAATTTCCTCTTAGGGCGTTCTCATTGTGTGGCTGCCTCTGTAAATTATCAAGTGCTGGTCCTTTCACATCCGTAAGAGTGGATATGTCATTGACTATTTCAGGGAAAAGAAGATGGAAATATCTCTTCCTTGAGGCAGTTCCTGTAGAAACTACTCAGTAGTCATCCTGGCTAAGTTTTCATTTACTAGTAGTGAGGAAAGGGGAGGGGAGTGGGAAAGTTTGGAAATATCAAACCACTCTGACTAATATTTGCACAGCTCGGTCTTTTAAGGGAAGTTTAACAATAGCACAGTTTAAAATGCCAGAGGAAGTGTAGCTGTGTGAACTTTGTTGTCAGGTTCACACTTTATTGATAGTGGTAAAGAGAACATTTTAAATAGCATAAGTGTTAGAAGAAGGAAGAAAATAAATAGAAAAGTTGATCTGTCCTTTTTAAGATAAATCCCCCTTCCCAAGCCTTCCCAGAGAATGTTTAAATGGTGAAGAAAGCTTAATTTAGTTCCAAAAATATATACAGTATCAAAAGTCAACAAGACAGGTGGAGAAGAGGGGTTTTATTATATCATACTGTATTCTATGTTAAAGTGTTTCATGCTGCCAGTTGGCAGTGTTCTTGGGCCAGTTTACAAGATCACAAATTACCACAAACCAAACACAAGAAAAATAGACGAAACACAATAAAGTTAAAATATTATAATGTAAAGATATTAAAATTATGTTATGAGCCAGCAAGATAATCTAGACAATAGCACCAAGAGTGAAATCAAGGCTTGAATGCCTGCTGGAAGTGGAAGATCTTATCTTGACCTCTAAATGCTACCCATAAGTATGCAAGGCATTTTGCATATATGGAGGGGGCAGTGCTAAGAAGATATATTATAGCCACTTGTCAGTGGCACCAAGGGAACACCCTCAAAGGGCACAAAGGGAACACCTTAATGATTGGAGAGGAATACATAGGAGGAGGTGCACTTTTGGATAGAATGGACCTAAGCAGTTTATAGATACTTCCCATGGCAATAAAAGTCAAATTACATTAAATGAGGTTTGCAATTTAAACTTTTAAGGACTGCCTTTTCTATGATATGTAACATGTCCTGTAATGCATGTCCTGTAATGCATAGAACTGAGAGGCCTCTGATCCAGTTCTCAGTTATAGATGCAAATTATAACTTCTGAACTGCTGAATAATTTGCTTTGTGCATCTATAGATCTTGTACAATTTGGAAAGAAAAATGGTGTGGGAATTAAAATTTCTGAACATTTATTGTGGATTCATGTATTCTGTTTCCTTTACAGGTGTTTTACGTCTCGGACCTCTTCAAGCAGAAAATAAAGACTTCTCCTCCCCCTCCAATCCGGAGGGAGATACTTTCACCTGTGGACATTATTGACCGGAACAACCATCACAACATGGTGTAGACATTGGGTGGGGGGAGGAATTGTTTGGGGCTTTGTTTTTTGTTTTGTTTTGCAAAATGACTGCTGACAGCAACTACCTGCTGCTCAAAATCTCATCAGACAGTAGAATGTAGGGAGAGACTCTTGCCTGACCAGTGAGATCTTATTCTGTGGCCTTTTTCATTCTTACAACGTTTGCATAAAATGGATGCAGTTCGGCTAAGTGTAAGTCAAAGGCAACAATTACAAAATGAATCAAAACATGATGCAGGAATTCTATATGTGCAATTGGCTGAGTGTTCATGTTGTAGTGAATGTGAAATTGTTCATAGCTTTTTGAACACTAAATGATTACTAGGCCATCTGTGCTTTTTAATTATATTTTTTTAACTATGAAGATTTCCAATTCCAGCAGGCAGGGATGAGGGAAAATAGCGCTGACCAACTAGGTTATAGCGATGTCTATAAGGAATAAGCACTGATTCATGAATTGTGATCACTTTCTAAACTACCCCCACCCCCAGTTGTCTATGGCTCTGTTCCATGCTGTGACTCACTTTTGGTTCAGGAGACACATACCAGCTAAAATGGTGGAAAGATGTATTTTCTCACTGCAGAAACCCTGAAATACATACCTGTCTATACCCAATAATGCATAACTGAATCTACTTATAAAACTGAATTCAAGTTATTTCACAGTACTCCTAACTATAAAAGTTATTCCATATTTATTTCAATCTATCTAATTTTCCTCATAAACTGTGTGGTATGCTCATGATGTTTTCATTCTCATACTTTGGAGAGTAAGTCAGAATTGTCAAATAAGGGACACTCATGAGGTGTGGAATCCTTGTGCCTCCCTTATGTGTTGTATACAGTGTTGTATTAAATGTTCAGCCTGCATCAAATTTGCTTGATGGCCTAGTACAATCATCCCCTTTGATTCCATTGACCCAAACAAATCAAGAAATCTATTTTCTTAATGGTCACCACATTTTGGACTCACAATATATTGTCTTGTTTGTGGTCAGTCTTGTTCTATGTTAGCACTACAGGTTCTGAGGTTGAAACTCAGAACATAACTCCTCCAAGTAAGAGGCAGACTGCTGGGCAGGACTGCCCTGGCCTGATTGATATTCATTCAAATCCTTCATGTATTTTTCATTGCCTGATGAAAAGGGATCATTCTTAAGTAGAGTCCAGTCTTCCAGCCCACTGTGGGTATATAGAAATGAGACTTCCATCATGCCCGTCCAGCAGGATCAATGGTCATTCTGGTTTGGGATGATGAAGTCCTTGTGAAAAATATCTGGAGGGACATGGTTTTTAGGGGGGGCTGCTTTAGACAATAGACTTAATTCTGTTTTCAGGAATACCAGGAGCATCTAAAGAAAGCTGATGAGAGCAAACCTAGTTCTAGGCATTCAAATAGAACTGCAAAAAAAGAGAGAAGTTTTTAAACAGAGGCAGACAGATTTGTGTTTTTGGACTACAAATGCCTGAATTCCTCAGGCAGTTCTGCTGCTTTGGAATTATGGGAGTTGTAGTTCAAAAGCACAGATCTACATCTCGCCCTTTTTAAATAACTTCAAGAGATGAACCCATCTTGCTAACCAAGCAGACTGGCCTTTGCACACCGTGTCATGCAAAATCCGTCCTATCATTTCAATTCTAGCAAGCTATGATTTTTATAAATATATAAATATATATATAAATATTATATAAATAATGTATAAAACATTAAAAATTAACTATGTAAAATATTATTTCTGAAACAATTTTAGATATATCCACTATGATTATAAACTGTGTTTTGACCTGTGTTATTTACATGTTGCTGCTTAAAAAAAAGCATTGACTTAATTTTTTTATAGTCGACTAAAATATTGTAGTTCTGTGGTAGCAATATTTTAATGAAAATAACAACTAAAGGCAATTGTATAAAAATCATATTAAATTGTCTGTATTTTTGTAATGTTTCTTTTTTTGTAAAAAGAGGAATATGCAAGACGTTTTGTAGAGTACAGAATTAAAATTTGTATTTGCAAAAATATTGCTGTATAAATGTGCTTTATAAATAAATGTTCTAAGCACAATTAACTCAGTGTGTTCATATACTCTATTTTAGCTATTCTTTGGGTCAACCTTAAAAATTAACTCTAAAGAAATGAAAGATTGTACTGTTCTTTTTAATTTTGCTCAGTAAAATTTCCATCCACTTATCAGATATGTACATACAGCACAGTTAGTATATACATGCTGGCCATTTTACTACCATCTTAAAATATTTATAGGGTTGGCCCAGTGGATCAGCCCATTTTCTCATTTTATAATCCTTACTCAGAACAATGTTGCTTTGGGGGCCAAAACAGCACTACATATACCACACAAGCAGGAGCTATAACTGAGGTAGATGGATAAATGGATGGGTGGATTTACAGCTGAGATTTTCAAATCTTCCTACTGAGACAACACAATATTTTATTCAGTAGGAAAAGTGTTATACTAACATGTGTCAGTCAGTGGGGAAACTATACAAAACGGCATACACATAGAAAACAAATACAAATATCAATTCAGGAAGAAGAAATAGAGTCTCATAAGGGATAATATCACATAGAGAACTGAGAGAAGTGCAACAAAACTGAGATTGACTGCTTGGGAGAACTCCAAGGACTGCAGAAATAAATTAGAAGAATTTAGCACAGATTTCTTTCATAACCCATAACTTGAACATGGGATCAGAGGCTGAGGAACCAGTGAGGAGACACCAGGGCTGTGCATATCTGGAGAACCGAGAACTCCTGAACCTGTAGGTCTTGAGACCTCTCAACCTCTTTGGCTGAGATGGAGGTGCCCGTACATTGGCAGTCCCTGGAGCAATGTTCCACAATCCCTAGGACCACTGTGCCAAATGACAAGCCAAAGATCAACCACCTGAAGGCTTTCTATTATTGGGGAAGGGGTAGAACCTGGGAGGAGGAGGATTGTCCAAGAGGTGTAATAGACCTCAGGTGAGCTCCAAACTACCGGAGGAGTAAGTTTTTAATTTCACATTAAAAACATTTTGCATTGATTGGGCTGCAGCATGAGCCCCAGTTCACAGCCCTTGGGATCCAACCATCACATACCATATAATCTGATAAAAAGAGGTCAACCTGTAACAAAACTATCCTAGGCATAATCCAGCTACAGTTAGATATTTTTAAATCCTGTGGACTTCAGTGAGAGAGAAATCTGTATGACTGAACAATATTTAATTATAAGTTGTTCTTAACCATCAGAATAGCTAACCCATCTTTACAATAACATGAGTATTACATTCATGCAGGACTGGCCCTACCATTAATAGACGTAAGGTAACAGCAGTGATAATCTTCCATCTGTTTGATGTGATTAGAGAACAGAGCTGTACCCTTCCTGAGTCCCTAACTTAGGGCGTGATCAGATGGGCATTTGGCCCACAGTTTGGTCTGGGTTGGGGATGGGCTGGTTGACTCCTTTTTCCACTGACCACATGACATACATATCATGAACTAACCCACCATGATTGATGCCTACCTACACATTTTTGGGTCCCTATCCTGGACTACCAGTGTTTTGTTTTGTGGTTAGGATAGCTCTATGTTGATTTGGTTCTAGTGTGTGTGGTTGCTGGGATCGAACCAAAGTAGCTGCCTGGCTGTCCCTTTGCTGAAGCCACTTAATGATCTTGAGAAATGGGAAGCTTCCAAGCTATTTGCCTGCAAAGGGGAAGGGAGATGAAGTGTTCCATTTCTTTTTAATTATTGTTTAAAAAGCCATTTCAAAGCATTACTGATGCACTGTGTTGTTGTTGTTTAGTCGTTAAGTCATGTCCGACTCTTTGTGACCCCATGGACCAGAGCATGCCAGCCCCGCCTGTCTTCCACTGCCTCCCGGAATTGGGTCAAATTCATGTTGGTAGCTTCTGTGACACTGTCCAACCATCTCATCCTCTGTCGTCCCCTTCTCCTCCTGCCTTCACACTTTCCTAACATCAGGGTCTTTTCCAGAGAGTCTTCTCTTCTCATGAGATGGCCAAAGTACTGGAGCCTCAGCTTAAGGATATGTCCTTCCAGTGAGCACTCAGGGTTGAATTAATATTAATGTTTTAATGATTGTTTTCAATCAGTGGTCTCTGAGTAGTACACAACAATATTAAAACTTTAAAAACATTATAAGCATTAAAAATAGGCATTATTATAATCATATCTTATATTTAAAACAATCATTAACAGTCAGGCAGCACTGTGTTGGTTAGCAATAATTAAAAACAACCGGAATGCTTTCCATTTTACTCTATTGGTGAGCAGAAAGGATGTTTCCCATTTCTCAAGAGTGTTAAGTGACTTAGGCAAGGCATGGAGGAGAAGACAGGGGGGGATTTTCCCCCCTTTAAAGCAGTGGTTGCCAATGTTTTTGAGTAGTGACTCCTTTTTAAAATAGCCTAGTAACCTGCAACATCCACCACCTTTGCATTAAAAGGCAGTTTTAATGGAGTAGTAAAGTCAAATCTCAGAAAGCCCCACAAAGGGCATATTTCTCATCTATACACATACACACTAACTTCAATATCCTGCTCTGATATAGAGTATGGTGACCCACAACACTCCAGAAAACACTTTGCCATCCCCTGGGGGACATGACCCCCCAGGTTGCAAAACACAATGCAAGGTTGCTCCAGACAGAATAATACACTTTGAAGTGATCCTGTTTAGTACAATCTAGACCAATAAAGGCTAGGATAATTGGGCTTTCCGTTCATACCCTTAGTGTGTTGCACAGAGGCATTTGAAGACATCAATATACAGTACTTGATGTATAATTTAACTGCCTTTACAGTCAGCTTCTATACATGAATTAGGAAAGAGGTGCCATCGTGTCCTTCAATTCTAGCAACAACATTTCTTGAGCTGTCTCCACCTTCCTGATGCGATGCTCATCTAAGGAAGCATGAAAATTACAGGTGTAACCTGTTGGAATAACCAACCATATATACTAGTAGTGGAAATCATGCCCCATCCTCAACCATTCTATGTGGTCCTTACATCTTTGTAAGGAGGAAAAACAGATTGCTGCTCCTGGTCAGAAGGAGGGGGCTTTCTTGTTTGTTGAAAAACAGGATTTAAATGGACTTCATGTTTTGTTGTGAGCGGCTGCCAAAGCCCATGACAGGTCTAGGGAAAATGGCTCCAGACGTTTGCTCATTCCTGATGTTCACTGTACATATTTACTATGAGCTTTCAGCTACATCCTCTATTTTTTAGGTAGAGCAGAAGCACAGTGACAAAAGAGCCTTGGACTGGTGCCACTTTTATGGACTGTAAAGCCCTTTCAAAAAGGCTTGGACCCACAACGATTCCATGTCTTTGCTCATTTTACTTGGATGTTGTGAGCTGCATGTTCCTTCCTTTAGAAATTAATGTCTTTATTAATGTGAAAACGAATGTAAGCTTCATACAAGGGAGTTGTTTGCAGATTGTTTTATACATATGCTGGATCATACTGGCTAAAGTGAGTTTCTTCCTAATCTCCTTTTTTACCCCCACTGTTTAGCAACATATGATTATAGTTGAATAAAATATAATTAATTGGTTGGAAAGCTCAGTGGTTTTTGGCATCTGCACTGTGCCTTCTGGGCCAGCCTGGATAGCCATGGGCAAGCTGCACAGTCCCAGGGTGGCCCATGGAGAAGGGAATGGTAAATCACTTCTGGATACTCTCTAAATAGAAAACCCTGGAATGGGTTGCCATGTCAGAATTGACAATACATTTCTCCTCCTCCTCCTCCTCCTCCTCCTCCTCCTCCTTCTACGCCTACAACTCCAATCAGGCCCACCCACCATGGCTAACAGGACTGCCAATGTTGTCCAAAACATTGCAGGCCAAAGACCCCCCCCCCCATCCATGCTCTCCATTATCACCATTAACCAAGCACCAAGGTTTCAAGATACAATAATTAAGTACAAGTGGAGGGACATGTAGCCCTCCAGATGTCAATGTACTATTACTCCCATCAACTTTAACTGCTGGCCAGCTTAGTGGGAGCTGATAGGAACAGCAGGTCAACTATGTCTGGAGGGCCACAGCTGCTCCAGTTCCACACTAGAGGAAAATACTGGGCAGTAGCATTAAACAGCATGCATGGAACTTGGAGTTCTAAATGTGGCAGGCATTCAAATGTGGTGAATCCTCTTTACTCTTTCAGATTGCCTTGCAAACATATCCGTATCTAATCCCCACAACCTCAGACAGAGACCAAAAAAATGGCATCTAGGAAAGCTTACCATATAAAAATCAGATTTTAAACTCTAGGTTTCCTGTTTCCTGGTCCTGGCATGCAGCTACTGTATACACATGGGTGGACTTTTCCATCAACATGCCCTTTCTTAATACACTACATGGAACACACGGACGTGGAAACTGTAGACTAGAAATCGACTGAGGATTTTGAAAGATAGTTTCCAAAAGCTACCATGCAGGAAAGCTTGATTTGTCTTCCTAGGTTTTTGCTGGGTACTGCATTAAAAACTAATAAGATGGTATCTACCAGTTTGAATGAAATATGAAATAAGTGTGATTGCAAAAGCAAATGGTTTTTATAAAACTCTTTTATGATTCCCAATATTTTGACTTCTTCAAGACATTAATATAAATGGGTAGAATATGATTTACAAAGGTTGGCATGCCGAAGTGTTCCACTGAATATTAAAGAATACCCACTTTTCCCGATTCCTTTTCCATCTAGAAAGACTGAAGATTGAGAAAAAAAGGCACACAATGAAATACGTCAGTGGCAGACAGTAAACGGATCTTTTACCCCTTCAAATAAATGCAATGAGTTTGTTTCAATATGTAAAGCTCTCTAAAATTTGTTTTCTTTCTTTCTTTCTTTTTAAACTGCACAGAAAAACTATGTTGGGCTGCATATTTTCTCCCACAAAGACAGTAGAACATGGTAGGTAATAATGTGGCTGTGAACTATTACTCTCATCAGCTCTAGGTGCCAGCCTTGGAATGGATGGGAACTGCTGTTCAGCAATACCTGGAGGGCTGCAGCTTCCCAAGTCTGGCAGTAGAGACAGTACGCATGGGACAGGGGGTACGACTACATAGGAAAGCTGAATTGGAACATTTTGTCTTTGCTGCGATTTGATTTGTAGCCCGTATTAAATCTGAAATCACAATCAGTGCTCACACAAAGGCTGCAGATTGATTTGGAAGTTCACCAATTCGTACTTGTTACAATAAGAGTCGAATTCCAGCCCACAGCCTCCTCTTCTTCCCTTCTTTCCTCTGGTCCCACCTCTGCAATCCTTTTCTGGTTTTGTGCGAGAAAACAAGAGCCAGGAAAGTGAGGGGAGGTAGTGATGATCCATTATTGACCTGATGTGTGAATTATGGGGAAGGGGATCCCAATGTGTGTGGGGTGTGTGTGTGCACTCAAACACATTTCAAAGTGTATTAGAAAATGTCCCACAAGGGGAACAGTTGGGACTTTCAAATGCGCAAACATGTGTGTGCATGTGCATGAACGCGTGTGCGCGTGCGCACACACCCCACATTGGGATTATTCCCCTCCTCTCCTTCTCCCTATCTGCAGGCTGAATGCCTTATCGCTCATTTTCCATTTCAACTTCTGCTGAAAGTACAAAGCACTTGGAATGAGGTGTGTGTGTGAAGGGAATCCCTATGTACTGTATGTCTCTGTGTCACATGCATTTCAAAGTCCCAACTGTTCTCCCTTATAGTGGGATGCCCCAACTGCCACCTAAAGACACACCTTTATATTTACAGAAATGTCTGCAGGAGAAAAAACACAACTGAATCCTCCTGTCATGAAAAATTTGAAGCCCTTTACAGGCAGAGGGAAAAAAAGGTGCTTTGGCATTAAATAGACTGGAACAAGTCTAATCAGCCTTGTACATCATGCAGACACTAAAATATATTTTGAATTCATGTGTTCTGTAAGCAGAGCAAATCCCATCATAAATGACCGTGTAGTCACACTCAGAATGGGGAAGTAGCTTTCCTTTTTGAAAGCTGGAAGATACTGCTTTATACAGCAAAAAACAACAACTTTTAAGCAGGAAATCACAATAGAAAGGTGAAGACCGTACTACAATCTGTTTCTCCAAAAGTAGTGAACTATTTCCACAGAGAACTATTTGTAATGGAATCTCATTATTCTGGATTTAGAATTGTAGGACAATGAATAAAAGAAAAAGAATCATTAACCACTATGCTGAGGCTACCATAGATATCTCCTACTTTGGAACCTGAGATGCTTGGTGGGAAGAAACAGAGTGGATTGTATAATACAGTAGTAGGAAAGCAAAACAAAACAGAACAAACAAAATGAAAAAAATTTAAAAAAGGAAGGGTGAAGAACACTGTTCCATCACACTGTGGCGATCACCCTGCTTTGGCTCAAGTAGTAGATTATTTGCATATACCAATGAGAGCTGTTGGGAGGCAGAGCCAGAGAAATGAGAAGGGAGGGGTAAGTCAGAGAAGAGCAGTGAGGATCAGTTAGGAGGACAGCTAGAGGAAGATCATGGGAGAGTCTGACGTGAGAAGTCAGTTAGAGTCAGAGATGAGAGTCTGAAGTAGAAGTTTGTGAGAGTCAGAGAAAGTGGCAGAGTTAAGAGTTAAAGAGAGTTAAGAGTGAAACAAGTTATTACTAAACTACGGAATATTTTAAGTCTTTGAAGAACCTGTTTATGTGATCTGTAACCAATAAACCTGTTTTGTTCAACTCTCAGCTTGGACATCAATCTTTCTAATTAAAGGTTGTTGACAGAGGTCAACTGGTGGCAGCGTGAAGGAGGGAACGTGTTGTGGGCTTCAGGCTAGCAGAATAACCTCGGGACACGTAGGATGCATCACACACACCACTCGCTCCTTTACTCCAGATTGCATCGTCATAATATGATTTCACGAAAGCAAAGATAAAATAAGTGAATTTAGCACGCTTTTTGCTTTTAGTTGTTTAACTTGAGGTTCCATGTAGTGGGAAGAGCAAGTGACCTGTGAAGACAGTGAAACATAAATAATTAAGCCAACCAGTGATGTGAAAGAACAAGATGTTGGTGCAAACCTTTCTTTCTTTCTTTCTTTCTTTCTTTCTTTCTTTCTTTCTTTCTTTCTTTCTTTCTTTCTTTCTTTCTTTCTTTCTTTCTTTCTTTTTCTTTCTTTCTTTCTTTCTTTCTTTCTTTCTTTCTTTCTTTCTTTCTTTCTTTTTGCAGTGGATTAAGAATATGGCTGCTGGTGGGAGCACAGTTGCAATAGTTGTCACTGCTTCAGTATTTGAAGAACTATCTGTCTTTACTCTTACTATGGAATGGCTCCTTGTTGATTTCCTTCCTTATTGATAACCTTGAAAATGAGCTGTGTATTTATCATGACTGAAGAAGTGAGAATGAGAAATGTGATGATAAGACCACAAAAAAATAAAGGAAATAACGTTGAACATTAAGATGTTTTTAAAATGCTTATGAAGGAAACTGACATGGAGTCAGCAGGTCTACTTGGAGACCAGTCTGGAGACACATGACAGATGATGTTGTTATTGCTAAGTTTAACAAATTGTTTATTTTTGCAAACAGGACGGGCACATCCTAGCTATCAGATATACCTTCATGGGAGGAGAGGAAGTGCTAAAAGACTTCTAATATCTTTAGACTGCTCAGTGAAGGGAAAGACCTAGAAGTTCCCTAGATGTTCCATACCAGAATTCTAAAGGAAGTACACGAGTACAAAAGAAGGATGCTATTTTGATAGCTTGCCACGTACAGAGGAAATATTAAAGGGTAAGAAGGGTGCTGTGCCTATTAATTCTCAGTTACAGCTTAAAGAACAGGCCAAGGTAAGAAAAGACTCAGGAAATTATCTATTAATTGTACTTATTAATTGTTTAGCAATGTCGAGGCTGTTAAGCTAGTTGTGTGAATGCTAACAATATATGGATATAGTCTCAGGCACAGGAGTTTTGATAATGGAAATCCCTATTACTAATGCCTCCTTAATGTCACTGTTCTAAATACATTTGTTAGTTGACTGGATAGCTCAGTTGCTTATGTATGGTTGGGAGTTCTATTCCCAACTGTGCCTCCTATGAGTAAAGCCAACCTGTATGGCCTTGGGCAAACTGCACATTCCCAGTGTGCTCCCAGAAGAAAGGAATGGCAATCCATTTTTAAGTACAGTGGCGCCCCGCTTGACGACGATAATCTGTTCCAGGAAAATCGCTGTTAAGCAAAATCACCGTCAAGCAAAAAAATAAAATAAAATTGGAATGCATTGAAAACAGGTCAATGTGTTCCAGTGGGGAAATACCTCATCGTCAAGTGAAGATTGCCCATAGAGAACTGCAGATCAGCTGTTAAAAATCGCTGTCTTCCAAAACAGGGGTCTAGAAAGCAGCCATTTTGCGAAGGGAGGGAAGCCATTTTGCGGAACCAGAAAAATCATTGTATAGCGAACAAATGGTTCGCAAAGCAGGCTCCTAATCAATGTAATGCAAAAAAGCCCCATTGGAACCATTGTTTTGCGACCGCAATAGCGATCGCAAAAATGTCATCGTTAAGCGATTTTGACATCATGCGGCGTAAGCGTCTAGCGGGGCACCACTGTATTGTCTCTCTGAAAAACCCTGAAAAGGGTCCCCATAAGTCAGAAATGACTTGATGGCACATTATTATTATTAAATGCATTACTTAATCTCAGACAAGTTCAGCTGAGTGAGTGGAACTGGTTATGTCAACAGTTACACAAGTCCCATTAATTAAGTGGATTTATTGTGGTTGAGACTGACAACTGGATTTGGCCCACTGCAACCAAAGCTTCCTACACCTCTGGTGCAATTTCCATCCTGTGACTTCAGACATTCTTTAAGTGAGAAAGTCCCTATGAAATGGTTTCTTCTCCAATCTAATGGTAGTGCACGGGGGCTGGAGCAGAGTCACTACCTTGATCATGACTGCAGCTGTGGTGGCAGCTAGGGGAGATGAATCTGCATCAAAACTACTACATTGCTGACCCCTAAACCATGATATAATTGGATATGTATCAGCCCTATTTCTATAAGGTTTTGAGATTCCCTTTCATGTCCCCAAGATTCTTTTGGCAAATCATTTTTTGCAAACAACCTCATTGATAGCAGATGAATCCCTGTTCCCTAAACCACTGGTTCTTAACCTTGGGTTACTCAGAGGTTTTGGACCGCAACTCCCAGAAGCCTTCACCACCAACTGTGCTGGCTGGGGTTTCTGGGAGTTGCAGTTCAAAAACATCCGAGTAACAAAGGTTAAGAACCACTGCCCTAAACAAAAACTACAACGATATTCTATGTAAGTTGTTCTTAAGCCCCAAATCTTGTTTAGCAGGATTTATGGTTGAATCCTCATTTGTTCTGTAGTGCAGTTTCTCTTAAAAGCACTTAACTGTAATGGAAGGCCTGATAAATATGCCATTCAAGTTTAGAAACCATTAGACTGATGCAATGAATAACTTGGAAAGTCTCACTATGATCCAGCTCATATTACTATGAAATAGCATATAGGTCACTAGTATACCCAGACAGTCTAAATATTTATATTCTTGTGACAGTATATCACTCTAATTAGTAAGTAAAAATATATACACACAAAGAAGAAGCAAACATAATTTTAATTGAGGATGTTGTGAAACTGAATTTTATGTTTTGAGGAAATTTTCTCATTAGCTCATATTACTCCAAGATTTCACTAATAATGGAAAATTATGAAGTATTTTGCTCTGAAATAATTTATTATTTTATCACTGTAACCGAATGATATCACAAGCTGTGTGTCTCAAGCTTTTTATTTTCTGATTTGAATTTTTAGGTATTCTAGAGGGGGGAATTTCTCCCCCTTTTTCCCCACTTCATCCAAGTTTGATACAAATGAGCACAAGACTTACTGGGATTTGCATCTTCCCTATTACATTGTCTCAGGTTAGTGTTTGCACACAGACATTTCCTGAACAAATGAGCACAGTAAGATTTTGTTTTGTCTTTTTAAAAGCAACAAATAGATAGAATGAAAAACTCTGTGTCACATATCATATCGTGTGCATGTTGTCCCTCTGTGAGGTTTATATATGAATGGCAACTGGGCATTGACTATACAATATCCTCCCTTAGGTTCTCCTCCTAGCTTTGATAGCCTGAGCTGACTGTGTCACTCTGCCTCATGAAAAAGGTGGCCATGATTGGTTGGTTCACAAATTGCTGTCACTCTCAGCAATTAAAAACAGAGATAGGTAGATAGCTTCAGTAGGTCTGAGAGTCAATTTTCTGGTGCCATGACTCCCTGAGGGCTATAGAGACTACTGAAGGAAAAGGAGCAAACAACCATTAAAAATGGTTACTGTAGGGTTTTCTGACTCTTTGGCCATGTTCTGAAGGTTGTTGTTCCTAACATTTCGCCAGTCGCTGTGGCCGGCATCTTCCAAGGACAACACTCTGTGCTCTGAAGATGTCGGTCACAGAGACTGGCGAAATGTTAGGAAGAACAACCTTCAGAACACGGCCAAAGAGCCCAAAAACCCCACAACAGCCATTAGATCCCGGCCGTGAAAGCCTACACGTAAACCATTAAAATATTCATTTTTTTCCCTTTCCTTTCCTTTCCTTTCCTTTCTTTTGCTTTGCCTGAAAAAGGGGAACTGAGAACTGGACTGCGAGCCACCCTTGGGGGATGCATACAGCTCTGTCATGCCAAACTCTGATATTAGACCCTACAGTGCAGATAGAAATGGGATAAAAACCCAATATATTTTTTTCTATAGAATCTGAGCAACACTCATTCAAGTCAAGCATGATTTCAGTTTTAACACAAATGCACCTTGAAACTTGCTAAGTGTCATCTAATTTGCTGTCTTCTGAGAGAAGAGCAGGGAATTGTAGAGGAAAAGCGCTGGCATGGTTTTACAGTGAAAAGCATACAGGATCATAACAAGGATGGAAAGGTTCCAAGTGCCATGAAGAAACCTCATTTTAAAGGGCTGGGAAAGGTTCTGCTGTCAAGTGAGGTAATGTTGTAAACGGAGTCTTTTCTCGGAGTAATCTAAAATGATGTAAGATATATTAGGTTTTTTGTTTGTTTGTTTTTAATGCTCAGAACATAATGTACCTTTGCCTGGGCTATTTAGAAGATAAATCATTTTGGGTAAGAATCATCAAGATTTGACGTTTGTCCGGGATACATTTCAAAGCTCTCATTGCTACCACACCAAGTCTTCAGCTTCCTTGCCCAGAAACTCAAATAGGATGGCAGCCTTCCTCAATCTGAGGCAGATGGATCTCTGCTCCAGATTCTTTTCTTTATAGAACACGGTTTTATTCTATAAATTCATGGCACTCCATCCATCCTCTGCCTGGAATCTTGCCCAGGGACGCCAGGAAACTCAGGGTAGCTAATGCATACCAAGCAGAAAAATGCATACCAAGCGGAAATCCCTGTCTGAAGAAAATACATTGAAGTGCATGTAAAAAGAGAGAGAGAGAAAAAGAGAACACCTGTAGGCAGTATTTCCATGGGAATTTATTTTTAAATGTATCTTCAGAGAGAGGAGAAAAACAGGAGAGAAGGAAGGATGGTGATGGGGTATGTGGCATTTATCCAGGTATTTTGTCCAGATATTTACATACCTGTGTATGAGATAAGAGATGGAGTTAATTTGGGAGTAGTGGTCCAAAAATATTAACACTTCCCATCTTTGGCAAGACTGCCCCTGAAGACAAGACCACTTGCCCTTTAGAAAGATCATCTTCTTGTATTTCTTCCTTCCATATATGTTATGGTCAGTGAAAACTCAGTGTTTTGTCTCTTCAGGGGTTTTTTGTTTGTTTTGGTAAAATAAGTACATTTGCTAATTAGCTACCTACCTAGTTATTTATGCCCTCTTTATGCTGGAGAAAGCTCTCCAGGAGCTAAGAGTAACAGAATAAAATCAGAGCAACATGCTGATGGAAATGTAACACGAACAGCTTTTTAAAAACTCACCACAACAAAAGATGTAACCAGTAAGTTGCTTCAACAGCAAATTGGCTTACATGTTAAAGGCCTGCCTGAATAAAATGGCTTTGCCTGTCAGGAGAAGGACAGCAGAGTGTGTGAAATTCATTAAGGTCAGCTAGGAATAATCAGTGGGTTAATTTGACTTGGAAATACCCCCACTCTTAAAAGGCTCAGAATCTCATGGCAGAGTTATTACCAGGAAATGCCCATGCAAAACTATCAGTTTATCTACTAGCACTTCGACACTTGCAGAGCCTATGTGAGCAGCTGTCATTATTTTTGTCCATTTGCAAGGCAGCGCACCATAATCATGTGCATAGCAACCACATGAACACGGAGGCACTGATTCATCAAAGCAACATTTTTGGTGGAAGCCTTCCCAGTTCTCTTGTGCTCCTCCTAATGACTCAGGTGGGGGCTGTCAACTATGGTGAACCAGCTGTGTACAATAACTTGCAGACTTCATTCAGAGTCAATGGAGCAACCCGTTTTCCTATATGGGCGTTCTGGCTCAATATACACAAAGCTTTCCCACCGCCAACACCGTCCTTTTGCATGATAAAGAGATCTGGTGACCATGAATGGTTTCTCACTTTTGGTTTGCCCATTACCACAGTAGGAACTGAAGGGTTTGGTTGGATGTACACCTCTTTAGCTCCAGTCCGAGCATACATTTACCTACATCGCTCTGAAATGAAGTAAGGTATACCTGCAGTTGTAATAACTCCAACAATAATGTTTAAACACTAGCAGTGTTCTACTCATATGTTCTTGGCATCACAGGATTAGCCTAAGACATTGGGTCCTTTCCTGCTCTGCAGTGCTAAGATTATTTTTTCTGCCCGAGGCACTATTGCCCCTCCCATTCCATGTACAGAAGCTGACTGAAGTCACAGCTGCGCTTGCTTCCACACTTATAATGGAATAAGGACAACCATCATACCTAGGGTCCCTGTGATGCAGGGTGGAATGTCTTCCCAGAGAAAGGAAAGGCCAGGGAGTACAGGAGGGAAAGCTGGTGGCATGTGATTGCACATCTCCATCCCTCCCAGCATCTGGTCCCTGACACTGTTGCCTCCACTGCCAAATGGTAAGGACAGCATCACTACTTGACCACATACATACACAGACAGGGCCAGCCCTACCTCTAACTGAGGTGAGGTCATCAGCAAAAGCCCTGCACACAGACAAGCTGCTGCAATCACCTCAACAGTGGCTCTGGGCCACCTTTAATAGCTATCTAGTTATTTCATTAATGCCAAGGCACAATGGGGAGTAAGTCAACTTCTAAAAGCGGCCAGCCACTGGGGAATGGAATGCACCAGCTAGAGCCATCTTGGGCCTGTGGTTGGTCTTCCTTCTCACCATTTTCCACTGGCAGTGTATGGAGGGTGGTGTCATCACAACACTGCTTCTCCTCCCCTTGTTCCAGCTATCCCAACTATTGCTGACAGTCCAGTCACACTGCTGTCTATGGGGCAGCATGCAGTGCAGCTACATGCAGGTATACACAATGTGGTGGTGGTGGGGGAGTACTTTGTTTCCCACTTCAGGTGGTGGGAGAGCTTGTGCTAGTTGTTCAAATGAACATAAAGGCAGAAGATCATAACATCTCATGTAAACAATCCCAGTAAGACCAAAGAAAGCTGGGTGTCGTTTAGCTTTTCTTTTCTTTTTTTTAACCAATAAACATTACTGGTGGGAATACCTCTTCTCCTGTTTCCATTACTGGGAAATATATAAGCAAGGAAGTAATATTTATAACAGTCAAGGAAAGCAGTTTCCTTCTTTATCAGGAAATGGAAGCTATTCTCAGCTGTTTCACAGTGGAAGGAGAAATTAAATTCAGAATTGGTAGGCTGTGTTAGTTTTATTCTTGGGGATTTGTCCTCTCTGAGTCAAAAAAACAACAACAACACCTTTTGCAAGTCTGGGATTTTTATAAGCTAGCAGCCTGGGTGGTGGGAGCAAGGTTGTTTACAAGCTTTAGTGGACCAGCCCATGGGGGTATATGACAGTTGTTGCCAACTGCATCTGACATCAGCTAGGAGACAGCATCAAGCTCTGGAATGCACAGAAGATGTCCCAAAGAATGAGCTATTCCAAGGTGGCAACAGATTAGGGAGTAAACAAAGTAATTCACTGTGTAAGAAGCTGAAGGTCAACTTAGATTATAGTCTTGGCATGTATGTAGAGATGAAGCTCCTTCAAGTGGTGAAAGGCACCTGTTTGGCATAACATGTGATGTTGATGAAGGATGTATTTTGTATTTAGCATGATTTGTGGCTGATCATTTTAAGGTAAACATGGGTTTCATTTGCAAGTCTGATTGCTGAGGCACATACCTCTGGAGAAATTCCACAGTGAGAGGCAAAATGGGCCAATTGTAGGGAATGCACATTTCCCTTAACACCTAGTTCAATTATAGGGTGGGTTGGGGAGATGGAAATATGTGAGGGCATCAGGCATCAGCTCTCCAAAGCTGAGACCAGTCCGAACAAGAGATAGCACTATTGAACCAGTGGGAGGCTACATGCAGTAGGGTTGTGGTAATTATGGAAAGATAGGCAATCGTAGCAGTTCCCATAGCCATGTCCAAGGGAAGGTGCAAACGTCCAGGCAGCTGTGTTGATCCATATCAACAAACAAACTATGTCAGTTTTCAATCTCCACTAGCAGCAGATGTATAAGATGAATATATCTTAAATGTCCGTTCAAAACAAAATAACCACGAGATCTTTTGCATACAGTGCACAGTCTTGGTGAAAGAAGCCATCTCAGCGGCTATGATTATTTCACAGCTATGCTCAGAGGACACAGAAAGATCTGAAGCGGGTAGCAGATGGTCTGATCATCACTGCTAATTAAGAAATCCTGACACTGCAAACAGATGTAGCCAGTGGTTACATCTGTTAATTCCTGAAATCAAGTGATAGATGAAGATCCACAGGTTTCCTTCCAGCTCTGTAGTTCAATGATGATGATGATGATGATGATATGCTGATTCAGCAACAGAACTTGTCAAGTAGATTCTGGGAGTTGTAGTCCAAAAAAGGAACTTTTCTCAGCTTAGTTCCAGAAGGTCCCTTCCCACATCAGGTTCTAAAATTGTCTGGCGCAGTCCTCTTATTTTGTCCTGCATGCCTTTTTGCCCAGGGCAGATTAACACTCCTTCTAGCCGTAGGGAAAAGTTCTGAATCTTGCAGCCTCTGACAGTATTGTGGTGATGTTTTGGATACAGGGCTCAGCTAGCACTTAATGAAGAGTCCCCGCACAGGCAATTTATTCTTTTTCTTGGCTGGACTCCCAACAAGCTCCTGAACTGTGTTTCATGCCAGTGCCATCAATATAATTGGATGGCAATGACTATTGCTGTGCCAGCTTTCATAGCTTCTCAACTGCCATGAGGCTATGGCAGCACAGCAACCCACAAAGACTCTGAGTCACTTCTGCTCACGTTTTCATGGGCATCAATTAACACTGTAGGTCTTGAAAAACCATGTCTCATAGAGAGATCAACCTCCCCCTTTCCCCAACAGCCATGTACAGTGGTGCCTCGCTAGACGATGATAATCTGTTCCACTGAAATCGCTGTTTAGCGAAATCATTGTCTAGCGAAAAGCATTTCCCCATTGGAATGCGGTGAAACCTGTTTAATGTGTTCCAAAGGGGAAGAATCATCATTGTCTAACGAAGATCGGCCATAGGAAAGCCGCTTTGCAAACCGTGAAGCTTAGGTCCCGAAAACACCTGTTTTGCAAGCACGGAGGAAGTTGTCAAAATTGTTGTCTAGCGAAAATCGGTTTCCAAAGCAGGGACCAAACATTGTCCAGCGAAATTCCCCCATAGGAATCACTGTTTTGCGAATCACTATAGTGATCGTAAAAAGTCAATGTCGAGAGAAAAAACTGTCATGCGGGGTAACTGTCTGGCGAGGCACCACTGTATATTGATAGCACTTTGGACAAATTCCCCTTTTCTGGAGCCTGAAGATCAACCTTGACCATCCTGGGGATCTCCAAATGGGTTTCACTACAACTCCCATCGGCCCTAACTGGGACAGTAGCTCAGTAGATCTGGAGGGTGCTAGCTTGAAGGAGGCTGTTGTGCAAACTGTTCATTTTGAAGGAAGGCCTTAATATAGAATACCGGTATATAATGTAGCAGAATGACCAAACGAAAGCTGTAACCATTACATTTTTATTTTGCTGCATGCTTAGGCACTCAGCCCTTGAGGACGCATTAACAAATAACAGATTTGTACTCTTAATTGCCTTGAGAGGAGCAGGCTTCTCAAAATGAAGTCAAAAACAATAGAAACTTTGGCTCATACACAAGGGCAAAAGCATCATATAGAATTCTTTCCATAATTGCACTCTTCTTTGGCCCCTTTTGAACTCTGTGTGGAATTCCAACTCCCTTTAAAACAGGAGATATTCAGCTTGACAGGAGCCATGCTTTCAACAATTTGTATTTGAATGTTCTTGTCAGATCTTAGAGAGTCTCCTAAAACATAACTGGTTAGTTATAGTTACAGGACCTCCCCAAGTAGTTACAATTGTAGTTACTTTTTTTTTAAAAAAAGGCTGTTAGTTTCATATTTTTCAAAAATGTAGTATTATCTTAGCATAAGCCGGCACCTGAATTATTTAATTATTTTAAAAAACCTTCAGTTTATGAATGCAGGATATTGTGCTTCTGTATCCATGATCCCAAACATCAGGAAATGGCCTGAAATTATTGCTCCACAATATGTTGCTGATGTAGCCAGCAGGAAAAAGGATGCCAAACTTTACATAACAAAAGGCAGCCTGAATGCTAACAACACCCATGGCAACAGACAAGATGGTCTACAAGATACCCTCTTGTGCTCATTACCATTCACAAAAAGGCACCAAGCTGGGGGGAAATCCCACATGTAATGAGAACACAGAACTGACATGAAAAGATATTTCTGGGAAAAGTGGGTGGGGGAGAAGGAAAAGAGGAAGATTGAATATGAGACAAATTGGCCTAATGAAGGAATTCACAGTAGTTAGTTTGCAAGACCCAGCAGAACTTACTGGAAAGGACAATAGTGATAGGATAGAGGGTCAGTAGGCAGAGATCAGCCTAACATAAGATGCTGTTAGTCTGCAAGATTTGAGCACAGCTGTTAATCACAGAGCATTTTGGAAGTCATAAATGCATATAGTCACCACATATCAGAAGTGACTTGATAACAAATAACATCTTTGGAAGGTTTTTTAAAAATACTGCCAAGCAATTGTGTAGCGACAAAACAGATGGAATGGTTGTGACTATGACAGGATATAATAATCAATGCTCTCCTAGCATCAAATAAGACTATCCCTAGCTACAAAGCAGAAAAACAGTAATTTCACAGCTTAATCAAGTGATCTTCTGAATAATTATTCCATATCTTTTAAATATATATAATATTTTTATGTTTTTAATTTTTGTATTCTTTTTGTGTCTCTGTTTTTTAGAATCAGAAACAAAAGGTCCTTGCAAGCATGAATCTCATAAACCTGTTTAGCTTGAAATGAGTTAAAAAGTTAGCTAACAGACAGATAGCTAGGTCTTGATTAACAGGGTCAAAAGTTCAAATTGCCCTAGATGTGGTGCTGACTTCCACTATGAAAAATTATGTGAAGAGGTTGTTTGGTCTTAGAAATTTTGAGAGAATGTTTACTGAAAATCCTAGAACAAAACACAGTTGCTATCTTTTTTTCCAAAGTAAGGGAAATACTTTGAATATGCCTTGCAAAATTGTAAGCTAATTTCCTGAAAATACATGGCAAAATGTTCCCCTTTGTGGAAGACTATCACTTCATTGTATTTTTTAAAGTAAATCTAAGGGTGGGTGAGTGTTTCTTACTCTTTAATGAAAACCCGTCTTTTGATTCTGTTGTGACTTTTAGTTGCCCTGCAGCTTTCCAAATATCTCCTTCCCCTGCCTACAAATGTATACAATGTATCATATCACAAAGCTCTTTCTGGTAAACTGTAACAAAGTCACTGTTTTTCTCTTTTGAAAGGCCTTTTTTGAGGATCAATATTCAGCCCCTGCAGCCTGGACTTTTTGCATATTAAAAAGTGGATGAGGCAAACTATTTTTTTTCCAAAATAAGCAAGTTCAATTGTTTTGATGTATTTAATAGAGAATCATATATTAATATATGCAATTTGGGGTCATCTATTTCAGAATGAGGGAAAGAATTTCAACAAAAAACCCCCTCAAAACCTGTTGTCCAAACATCCCCCAAATTTGGCACAGAGACTGTGTGCTAGAAATGTGCAAAATTTGGGGCTGTTCTGAAATCCAGTTTGAAAATTATAATGCTTTGTTTGGGCTTCCTCCATTCTTAGAATTGCCCTGTAGAATGTTGATTTACTGTGCTGTACAATAGTACAGTGGTGCCTCGCATAGCGAGGTTAATCCGTTCCGGATTAACCTTTGCTATGCTGAAGCATCGCTGAACGGGGCAGCGATTTCCATTGGAACGCATTAAACGATGTTTAATGCGTTCCAAATAGGCCAAATACTCACAGTTCAGCGAAGCTTCAGGATGGCCGGCAGCCATTTTCGCGCCCTCGCCTCGCTTAACGAGGGCGCGAAAACGCTGCACGCAGCCATTTTAGGCCATTTCCCGGCTTCCGGCGGCCATTTTGGCCGCCGAACAGCTGATCGGCGGGGGTCGTTTTGTGAAGATCGGTAAGCGAAACGCTTACCGGTCTTCGCAAAGCGAATTTTTCCCTATGGGAACAACGTTGTGCGATCGCATTAGCGATCCGAAAAAACGGATCGCTATGCGATTTAATCGTTATACGGTGCGCTCGTTAAGCGAGGCACCACTGTATGTTACTATGTAGCACTCAAAGTGACTTGCAAGCTTCATAAAATAATAAAAATGAGTAAAAACAAATGCAACTGAAAATTTTAAAAAATCAAGTAAAACCCAACCCATTGAAATCAACAAATTAATTACTGAATCACAACTGTTAAAATCAATGAAGAATAAAGTTTAAAACAATGGAGGTGGGCAGGTGAAATATATGCCAATCAAATATGTTTCTGCATCCTTCATAAAAGTCAGTTGTCAGTTGTTACAGTCACAATGTAATTTAATGAGTAGTTCATTTTTGTGAGTAGTCTCACATTAATTGTAACTAGTTATTTCCAAGTTCTTGGGTTTCTGAAGAATGTTAATGTAATGCAATGGTGATTCTTTTCTATTTATTGTTTTCTATTGAAAGCCTCCTTCCCTTAAGTAGGATTAGTAGATATAACACTCTATGAGACCAACCTTTTAAGAGTACCACAGGAATGAAAAGGCCTTAAACTGAATGAGAGGTTCCTCTCTACCACCATGAAATTCTCTACCTCTTAAACACCTGCTCCATTGCTCAAATTTGTCTAGATTAATACAGAATAATAGTACACCAGAAGCAGAATCCATGCACCATGTTGGGAGCCTGGGCAGGCAGAGGAAGCACTGCATCAAGGTCAAGTGCTGTGAAACAGGTTGTTCTGACAAGAAGCCTTGGAAAAGAGAGAGAGAGAGAGAGAGAGAGAGAGAGAGAGAGAGAGAGAGAGAGAGCTAAAGAAACCCCTTGCAGCAGTTTCTAAGAGCGAGTGTAAGGTGATTTATACCAGCACTGTTGGCTCCAACTGAAAGCTCCGCCTTACCTGTCTAGCCCGGGGGGGTGGGGGAATCTTGCTCTTGGCAAGTCTCTTTGCAATTTGCAAAGTATACAGCTGCTTTTTTTTTTTTTAAAGGCACATCTGAAGCTGCTGAACAGGCATTTCTCTACCCTCTGAGCCCCTGTGGATCTGGTCTGTTCCGAAAGGCGTTCTGGCAAGCAACAGGGTAAACCTAAATGACTTAAAGGCATTCCTCAAAGGCACCAAATAATTCATCTGGTTAATTTTGGGCCCTAGACTACAGTGTGACCCCTTTAGATGTTCATGTTTACTGTCTCATTTGTGAGGAACAGAATTTATCATACTTCTTTTGGGAATAGGCCCATTTTTTATTTATTTATTTATTTATTTATTTATTTATTTATTTATTTATTTATTTATTTATTTATCTATTTATTTATTTATTTAATTGGATTTTCAAAAATTGGGATAGTCTTATTTCCAAAGTAAATGTCATTATGTAAGCATCTGTAACCAAGGACATGCATGAGTGATCATCCAGTTTAGAAGTGTGAAGAAGAGGTTGTTGCAGTGAAACAGGTGAGTCACTGGGGGTTTGTCACTCTCACACTGTGGAGCTGTTTGCAGCTATCCTCATTGGCAGCCATGCTCTGTGCTGTCAGATGTCCCCTTCCCCTCCAAGATCTCTGGGCCACCGGATTTGGCCCCAGACTCCACCCTAGCAGCACCACAAGACATTCCCAGTTGTCTGGAATGTGAGAACTCACAGATAACAGAATGTGACCAACTATGAGGAATCCCCTGTCTTCTTTAGATACTAATGCCTTGTGTTACCCAGGCCTTGTATTCACAAATATACTTGCCTGGCTGATAGGGGATATTCTGCCTTGGCAAATCTGAACTGACAGCAACAGCAACAACAACAAGTTGGGGAGAGGAATTTGCATCCCTATTCCCTACAATCTGCCCAATGCTCTCCTTCACTGAGCTATTTGCTAATGAAAGTCAGGAGCTATAATGGACGAGGCTTACAAATCTGAAGTAAAAAATGCTCATGAAATTGTAGTGGAAACTCCAGAAAATACATGGAGCATATTTTATCACTTCCCATTTCTCATTGAGTAAACAGCTGCCGGAAAGCCGTATTTTAAAAGGCAGTAGTGGGAATAGTTCCACAGTGTTAATACTCAGTTTCAAACCCAGTAGGTAAAAAGCCATGTCTGTGGGTTGTTCCACAGAATTCTAAGCCAGCGGACAATTTGACACAATGAGTTCCCTAATCATGTTTTCATGATTGCTTGTGCTTGGGACTGTCTGCCACAGAAAACAAATTTTTGCAAACTTTGAAAATCTGTTTTGCAGTTCCTTTTATAACTCCTTTTCAGCATGTGGTGTGAATCCAAAATGGCTAGGCACACGGATGGGAGCAATCTGTAATCTGAGAAACACTAAATTCTGGGGTTCAGACTATAAGGGTTTATCAGCAAGCATCATCTGTACTGAAAACTTTGGAGACAGGCTGCTAAGAATACTTATCACTAACCAAGAGAGACTGGAAGGCAGAAAAGGTGTCATTTCTTCTCTGCCAGGGCTTTGACTAATATAGCACCCACAACCTTGTTTTGTGTATTCAGGAAAAAATGCAGACTACTATGTGTTTTTGTTTACCTTGAGATAATGGAAGAGTTGAGTTTTTTGGAATGCCTAGAGGTAGGTGTCTGTTTGCTCAAAGACAGCATAATGCCCTATTTATGGCTAGTGAGTTTTAACAATTGAGGCAAAAATGAATGTAACTAGACATGTATTGTAAATAAAGGATCATACTACTGATTGGTTAAGCATCATGAGAGGAAATGCAGTATGTAACAGACAAAAATTATGAAGAAAAGGGAAGAAAAGAAAAGACAAGGCAAAATTCAAGAGAAAATTGGACAGCCCTCTGCCAAATCGGCTTTGATTTGGATTCCTGCATTGAGCAGGGGGTTGGACTCAATGGCCTTATAGGGCCCTTCCAACTCAATTATCCCATGATTCTATGAAAGTATTCCAAGCAAGTGTGAATGGGAGACCAGGGAAAGGGAGAGAAATGTGAAGAAACTCTGTTGAGCTGGAAAGAAGGCTAAAACAAGGATTAACATGAGCAAAGTGCAGAGGATGATGGACGCCACAGGAAGAAAGCAGAGAGGGAAAGGGAGGTGAGTCAGCCCTATTCAGGATCTCATCAGTTTGGGTAATAAAAACATCATGGAGAGGAATTCCAGTTGGCAAAACTTGGGGAGGAGCTACTCAACTTTATAGTGGAGCTTCCCCAGTCAAATCAGCTGGTCCTCTCATCACATCTGCCCTTTGATCTTTTGTGTGGGGAGCATTTGGTCTCCCTAACCAAAGCAGTGGATAAAGTGTAGAGAGAAAGGTCACTGTGATGTATAGTATTGCACGGTAACGTCAGAGACCAGGATCCAGGTAAGTACTGAGTCATGAAGCTTGCTGGGTGGCCATGGGCCAGTTTTTCTCAGCCTGACCCACCTCCGAGGGTTGTTTTGACCAGCTGTAGAGGAGGATAGCCGTGTTCGCTATTTAAGTTCACTGAAGGAGAGGAAAGTTATGAATGGCAATGCATGATTCTGAAGATCTGCGATTTCACCAGAGTAGATAGCCATTCAGTGATATACTGTAGATCACAACTAAAGAAGGAACCTGAATTAATTTCAGATGAATATCTCCACACAGCACCTGTGATGCCGTGCTGAACCTCATCCCACCACTTGAAAGCTGTGTGGCAAGAATCCCATCCTGTCTCCTCATTAGAGTGGTCAGCTGCCTGGGGAGATAGGAATGGGCAGCCTAGATTGGTACACCACTAGAGTGGAAGGACCCTGGCAACGTGTGAGGAAATGTGAGTGAGCCAGCTGGCTGGGGATGGGTGGGATGAGGTTCTGCACGGTACCTAAGGTGCCATGCGGAGATAATCATCTGAAGGGCGAAGTTAATTCAGGTCCCATCTCTAATCACAATTCTGACATTGTTTTCATAGTCACTGTGGCTCTTTCATTGCCCAGTGACTAACCTTCTGGTGACAAGAGCTAATAAGTAAATAAAATAATTTAAACCAAACATATCTCAGATGGCCACCGAAGATTCAGAAGGGTGTATGATTGTTTCATTGGCATTCAGCTTTGGATGGTGTTGCTGCAAATCAGTTAGTAGCATTTTATAAAGGTGGGTGTACATAACTTAGTTTATACTAATTTTCCCAGTAATTTGTGAAATAAACATGTACACGTAATAGACTTGGACCTTGTGGACTCTCCCCCACCCCAAAACATTTTTTTAAAAACTCCCTTCAAGACTTGAAAATGCCTTTGTTCTCTTGTTTTAATGTTATTTTCATATGCCTTGGCATTTTCAGGGAACAGACTTGTGAGAAGGAAGAGGCAGAGGATGTGAACTCCCACAGCCAACACAAAGAAAGGGAAGATTATGTATTACAGGTTCTGTTGAAATGCTTCTCAGGAAAATTGAGATTGCCATAAAAGTTAAAAATAAAGCAAGGCAAAGATGGGATATAAACCTTCCCAAGGTAGGGATGGAACAAACATTTGTTTGGTTTGAATTTTAATTCAAGCTGACATTAATTCACCCTTCAGGAATGCGATTATTCTTTGGCTCTTGCATTTGTTTGAATTTTGTAATGCAAAATTTTCTGCAGGGCAGTTCTCCAGGAAGCAAACACCCCCCCCCCCAAAGCAAATGTGTATGTTAGGGGAAGTTATGAAAAGGATACAAGTATTAGGAAAAATAGTATTCACAAAGATATATATTAGAAGTTAGCAAAACATAGTAAATACAATAAATGCCAACCAATTATAGTCTGCCATCCACAATCTAGGTTAAAATGTCATTCAAATTAATGCATGTTGATCACAAGCACTCAAAATGTGTCAATCAGCTGAGTCATGTCCAGTGTTCATGTATTATGTCTGTTGCAGCCTTTACTCCATGCAATAAACTAATGAGGCAGATGCACCACTACATACAGTGTGTTGTATTTTACCAATTTCTGAAAACAAGCATAATGGAGAAACAAAAGGAGGCTACTCTGCAGGCCCGAGCTTTCCCAAAGGGCAAAGCAAAACAGTTTATCTCACCACCGTGTTAACCACAGAGAAAAACATTATAGACTGAGTGTGAAAGCCAAGCCATTCAGATTTATTTGAGGAGTCTTGGAAACAATAGAAGACATATATGTATTTGCGAAGGCTTTCATGGCTGGGATCTAATGGCTGTTGTGGGTTTTTTGGGCTCTTTGGCCGTGTTCTGAAGGTTGTTCTTCCTAATGTTTCGCCAGTCTCTGTGGCCGGCATCTTCAGAGGACAGAGTGCAACAACCAATAGAAGACATATTTGACTCTTAAAATGACTGCAAGTCTATCTACATTATTATTTGGTCCACTCTGATTGATTTTTTAAAACATTTACATTATAATGAACGTCTGGTCCTTGAGTTACTTGAGGCAGTCCCTTCTATGCATGAATTAGTAAATACTTCATCTGATTATCATTGCTTATTAAGGCTATTACCTAGATTGGGGAGTGGACCCAATTCACCTGTTTTTTTTTACATAGGATTCAATTCACCTAACTTCCAGTTGAAAGTATACCCAGGAGAAACTATGGAAAACTAATACATAATTATTATGATCATCATCACTGTGTGCCATTGAGTAAATTCTGACTTATGGTATTGACTCTTTTCAGGGGTTTCCAGGTAGACAATACAAGGTTTAGCATTTCCTTCTTATGGGGGCATCCTGGGACTGTGCAGCTTTCCCAAAGCTACTCAGGATGGTTCTTCTTCTAGGAGAACTGTGGGGAATCAAACTCCTGCAGCCAGATCCCCAAACTATTGAGATATCTATCCAGCTATACAACTTAAAGAAGAGATAGTTATAATTATGATGAACAGAGCAGTGGCCTTACCCAGAACAAGGAGCTTCAAATCTTCATGTCCAATATTTTTTTTTAATTTGCAATATATATCCTTGTGTTTTAATTAGGTAGATGTTTCATGCTTTTTCACATGCTAATAACTGTTGTCATGCAAGAAGTTGTTTGGCGAACTACGAGTTATAAGCAAGAGTTTTCCATTCATCCAGTCTGTTTCCATTTTAGTTCCACTGGTTCATCTAAGAGAGGCACTTCTGTTGGTCTATTCAAGGACGAGATGAACAATTTTCTGGCAACTTAAAAACTAATGTATTATTTACAGTTCTTGCTTTTGGGATGTGAAGAATACTCACTAAATTCTTTTTTCTTGTCGATTCAGGATGTTTTGACACTATAAGACACCTTGGTGAGAAAGGTCCAGGTTTCCTGGGATTTCCTGGGATTCCTGGTAATTCCTGGGATTCCTTGTTTCCACAGCAAGAGACAGCCAAGGACTGCTTTTTTCCATTTGGGATATACTAAATATCTGCAGATTGCATACATTTCTGCTGCAGTCTGCATAAGTATAATGTCATTTTCTTTCAGAAGCAAAGAACACTCAGACATATAAAGTAAACACAGAAAGGCTAGCTGTTTGTTAAAGAAAAATACAAACAAGCCATCTAATGCTTCTGATACTGTGCAAGACGGCGGTGTTTGTACCTTTGAGCAATTTATGCAAACTGTGCAAATTTTGAGTTGATGCTGTCAAAAATTATTTGACGTTCTCAGAGGGCAAAGAGAAAATATTTGCAGTTCTTCATCCTTACTTGCAAGGACAAAATGAATAAGGACTTACATCCCTGACATCTTTATAAGTCAAGGATATGAAACTAAGGCCTTCCAAATTGGCTAGACCCCTTGATCAGAATTTTTAGGAGCTGCTGTCCAGTAATCTCTGGAAGGCTATAATTGCCCACTGTTGCTAAACAGATGACTCTGGAGTAAGGCTTGCTATTTTCAGTGGGGTCTACTCATAGGTGAGTATAAACAGAATTGCAGCTTTTTTTGTGGGACAGGTTAACATGGACAAGAGCCCCCACACACATCAGACAGCAGAACATTTAATTTGGGGAATATGCCAGCCAACATTGAATCTGTTGTCTAAAGAAGTAACTTTTCCAAGACCTGATCTGAAGTCTGGAAAAGGAGAAAGGTTTTGTTGTGTTGGATGTTCTTTTTCACATGAGTTTAACTATGAGCAGCAAGAAACAGACATGGCTTCAAATGTGCATTAAGAGAAAATCAAAAGCTAATACAAACAAAGAGAGGATTCCTTTTAATATAGAAGGATGATGGGCTTGTCAGTGGAGCCGTCCAGCTCACAGGAATGGGCAACTGTGCCATCTGTCTCTGTTTGCCTGAAAGCAGATTTTGTTCCAAAGTGCTTTCAGAGAACCCGATGCATACTAATGAAACTAATTAAATACCTCTGGTTTGGTTATTCTTTTCTCATAGTTTCATCAAGAAAATTGACCCAAATCTTGCACTTCATTTTCTTGATGTGGGGAGGGAGAGAAAACAAAACAGCCTTTCTTTTGTTGAGCAATTGACTGTATGGGAATCTATCTGAAGAGTGTCAATTTCATTAAAATGGCAAGCAGGTGTTTTCTCGGCCGAGAGAGTCAGAGCTTCTGGCTCTGAATACAAGACAAGCCCTTGTTCTTTCTTCAAACAACCCCACCCACTCAGAAAAGCTCCCTGCAAAAACAAAGAGATTTCCAAATAGACTGAGAACATCATTCATATTCTTAACACTTCACAATATTAGGAAGACCATGTCAGTTGCTGAACTGACACAACACCGAGGGACAGATCATTTCCCTCAAATAGGCTTGGTTGGAATTGTCCCTGTCCTCTCGTGCCAGAAGCGTTATGGCTTGTAGCCAGATTAAAGTGATGGAACAATAGGTGCAGTACTTTGAAAAGTTACTTTTTTTGGACTACACAGCTCTACAAATCCTCTGTTCAGCAGGGCTAGTGGCCAGGCTGCTGGGAACGTTCTTGAAGACACAGTCCAAAACCTAAGCTCTTTAAAGCTCTGGATATATGAGTTATGTCTTGGCCTCCACAACAGTTTCTCACTCTGTTGTCTAGGTTTTAAAGAACATTCTTTCCCCCTTTCCCCTGAAAATTAAAGGGAAGCTTCAGCAAATAAGAAATAATGTTTATGGACATTGGACACATTTAGTTCACATAATATCTTGGAAGGGATGCACAAGCACAGACCTCCTTTTGCATTTGAGGGAGTGATGATCACTTGCATTGTACCATGAGAAGGAATAATGTTGGCTCTTTACTGTATAATAGCTTCCTGCACTGTCTACAGAACCATTTGGCATTGTGACAATGTGGAGCAGAAGCTGACATTCCCTTTGGATACATTTTAATGGATGAAGAGGTCCTCATCTATAATCAGGGTCTTGTTGGGGGGGGGGAATTACCTCTGAGCAACTTCCAGCCCTACGATTCTCAGTGTTTTTCTGCATATTTGAATCACATCCTGCATTTCTAAACCCTGGGATAAGAATGTAAAAGTAGGAATGTTGCCATAACCAAACCAAACCAAACCAAACCATGAAATTCTCATAGTGGATTCATGACTCAGCTCTCACTGATTTGGAGGAGGATTCCCATATAATGTAATTGGCCTCTTTGACTATTTTTATCAGAGTAGCTAAGATTCCATCTTGTTACTACAGATAGACAATAATTACTTTATTGTTCGTTTTTTAATTGAAAAGTTACCAAAATGCACACAATTCAAATGTGATAGAAGGTGAAAGTAACAGATTTGCTCATTGCTGCTAGGGATGGGTGAACATTTCATTTCTGATCATTTTTACAATATGTTACAAATGCCTGCCCTCTGAAAGAGGGCAAGATGACCAGATTTGTCCACATCTGTTCTGGATATTCTGTGGACATTTGGGGAAATGACCCAGTAGCCTGGATTAATTTTGAAAAAGAGGTACCAGATTGTATCCATTTCTGTAAAACAAAAGAATCTTGGGTGGGTCAGCATCTACTGGATTAATGTGTGGATCTGAATGTAGTTATTCTTTTGATTTCACTCAATATTGTAAGCAATTGGTTATCCACAGATATTCCATAATACACTTTAAAGGGCCTATTTTTATATCCATAAACATTTTTATGGAAAACAACAACGACAGATGTGAAAGTGAAGCAATCTATATTTGGTTGAAGCAAGGATTGACTTGAAAAGTTTTTAAAAAGTCCTGTTTTATATGTGAGGAGGAGGAAGAGGCCAGCATTGGTGCCCTGGTGGGCAAGTTATCCTCTCTTTTTTTCTGTGACTTGGGTATTTGTGGCAAGCAGTTCCCTGGTAGGCCAGACTTTAGGCCAGACAAAGAACCCAAGGCCAGGGTGTCTGGAACCCTGATGGAAGTCCCAGGAGAAGAGGCATCATCAGCAAACTTGAGCAAAGAAGAATATCCCCTAGAGGGATAGTGGGTAGAAGGCCCTAAGGAATTGGGAGATGATATAAGGCAGGCTTTGGTGGGTGGGGGAGGAAGAATCTGCAGAGGAAGAGAAGAGTTAGGTAGAAAGGGGCATGCAGATATATAAGAGGACCCCTTTCCAGATTGATATTGGAAGAACAGCCTGAAAATGAAAGTTAGGAAAACTGAGTTCATGATGATCAATAAAAACTGATATAGTTAAAAATCCAAAATGTAACTGTGGAGTGTGTTGACAAATATAAGAACTGTGAAATTTAGTTGAATGAATACTGGGGTCATAGCAGTGCAACAATAGTCAGGACAGAATTGCCCTGGAGGAGGTAAAAAGTATAATATGAAACAAAAACTTAGAATTGGGTTTGAGTGAAGATGCTTGTGCAATGAGCTGCCAAGAAGGACAGAGCAGTGATGGATTCTTTTTAACAAAAAAAACCAATGTGATCATTGTCTTCATCCTTATCACCCTTATCCCTAGAAAAAGAATAATAATGATTTTTCTTTATGTATGATGATGATGATGATGATGATGATGATGATGATGATGATGATGATGATAATAATAATAATAATAATAATAATAATAATAATAATAATAAGAAGAAGAAGAAGAAGAAGAAGAAGAAGAAGAAGAAGAAGAAGAAACTGTAATCCTAAATATATTTGATGGGAGTAAGTTATCATCGACCTCAGTGAGATTTACAGACAGGTAGAGATGCTTAAAGTCACACTGTGGGAATCCAGTTAGTCATGTTGTGTGGAAAAACCTAATACTATCCATTGAACAAGTCTGGGTGTTGATTCCCACTCTTAACCCCTGAAGAATGACAGCCTGCATTATTTTATTTTCATAGCCTTCCAGGAGTTTTGCAACAACTGCTTCATAGAAAAGTAGTGGCTAGATTTTCTGCACCATCCTCCCTTCTTCCTGAGCTGTTCCCCCCAACCAAGATGAGGCACCAATCATAAGCCACTTGCCCCGGCTGGAGAAATAGCACTTCTTACACACACCTCTAAGAAACACCTTGGGGAAAAGGGCACAGAATGTCTGGCCACTTCTGGCACCGTTCTGTTGTTTTCAATGGAGCAGCATCAAAGGTGGAGATTGCCACCAGCGTGAGGTTGCCCCTGAGCCTAGAGAGGCTGAGAAAATCTGGCAAAATGTAAAGTGTGAACATTTTGTGTCAACGAAAGGGGTAAAAAGTCTCATATTTTGATGGGCTCTCCTACTGAGATTTTTATGTCTCTGGTGTTCTGCCACTTTTTATTTTCCTCTCTGGTACTGTATTTGTTCTGCTGATTTTCTAACTTTACATTTATTATGTTTTTCAGCCCCATGTCAGCTGAGTGCAAACAAGGCTGGCCAAAGAACCAAAGTGAACGCTGCTGCTGCGTTACACGACTTGATCAAAGTGTTGATCTGTGTGGATCAAAGCAACTAACCATGAATCCAGAATCATAAACAATCTGGAGACTATTCAGCACTCATGTATAAGCTCACTGCTATTTTCTCAACATTTACTAGTCATTTGAAGTTCCAGCAGAGACCCATGTGTAGGAAGATGGATTTTTTTTTTAAACTAAAGACAGAATGAAATGTCATCTAAACTGTGTGGATCATTGCAAATATAAAGAGGAGCTTGGAGCCAGAGTCAGATCAAGGTAATTTCAATGCACACCTTGCCATTTTCATAAAGTGATAAATCTTACAAATGTTAACTAAGTGAAAATGGTAGCTCACTCCAAACTGGGAACGTCTAGATGAAGGCTGAGTAATGTTGTAGTGAGACAGGACATGTTTAAAAAGTATCAGAATATGGCTGTAAACTGACTTGATTTTTAAACTGGCTTTTATCTCAGGTAGGAGAAGTCTCAGAGAAAGCTTGGGTATTACATAAATGAGTTTTATATATTTCTGTAAAATCCATGTTTTTGAAAAAAATGTGATAATTGGTGTTTCTTTTTTTACAAACCGTTATAAATATCATCTTTGGATGGGATTTTTTTTTGTCTCTTTGTAATCAATCAGCCCGTCCTGTTGTCCTAACGGTGTGTGTGCATGTATGCATAACTTCCCAAAAGGAGAAATTCATTTTGCATCGAAGCAGGAATGTTATGCCAATTACATTTTGTTAAATTGGGAGAACCACAGTGAAAAACACTTGGTAATCTCACTCTTACACCGGAGCCAAGATCTTTCACAACAACTGGGGAATCCTCAAGTGCTGTCATGCTCTGTGTGCCAAAATGGCCAGTATAGACTAGAATCTTGGTAGATCTTTCTTTGCATCCCTAGACTGAACATTCACCTAGTGTTGCCAGGAAGTCAAAAAGGCCATGTGAATTCACCCTTATAAGTGACTGCACTGGGAATTTATTTATTCTTTTATTTCAAAAATCACGGGTTTTGTGAGACTCCAAGCCTTCTGTAGTTTTTAATGACATATGTTAGTCCAATGGTTAACAGAACTTCTTTATTCCATTTGTCTGTGTCCAACATCCTAAGCAGAAGGCCAAGAAATTGATGTGACCCTTAGTGTCATTATGAGATGGGACAGCAGTAGTCAAAGAAGTGGTAACAATCCTCCTTAAGGTGATCCTTCCATCCGAATTATTTCAGTCTACTTCCAAAAAGATGTAGCTCTGGTGCTGGACCAAAAGGAACCCAGCTTGGGCATGGATCAGAACCAGGCTGGGTTTGTGATTTCACATATATTCTGTGATCACTGGGAAATAGTTTTGCACCAGACCGTAGCACAAGCATCCAAAATGTGAACTATTTCCCTGTCTGATCACACCCTGGATATGTTGATCCCCCAACTACAGCTAAAATCTACACACTTTTGATAAATCAGTATCTGTGATAGATAAGATAGATAGATAGATAGATAGATAGATAGATAGATAGATAGATAGATAGATAGATAGATAGATAGATAGATAGATAGATAGATAGATAGATAGATAGATAGATAGATAGATAGATAGATAGATAGATAGATAGATAGATAGATAGATAGATAGATAGATAGATAGATAGATAGATAGATAGATATAAAATGCAAGCTGTCCTTTGGAGTCCCTATATAAAAAGACAGCCAGAAAGTTTTATTACAAGCCACTAAAACATCACTCTTTCAAAATAAAGTTTAAACTTCCTTCCTGCTCCAATATGCAATGCCAAAAATGTTTTCTTTCAGACGAAAAAAAGCAACAATACTATGAGAACTCTTAATTATGCTGTTATTGCCATTATTCCCAGGAAAATCTATATTGATTTCCAAGCACATAGAGAAAAAAAAATATTTCCCAGCCTCACACATTTAGATGATCTGGTCATATAAGGCCCAAACAGGCTTTAGATTACTCTTTTAAGGATTTCCTCCATTCCATGGTGGCCTTCTCCTGATCTGGGCTATTCCCTTCTTTGATTCTATTTCCTCGTAGTTTCCTTTTAAAGACTCTCTGTTTGTTTCATTTCTCTATAAAACTGGAGTCATTCAGCTAAGGGGGAAACATAGTCTTAGAGTGGTATGTAAATCAATTATAGTTACTTAACTTTCAGATGGCTTACTACTTTGTGACACAAGAGTGGCTCAAGCCAGAGGTTTGATCATCACCAACATCTTAAAATCAATGATAAATTAAAGAAGGCAGAGACGGTTGTGTATTATCCATATATTTTAAGAGCCATGCTAGATGCGATTGTTTTGCAAAACTTGGAAATAAAATGTTGCCCATAATGACATCACTTGTAACATGTTACTCCTAGGGAAAGTGAGACATGATGTTGCTTAGCTTGTTTTCTGATTAACCACACACACCCCTTTAGTATCAAAATCATAGACAGGATCATTTCGGATAACTCCAGGAACTGAGCCATTCCACATGCTCCACACCACAGGTAGATGCAGCCCTCGCGCATGTTTCATGCATGTGTATGCACAATCCCTGGATCTCTGAAGGCTGCCCATCCCTGCTGAAACGGAAAGGAAACATCCAGATTTTTTTCATTGCAGTCACAGTGCTCTAATAAGCTGAGGTTAAAGTCAAATCCATACATATAAATCAGTTTCAAATATCAATGGCTTTTCGCAAAGAGAATCATGGGGGAAAGGATAGCTACTAGAATTGTCCTTTATATTCATGACTAATTCACAGCCTTCTGAGTTTGAAGATAAAGTCTTGGTCTCAAAATTCAGCTCTCAGTGAAGTGTAAAGCAGGCCAAACTTTCGGAGCATGTAGAACAAGATATAACTTATTTTAGTGATTAACATCAAGATAAATCAGAGTAACAGGGCAGAAAAAATGATTTTCCAGGGCAACCCTGTGAGCCTAAATGGATTTTAGACAGATTGCACATAAATGGAAATCTGTCAACCTGTACTCTAGTGTCACACTTCCCTCTTACATTTATTTGGAGAAACTCACAATAGCATATGGGTGTGGAGTTAAAGAAAGGAAGGAAGGAAGGAAGGAAGGAAGGAAGGAAGGAAGGAAGGAAGGAAGGAAGGAAGGAAGGAAGGAAGGAAGGAAGGAAGGAAGGAAGGAAGGAAGGAAGGAAGGAAGGAAGGAAGGAAGGAAGGAAGGAAGGAAGGAAGGAAGGAAGGAAGGAAGGAAGGAAGGAAGGAAGGAAGAAAGAAAGAAAGAAAGAAAGAAAGAAAGAAAGAAAGAAAGAAAGAAAGAAAGAAAGAAAGAAAGAAAGAAAAGTGGGTAAAAGTCTTTAATTTGTTTTGCCACTTATTTAAATAAACTATAAAATGCTTCTGCCACTTTACCTCAGCCTATCTATAAAAAGTAGACTACGTGAGGTGGGAATGGAAGCTTTGCTGATCTTAGGTGTTGTTTTTCCTAGTAAGCAAGCAGTCTTTGAATGATGCAAGGCCCCACTGAGGTCTTTAACTGTACTGCAAGAAGTTCCTTTAAGACAGCTTTCCCTTGGTGAGGATGATGTGAGTTTAGAGCTTTTAAACATTCCTGGTATGGGGGTGGTGGGGTGGTGGAGGAAAGCTTATGCCAAATGAAACTTACTTGTCTTAAAAGTGCCACGAGGTTTCTTTGTTGCTTTTGTCACTTTTTGCAAACTCCTTATTTCCAGCCAGCCATGCTAGCTGGGGAATGTTTGGAGCAATAAACCCAAACTGTAATTTTTCTCATTTCTAAGCCCAGAAGCTGGCTTGAGGAAGGGTGGTTTAAAACAAAGGTCCTCCAGCTTTCAGATTCAAAGAAACTGAAAAAGGTTTCCTTCCTTCTTTCTCCCTCCCTCTCTCTTCTACCCCACTCTTGTATAGCATACAGAAAGGTTACTTAACTGTAACCATGGCTTTTTGAGTGGTCCTCTGTGAATCCACATAAATGGGTTTAGACTGTGCCTCCACAGGACTCCTCGGAATATTCTAGAGCTTAAAACATGTGATTAGTAGTACGTTTCCCCATGGTGCGCATGCTCCATCTACCCGCAATACCTCAGTTCTGAAATGTCCGCTGCTGTCAAGGCTCTGACTGTAAAAAGATTCAAGAACCAAGTGACGGACAGCAGGGAGGATGGGCGGGATGTGTGGATTCACAGAGGACCACTCGAAGAACTATGGTTACAGGTAAGGATGCCGAGAGAGGCCCGAAAGGAAAAGACATGAATTCGGGCCTTCTGGTAGACTGTGCAAATCGGAACTGTGAAGCTTAGTTTCTCAGAAGTGAACTCAACCATCTGAATTGGGCCCTACAGACGAATGGCTACTCCAAAAATGAAATCAGAAGAGCCATCAAACCAAGAAAACAACACCTAACTGAAGAAGAAAAACAGCCACCCACAAATAAAGTATTTCTGCCATATATCAAAGGGGTCACAGACCGCATGGGGAAACTTTTGAAAAAATACAACCTACAAACAGTATTCAAGCCCACCACAAAAATACAACAAATGTTACAGCAAAGGACAGAAGGGACCCCCTCACCACTGCAGGAGTATACCGGATACCTTGCAGTTGTGGCCAGGTATATATTGGAACCACAAAATGAAGCATCCACACCAGAATCAAAGAACATGAGAGACACTGCAGACTAAAACAACCAGAAAAATCTGCAGTAGCTGAACATGCCCTGAAACAAACTGGACATGAAATTCTATTCCAAAATACTGAAATACTGGACAACACCAGCAATCATTACGTCAGACTGTACAGGGAAGCCATTGAAATCCACAAGCACCAGCAGAACTTCAACAAAAAAGAGGAAAGTGTGAATCTCAACAAAACTTGGCTCCCAACTCTCAAAAATACAGCATGCAAAAGGTCAATGAACTCCACCCAGCCACAAGGACAGGGGATCACTACACACAAAAGACCAGCTAATGATACCCATCAACCACAGTGACAGATAAACTCTTCTCCTTAACACAACAATACACCCACAACAAAACACACTAATCACCCATCCACAGAAAAAGACAAAAGCCTATCTCTCAGCCATAAATACTGCACTCCCAAGCCAACTACACCAGAGCACAGAGTGCTGTCCTCTGAAGATGCCGGCCACAGAGACTGGCGAGACGTTAGGAAGAACAACCTTCAGAACGTTACAAATTGTCCAATATCAAAGCCGTAGATCAGAATCAGAATCCAAATAATCACAACAAAGTCCGTAATCCAAAAACCAGAATCAATAATCAGTCCAGAGGTCAAAATAGCCAAAGCAACAACATACAACCCAGAATCCGATAACCATATACTGTAGCCAGTCCAAGATCAAAATTTTCCAGAGATACAGATGATAATCAGTAAACCAGACCGGAATCAATACCAGATAAAAACAACAACAACAACAAAAATGAGATCTAGGCACGAAGAAGTCTGATCGCAGCGACAGCAAAAAGGAACAGAGGTATTATGGGCAGGCGGACCATGAGCACCAAGGGGAAAGTACTACTAATTACATGTTTTAAGCTTTAGAATATTCTGAGGAGTCCTGTGCAGGTGCAGTCTAAACCCATTTGTGTACATTCACAGAGGCCATGAAGAAGAAACTTGTATTATGAAAAAATAAGGACAGGCATATACTGAATTCTATATTTTTGAGGTTGTGAAGGGGAGAAGAAAGATGGAGTGAGGATGGAAACAACACATTCTGGAACGCCCCTGGATACCATAAAAGGATGCTCTTCACAGTTCAGGTCATCTGAAACAAAATGAAAATATCAGGCTTTCAAGAAACATATGTGTGCATGGCTTAGAGCCCAGTCTCCTCACTCCAGCTCTGTGTTAAATAGCAGACACTGGGTCAAGTTGCTGTAGATATGATTGAGAAGCAGCTCAGGCGGCACTAAGGTTTTGGAACAATTAGAAATACAAACTCTGCTCATGGTTAAAGCAAATGGGTTCCTTTTGTGAAAGGGAACAGCATCATGGGGAGTGATTATGAAACCATCTTGCTTGAGAAATTTGGAAACCCCATGTTCCAGTGGAAAGCTGACTCTTAAGGAGGCCCCTGACCATTACGGTCTCTGTTTTTAAATGAAGATATTAATCAATCCAGAACTTCTGGCAGAAGTTCGCAGTTAATGCTTGCGCCGTAAGCCAATGTCAATTATGTCATTCCTGAGCCTGCAGAAGCTATTACTAACATTACTTTTACAGTTCACTGCCAACCAGAGAAAAGAGTTTTTCACACTGTTGTCGTTTTGCTGGAGCAAGACTATACGAATCACAGATGGCTTCCTTGCCATATGGAGCCTCATAGGAGCCTTGAGTTTATAAGAGGTTTAATGAAAACTTGGCACTCTCCCAATTTACAATGATGGGGTGAGTGGAGTAGGGTGGGAGAACAGTCCAAAGCTGTGAACTCACACAAATAAGTCAAGATCACCCCCCAAGCTCTCAAAGATTTGTTCCTGGATCTTGAAAGAAAGCAATGCTTCACTTAAAAAAGAGGGCTGGAGGATGTCAATGGCCTGGATCACTGTCTACTTCCATTTCAAAATAGTAGAGTTAGAAGAGGCAGATTCAACATCCATTTAACTCTTAACTCAGAGGCGGGAGCCATGGTTCAACTTCAAGAATGGAGAAAGTTATATCATTTCTCCCAACCACTAGCTGAATTATGTGGTAAGGATGAGGAAAGACGGAAAGAACTGGGCATGATTAACCTTGAGAAAAGAAGACTGAGGGGAGATATGATAGCATTTTTCAAATACTTGAAAGGTGGGCATACAGAGGAGGGACAGGATCTGTTCTTGATCATCCCAGAGTGAAGGACATGTAACAGTGGGCTCAAGCTACAGGAAGCCAGAGTTAGTTTGAATATAAGGGGGAAATGGCTTAATTGTTAGAGCTGTATGGCAATGGAACCAATTACCTCGGCAAGTGATGAGTGCTCCAATGCTGGAGACATTGAAGAGGAAATTGGACAGCCATCTGTCAGATCTACTTTGACTTGGATTCCTGCATTGAGCAGGAGGTTGGATTCAATGGCCTTATAGCTTCCTTCCAATTCAATTATTTCATGCTTCTATGTCTTTTCTCTGAATTGAAAATGGCAGCAGAAAGGAATTCTCACCTTTCCCACAACAAATGGGCTTAAATATAGGTGGGGAATCTTGGCCACCTGACTCAAGTTCCTCATGCTTTAAGTAGCAGGCAGGGGGAAGTCTTAGCTGTTTTCATCCCTCCCAAGATGTTAGGGACAGGCAAGAAAGTGTGCAAGGCAGGAGCTCTCTGTCCATCAGTTTCCTATAGAAAAGGAGGAAACATATGGAAGCACCTGTCTGGATCAGGACCTCTCTGAGGACCAGGAAGGGATAGATATTCCAGATCCTATGTAAAGCCTGGTGTTTGCAGCAAAGAACAGAAGTGAACTTGAATCTTATTTCAATACTGGCTATGTAGTAAGGCCCTCCACCCTACCTGAGAGCAGTCGGGTCACATGTGATGCTCCGTCCTCCAAGAGGAGAGAATGGCCTGAGTCTTACAAGAAACTGCTATGGTTAGCAACTGCTGTGCCCACCCTCTGCTGCCTGGGGAAGTTGCTACACTTTACTTCATGGTAGGGCCAGCTCTCTGTGTTAGAAAGGTGCATCTTGCTTCTGGCTATTCTTGGAAAGAAAGTAAGGGAGGGGGATCACTATTTTTTATATTTGCAGATAGATTTTTTTCATGTTAGATCCTGCCCCTCCAAGGAGTCTCATGGGAAATGTAATGGGATTTCTTGAAAGTTTGTTTATTTATTTGGTTTTTATGTCATCCATCTAGCAAAGCTTCTGGGCAGTTTACAATACACCAGACAAAATATAGTATCAAATTGGCCAACTACAGCCAAAGACTATAAATAACTATAACTAATATGTAGCAGAACAGGCAGCAATAAGATTGGCAATAAGGCATTCTAATTTTTATTCTTTCTTTTCCTTCTTTCTTCCTCTCGCCCTTAACTAAGGAGGGGCTTCCCAAAAGCTTCTCTAAAAAGTTCCATTTTTAGGAGCTTCTTAAAAGTCTGAAGGGAGGGTGCTTGGTGAATTTCCTGTGGGAGGGCATTCCAAAGAGAGAAGCTCACTGTTCTTTGTTGATGTCTTACAAATGTCTCTTGGTCTCAACATCTGCAGGCATGAGGCTTGAGAGGACCAAGTAAGACAGACAGCAGAACCTGGAAGAAGATGTTCTGACAGGTACAGTTCCAGTGTCGAATGGTATCTTTCCTGCACAAGATTCATCTGGAAGGGGCAGAGAAAACACCAAACTGTCTAGGATTGTTAGAATCCCTGCAGAGAATGTGATTGTCCTTGTGCAGGATTTACCTGGAAGGGGCATGAAGCTGCCCAAAATTTCATAGTTTCCTGTATGGAACAATGGATGAAAAGAATAGAATAGGGAAAACTAAATGAGGGCTTTGTTTTGTGTGTATCAGGGAAAGCTTGCCAATGAAGGAGAACATATCAGCAGGGAGACTTGGCATGACAAGACTCAGGAAACCACAGAGGTCAAGACATTTTTCAAGTACTCATCACATCCCTACTGTATGTATTGGTATCAGAACAGCTGTAGTCAGCAGCATAAATTAAAAGCTTCACATATCAGCCATTCTGATATCTTGCCTGTATAGCAAATACATAAGCAGCAGCCTCAGGATGATGCCATGTCATAAAAGACAGTAGCAGTAACAGCTGGTCTACTGCATTAAACCCTGTGAAGCATAAACCCCAAAATTCAAAGCTGGAACTCAGAGTCAAGTATTTCCTGGCACATGTACCCACAGATCTCCTTGTCTTGCCTAATTCTCCATGTAAAAATCAAAGGGAAGCACCAGATGAAATTTAGGCTACATTGATTTCAAGGGAAAGAGCCATTATGAGCTACTGCTTAACTTGGATGGCGTGTGCCCTCAGTATATTTAAATCTTGTTTAATTCCCTGCTAGTAGACTGTTTTGACTGTCATCTAACTACCTTAGAGGATTAGCCCTTTAAAATACTCTAAAAGTTAATCACTACATAACTGCCCCATGGGATCTAGCATTAATGAAAGTCTTGAGTGTTGTGTAAATCATGAGTGGTAAAGCTTAGACATGAAACAACATGGCTGCCCATCATGTCTGCAAGGGGGCTGCATTTTGTAGAAAATGTAACTCATCTATTACAAAATTAATGGAATTTTCTTTGAAAAACCAGGAAGAGCATCTCCCTGAATGGTGATATTATTTATTCATTGTAGTCAATTGAATATGTTTATCAGAGGCAGAGTGGGGACGTTCTCATGCAGAATCAAATATTTACAAAGACCAGATACAGATAATAAAATTCTGAAGCAACTTCTTGGTTGGTTTGTAAAAAGGGCCATCAGTCTTCAGTTAAAAAAGGAAGAAAGAAGGGTTGTAAAATAGAGTTGGCATGGATAACCAGAGAGAAGTTTTATTCATTTGTATTAGCAAATGGATGGAAAGTAATTGGATCAGGACCAGAATAGTTTTCAACACAAGGGGGATGTAACATATAGAGACTGAAAACGGTGTTGTGCCACTTAAATGGGTAAAAACACTTGGAAAAGTTACCCTTTTTTGATGATCACTATCAGAACTGCAGCCAGCAAGATCCAGCTAAAAGTTTCCAAAGTCACAGCACGGATATTTATTTATTTATTTATTTCATTTCTATCCCGCCTATCTGGTCTTATTCGGGCACAAAGAACCCTTTTGATCTCTTTGTATTCCTTGCTGACTTTGAGGTGGCAATGTTCATACCAGGATGTGGAAGTGGTTTGGCAACTGCAGGATACCAAATGGTTGTGGTTAACATCTTACGCTTCCTTCGTATCTTTTTGTATGATGTGAAATATGAACATCCTTCAGTGCAGATGGAAAGGATTCTCTTTCTTCTTTTTGCCTATTCGGGTTCTGTTAAATTAGTGGATGTTAGCATTGACACTGATAGTCTATAGGAAATGAAGAAAAGCCAGCATGTAGAATGTGTCAGTCTGTCAAAACAGACCACTTAGAAGAGAGTCTGATTCAAGCTACAATGAACATTAAAAAGGTCTTTTCAGTTGAGTAAGTCTCTAAAGGAAAAGACAACAAATTTGATTCATTGAAGACTTTTGATGACTGAAATACCAGAGTCAGCACATATCCTGAAATTGTTATACATTGAGGGGAATTCATTGAATGATTGAATGAATGTGTTTAATAAAATCAGAAAATCAGTCTATTCTTTTTACAGACGGTAATTCCAGAGTTTACAGAAGTAACAAGGTGAAGTAACAAGGTTACACCATCTTCAAAGAGATAAGTAATTATAAAAGTGATCCCACAAAAATATATAGAGAACAGTATATACTTTGTGCATTTGCATCCAATTTTTTAAAAAGTAATCTAGCTTTTTAATTTTTCCAGAATTTGATTTAAAGACAAAGAAGCTGAAAGAGGGATATCAGGGACCTTAAATCTGCGCCTCCACCATGAGGGGCCTAAGGGCGTATTCACCAGGAACAGAATTCACCTAGCCACAGGCCTTGCCAATTGAATGAGGTTCACTAATTGAATTATATATAAAAAAACATTCCTGATTTTACATCTATATGGAGAAATTAGCAGCTGAAATTCTGTTGCTATAACTTGTGCCGCCTAGGGCTGATGATGTCACCAGTAGTGATGCTTTTTTAAAAGAAATTAAACCTTTTTGACATCTGTCCTGAAGCTCCTGTGTAGTTCTTGCAACATCAGAAAGCCTTAGAAGTTGCAGGATGAGATTGGGAAGTCTTTACTTACTGAAAATAACTATCAATGAGAAAGTCATCTCAGTGGTGGTGATTTTCAGTAATTAAACACTTTCCCCTCCCCTCCTCCAACCTCTAAGGGTTCCTGACAATGACAGGGATTATACAGGTATCTCTGAAGCATCAGGACAAAAGAAGAAAAAGTTTAGTTTCTGAAAAATCACTCCTGATAATGTCATCATCAGCCTTCTGTGGCATAAGTTATGGCAATAGGAATTTATCCACATGTCAATTTGGGACAAACCAGCAATTGTCTTCTGTGAAATTTTCAACAATATGTAAGTGGTCATCCTACCTTCCAGTCACCCACACTCTGCTGTTGTTCTTCCGACCCAAATTAAGATTCAATGGAAGGTGTGATTGAGACTAGTAAAGATGACCCACTTTGTCCTGTTCCTCCACTGCCTCATGAAATGCTTGAGCTTTGTTACTCAAAGAATTCTCCTTTGAGTTGACCCACATCGGCTTCTTGCTGACCTGAGAGAATAACAATAGCAGATGAGCGACTTCCTCTGAGGAATGGGAGTGATGCTGATAACTTTGAGCATGGTGCTTTCAGCTGTATTTCCTAGCACTGTTTTGATTGATAATAGTGCCAGAAATAAAGAACATCATAACACGTTTTGAAAACAATCTGTTCCATAGGTTTCAAAATATGTCATGAAAGGATACATTTTGGCAGTGCAAGTTTGTGGAAGGTATTAATCTTGGTTGACCTGCCTAATTCTATTCCAGTAAGTTTGGGTATGATCAAATAGGCATATCACTTCCATTTTGGACCACTTATAGTGAGGTCTCGTGCAAGCTATTTCCTGGTGGTTACATGACATATGGGGGAATAGCACTCCAGCCTGATCCCTTACTGCTAGACAAGCAGTAAGGCTACTTTTTTGGGGTCCAGACTGGAGCAATTCCCAGATGGATGGAAAGGTCTCTTTAAAGGAGAAGGGGACGACCGAGGATGAGATGGCTGGACAGTGTCTGCGAAGCAACCAACATGAACCTGACACAACTCCGGGAGGCAGTAGAAGACAGGAGGGCCTGGCGTGCTCTGGTCCATGGGGTCACGAAGAGTCAGACACGACTAAACGACTAAACACACACAACACACAAAGGAGATCAGTCGTGGCAAAATGGTCCTTTCTAGTGTGATCCGACATGTACTTTTCTCACCATCTGAGTGCATTCTTTGTATGCTAGTGTTTTTCCCCCCTCCCCCAAAAAAGATGTTCAGAGGGATTCACAAATCTGAGACATCACTTCTTTTCTGACCATGAAATAGTGTTGGAATTTAAAGCAAAAATGAGTATTCTGGGAGGGCACACTTATCACATTTTTCTCAAATGTAACACTTTACCACAGAGCCTGTTTTATCCCTAACCAAAAATCTAAGGTTCCAAACCAAAACATACTGTGGCATGCCTGCTGATAAAAATCTTGACACGGTAGTAAAAGAATATTTTTCTCTCATTCATCACAGTGCAGTTTCCAATCCAGAATGAAAAATTTGAACTCTGATGTCATTCATGCAGTCATACAAGGCGCACAATAACCTCCTCTGTATTAAGCCCGCACAAGGGTTAGCAAAGCAAGGCTGAAAGTGGGTCTCCTCTCCCTGATAAATTCAAAACTAAAGTTAGTATTGGGGATGTGCATTTAAATAATTACCATAATTCCATGTTTATACATATATATATATATTCTGCCTACTTGTTTAATGAATGATTTCTAAAATCTGTTTGGAAAGAAGAATCACTTCTACTGATTAGAGATGGGCATGGACCTCAGTTTGGAGGTTTGTACTGATTCATATTCATGACACCACATGTACCATGCATTCCCTTTTTTCCCCCTCCCTGGCCAATGACCCACTCACCAGCCAGCACATGCCCCTTTCCTCTTCAGGTTCAATCAGTCTCCAGCAAAAGCACGGGCTTGCTTGTCCTGCCCCCTTGTCTGAGTGGGTGATCAATCAAGAAGGTGAGGCAGGGAAGGGGTCAAACAGCCAAAGAGGAAGAGGAGAAGAGTGCACATTGGCTAGTGAGTGGGTCATTGGTCAGGGAGGTGGTGGCAGGGAACTCGTGGCACCTGTGGTGTCATACTTAACAACCAGCATGAACCTCCAAACCATTCGCTTTCCCTACTATTCTTAATCTTATCTGTGGGCTATATGTCCATATCATATTTTTATAATACATTTTGCATTTAACTTTAAAAAAGTCCCTTGCAATTCGAAATTGGATGTATTTGTGAAACTTTGATCATTTTAGATTAGAGTTTGCTTTCACACAACAAGATAGATTGCAAACTTAATGCAAAATTAGGAATGAGCTCTGAATTTAGAGAAAACAGTCCGGTACTTGATCTATGCCAACCAGAAATGGAAAACGTAGTCGTGCTAATGGTGGGATTCTGGGAGGTGTAGTCCAAACAAGATGTTTCTCGTATCTTTTTTTATTTTTAGCATAGTGCAAGTGTTGAGGGATACGTATGCATCAGAGTTTGATGATAATGCCAGGGAAGGGTTATGATGTCATTTCAGACCTCTTTGATCCATAAAGAGACATCTGATAAGATATAAGGAGTGGCACCTGCCTCCACCATCTTAAATGCATACAGGGTGGCTGGTGTGGATACATAATTGACTGAGGCAATGGAATTAGGTGGCAACTCAGGATTTAACTAGGAAACGTAATACAAGCAGAGGTTATTATGTTTTCTTCTTCTTGGTGGTCTGTGTCAATTTATGCCTGGCTCTGCATTTACAAAGAATGTATTTTTAGGCAATATCCATATTTTACAAAGTGCTAGTGATATATTTCTCCTCACAGTATTCCATCTTTGCCTCCTGGAGGTTATATATAGCACAGCACCAAGATATTCACGTTGGAAAATGTTAAATAAAATCTGCATTGTGCTACTTCATTTGCCTTCTAACAAATCTTCGCAATTTGTCACCACAGGACATACATAATTCCACTTAAAACAAGTGTTTTATCCCATCCCAAGTCCCTTATACTTGAATCAGGCTTCAGACTAAGTTCTGTTTGGTGGTGCCAAATGCAAAACAAGCTTAGCTCGTTCATTGCTTTTGGCTCAAAACGTTAAAGACGGTTGGGTTGGGGGTGGATGGAAGGAGTCTGCTGAACTGTGAAGATACTCCATGCCACAAGGAACGGAAAGAAAAATATAATTTCCCAGAAGAAATGGAGAGAGCCGAGAAATACGGTGGGAGGTAATAATCACTCATAAACCATGTGAAGAACCTGACCATGAAAGCCACTGGCTACCTTTCAGGGTTTCATGTCCCACCTCATAAACAGACGCTCTGAAAGAAAATATGTTACAAATCAAATCTCACTCTTCCTGGTATTTCACACAAGGAAACAAAACAGCAAAAATCAAAAATATTAACTTACAAGTGTGAACTGGTGCCTGTGATAAATGGGAGAAACAATTAAATCTGAAGAGTTCATATTGAAGTGTTGCTAACAGGGCCTATTCTTATACAAACACTGCCTGTGCATGGATGAGTATGTACCACACATGGGCCCTGTTTCTCATTTACACCTGTCAAAAGAAATAAAAAAGATGTGTGTTTGTCTGTGGATGGTTATTATGAAATAAATTTTGAATCACAAGAATATCAGAAACAAAACGATTTAAGTTAAGCAGACTGAATAACAAATGGCAATAAATTAGAGCAGGATAAGGAAAGCAGATACGTGCAAAACTGCTACTGTGTAGCTCCATTGTTCAAAAAATGGGTCATATGACACAGAGTCCAAAATGATGTGTATGAAGAGCTATGAGCAGCTCCCAACGTCTCTTATGCAGTGGTCAGTGGGAGTAGAGTATGTGCATGTATTCTGAATAATGACTCTTCTAAAGTACAAGTGAAATACAATAATGTGCCAACATTTTAATAAAAGGATGAATAGGTACAACAGTTTGCTTGTGGTTATTTTTCTAGAAGGCAGGGTGATTGTGAAAGCTACAATGACAACCTAAGCATGTTTTGTGGATAATGAGATGTATATCTTCCTGAGTTCAGTATTCCCTAGTAATGGCTTGTTTTCAATATTAGAGAAAGATTTCCCACAACTATTTAATAGTTTTAACATTGTAGCATTACTGTTTTGCTTTAATAGACAGGGGTTGGTTTTAGGGGGAATCTGTTGGTTGGACACTTATAGTACATTTATATGGACTAAAATAAATTGTTAGTCACAACTGGAGTAAATTGATCAAATCAATAGGATTTGTTTCAGCGCTGATTTACCAAAGTCCATTAATTCAATGGCTCTACTCTAGTTGGGACTAACAATTGGGTTAAGCTCTGTATTTGTTATAAATATTAGGTACTGGTAAGAATCCTGATGGTGAAATGTGAAGTGCAAGTAGAATTGCACAAATCTTTCCTGTGCTGTTGACCGTGATTTTTTTTTTAAAAAAAATACAACATTTTCTATTTCAGCCACAAAGTTCCCAAGATAGAAGTTGGATAAACTTCTGTAGAAAATCTTTCATTGTTGAGAATCCATTGGGGGCTGCAGGACAGTAGAAGGCAATCTTTAATCACCAAATATCACCCCTGCTGGAATGACTTCACCTGTAGCAATGATTTTCAACAATTAATGACTTCACACTTCTGCCTGTCACCTCCAGTGGCTTCTTGATGAGCCTCAGGAACTCCAGGGGTGAAAGAGAAAATGTTTTATTTTCAAAAACATCTATGCAGCTAATGAGCAGCTTTATGCCATGTAACTTACACAACAGGATTTTAGCCATGAAGTGCTTTCTCTTTTCTAATGAGATTTGCACAAAATGTCTCTGTGCAAAACTTATGTCTTTTCTCCTTATGAAGCAGAGCAAAGCAAGCACAGAAAGACTGGCAGATACAAGCAACCCATGTGATATGTTTTATTTTTAAAAGCCCATGCAAAAAAGCAGCAACAATCACAGTTTATTGGTTAGGCAATGTGGGCAATTTGTACAAAAAATATTCTTGCAGGCTGGCCTCATCTTTGTTGTCCTTCCCCAAGCTAATGAAGACCTTTCTCTTCCTTCAGGCATTTCTGTAAATGATTTGCGGATTGAGAGGATTTTTTAAAAGGAGCATTTTATTCTTTGTTTTAACTGTATTTTTAATACTGTTTGTATTATGAGTTTTAATATGATATTCATTTAATGCTTCTTAAATATTGTAATAATTTATTTAGCTTTTAACTTTGTCTCTTTTATAAAAATACAAAATCTCTTGTCAAGACCAATATAAAATATATTACTGTCTTACAGGCAAGGAGAATATTTGAGCAGATGCTCATTTAGACATACAAGAACAAAACAAGCAAGGATTTACATTGATTGTTGTCATAAATTTTTCGGACTCTTTGGCTGTGTTCTGGAGGTTTTTCCTCAGTTAGTTCTAACTCTTGTCCTCTGAAGATGCCAGCCACAGAGACTGGCAAAACATTAGGTCAATCAGCCTGAAAAATCTACAACAACCATCAGATCCCAGCCATGGAAGCCTTTGAGAAACTTAGGAATGATGGGGGGGGGGGGGGAAGGAAACCAATGCTTTTATGGTCAGCCAATAGCGTATGTACTTTTTCAGCTTTAGTAAAATAAGTGCCAGCAGTCTGTTACCTTCAAATTAATTTCTTTTCAATAAGCAAACACAAAAAGGCATCTGCCACCCAGATATCATTTTAAAACCACATGTCTACCACTCGTCTCTGAATATGGAAGCAAACAAGATGCTATCATTATGAAGAAACATCTGTCACAACATTTTTGAACAGTCTCTGTGTTTCTTATGTAGTATTTTCTATATGCTTCTCTCCATAGAAATAGAATCAAAACATTGTCTATGCCAGAGAGAGACAGAGAGAGAGAGAGAGAGAGAGAGATGACTGACAAGTGAGATTAAAACTCATTTCTTGTCAGAGGATGTGGCATGGCTGGCAGGCAGAGAAGACACAACTCTTACATTTGTTGAAATCCTGTTGCACTTTTCCATGTGTTCAGTGGGAATCATGTCATCAACTGCGACAAATTGCCATGGATTAAATACTCCCTTTGACATTTTCAGGGTGCATGCAACTCATGCACAATGCAACGAAGTCACATGCACCCTAAAGAAACCCTTTAACCAGTGGTGATTTATCACTGCTGATGATGATTCCCATTGAGCACATGGAGAAGTGCAACAGGACAACATTATTTGGTACATTTATCCATTTATCAATGAGCATGGATAAAGATGGCAATAAAATAATAGTAGCCCTATTTGGAAAATGCTTGGCACCACCAATGGCTATAAATGACAGCTACAGTGGGGTCTTGACTTGAGAACTTAATCCGTATTGGAAGGCGGTTATCAAGTCAAAAAGTTCTCAGGTCAAATCTGCATTTCCCATAGGAATGCAATGAAACCATTTGATCCGTATCTGCTCTTTTCTGTCCATAGAAACTAATGGGAAGCTGCTATTCTGCCTTCGACCACTAGAGGGGGATATTTTTTTTCCCTTAGGTCAAGAAAGGTTCAGGGAAGGCAGGGAAAATACAGTCCAGGCAGTACAGTACCAGGCAGTCTGAAGACTGTCTCCCAATCCACTCTCTAAACGCTGGGAGGAGTGAGGAAGCAGACAGGCACCCTTTTCACTGCCCAACAGTTAACTGAAAGTTCAAATTTTGCACTTTCCCTGCCTCCCACGTGTTTTTTTTTTTCAGTTCTTAACTCAAATCTAAGTATGTAAGTCAAGTCAATATTTTCCTATGAGAGTGGTTCTTAAGTCAAAATGTTCTTAACTCGAGCCATTCTTAAGTCAAGACCCCACTGTATTGGGCAAACTATACAGTTCCAGGGCAGCCCCAGACAAAGGGAAAAGTAAACCATTTCTGAGTACTCCCTACCTGGAAAACTCTGGAAAGGATTACCTTGAGTTAGAATTGACTTAATACATTATTATGATTATTATAAGATTGGGCGAAAACTATGGAATTGAACTATGTAATGACATAACAAAGTGGTGTCAAGCTAATACAAACTTTGTAAAGATCACATGTTGATTCCACATTGCCAACTAATTTTAAATCAGATGCTTTCAATAAGCATGCTAAATGCAGTCACAACCTCCAGGAAATAATTAAGACATCTGAAGTTAAATGGAAGGGAAATAGGTGGGGAGGGGAGCAGGGAGCAGACATTTCTCCCCCACCCCAAAAGTACTTTGCTGGACATTCTCTATTACCTCAATGTGGCAGGGAAATCGCAGTGTTAAAAAGTTATCATGTGCCCTCTTTTTCTGATGGCAGTGATCTGTTTGAAGATACCCTCTGTCTGAAAGGCTGTCAGGTCCTGTCAAATGTTTGATTTAAAGATGAAACCCTGAAGCTGCTTCTCCACAGGTGGTACAGTATTTGGAAAACACTCAAAACACTCATCACATAGCCACAAATCTTCCCCGTTCAAATGAGATACGCTGTGTTGTAGTTCTGTTCAAAATGATCAAAATCATTCCTAGTTTTGCATCTGTTCACATAAACTACCGTGTGCAATTTTATGCAAATTGGTGCCTTCTTTTTTTTTTATTGCGTATGTCCTCCTCTTGTTGAGAAGGTGCAAGTGGCCGCCCTGCCGTTAAGAGCTAAAGAATACGTGTGTCTGAGGAGGAAGGCAAACAGCAATTGCTTGCAGGGTCACAGCAGAAGCTTTCCTAAGCACAGAGTGTCCCTGAAAGAAAACTAAAAGCAAGAATGTTGAAACAAAACAACAACAACAACAACAACAACAACAACAACAACAACAACAACAACAACAACAACAACAACAACAACAACAACAACAACAACAACAACAACAACAACAAGAGAACACCACAAATCCCTGGAAAGCTGAGGGATTTGGAGCATCTCAGTGAGTTGCCATTCTTTTCTTTTTTTTAAGGGAGAAATATTCCCATTCTTTTCAATCTGCACAGAGTGGGAGGGATATTGCGTTCTTATGTGAACCAGCTGGCATCAGTTACTAGTATTTGTTTTTGTTCCTATGAATTTAAGTGTGAAATGCGGGCTGTATAATGCATGTCAATAAACAGAGGCCCATTAATCTTTCATCTGGGTGGGTTGGGTCCTTTGATCGACACATCTAACCACAGTCTTGTGTGGGGTTTGCTAGCTCAGGAATGACTACAGTCTGAGAACCACATGGCTATCTGGTCTCTTGGCTATTGTGGTAACAAAGCACCGTGGCCAACCAGGAACTGGCAAATGGGCCATGATTTTTTCCAGCCCTCCAGATATTGATAATTGCATGCTACAATGTGGGATGCTGTTAAAAGTGGGCTAAAATGAAACGGGTTTTTTGCTTTTTTTTGTGCAGAATTCTGTGGGAAGTCATTGTCATCATAATCATCACCTATAGATCCAGCCCATCAGGATGAAAGAGTGCAGATTTGAACTCCCAACCTCTGGCTCCACAGCCAGATACCTGAACCACTGAGCTAGCTATCCAGCAGCAGTTCCTCAAAAGGCAACAAGATCCAATGAAAAGGAAACATTTCTGGAGGCAGAGGATAAGTTTAGTCCTGTCAGGGCTGAGGCAAATGAAACGACAGCTTCAGCATTAGAAGGCAGTTTCACAGTTAGAAGGTGATAATATGTTTTCAGTCCACAGGCCCTTTTGTCAAAATTGTCATGCTTACAGTCAGCATACAAATGAAACTTGTTGTTTACCTCCCAGTGATCCGGATGTGGAACCTCAACAGAATCATGAAACATCTTTCATTTCTTAAAGCACTTCCATATCTAACTGCAAAATTATCCTCCAATTTATTTCTGTTCTTATAATGAATAAAGCCATTTATTTTCAGGTGCCATCACAGTGGAGGTACAGCCAGCTCCTTATTCCTCATAGTAGGCTGCCTACTCCTCACTCACAGAGGCTGAAATCCTGTTCCATAAGTATGGCTGATAATGTTATGGGCCATGGCCATTGTAAACAAGACATTTCCAGTCCCTTTACCTCATGCAAAAATAATGTCCACTGATTTGCTTGACATCTTCCTGGCTTTCAGGAATATATCCCCCATGGGACTACTACCTTTTGTTTTCAAATCTACATCACAGATGAGGTCCATATTCTTGACCGATTAAGGTAGCAATGGCTGGCCTTCAAAGCTGACATCTTTATAGACCCATAAGTGAGACTCTTAACAGCTGACTGCCCCAACAAAACACACACACACACACACACAGAGAGAGAGAGAGAGAGAGAGAGAGAGAGAGAGAGAGAGAGAGAGAGAGAGACTGCATCCCACTTCTAGCTTGGGGAGACAAAAGGAAAGGCAAAACATCGTGCATGCTGAGGATCTGAGGAACAGCCCTTGGGAGAAGAGAAGCACAAATTTTAGTGCTGGTCATTTAGAGGTCATTATCTGTTGAGTGCCCAGTACATCCATGCAGAGGTCAACAAATTCAGCTTCGCATGGTGGGGAAAAAAATCCTAAAGTGTAGAGCACCTAATTCTCTGGTAGGAACAGGTAAGGTTTCATAACAGCTTTAAAAATTCCCACAGGCTCAGCTTCAGTCTCACTCTCAACTCCAGTTGTAGGAAACCTATGGAGTCTCAATCATCATTGGTCTTGGAGTACATTGACTGAAGATTATGTGAATTGCAACTCAACCACATTTGTAGGATGACAAGGGCCTTACACCTAATCTATCTGTACTATCCCTCACACCTCAACACTGGGATTGACTTATTTGAGTTTATCGCTTTAAATATGCAATGCATACAAGTTCAGGGAAGCAATAACAAATCAAACAAGGTTCCAGGCCATGATTTACTGAGCCGTATAAACTATTAGATTATGGGAGGAAAAGGAGAAATGAATGGGGATTTCCTTATCAAATGTCTCAACATAATATCAGTAGGGAAGGATAGCCTGAAGGAATTTATACAGTATACTAGGTAATCCGCTGAGAGCAAAATGATACATACCGTCTGTCTCTTCCAGTACCCTGATTCTGCCCAAGTCTTCCTGAGGTGCACAATTTCCTGCTTAAAAAAAAAAATCAAGCCTAGAGATGCCAGCAACCATGTTGTTTGACACTCACTAATCCATTCATTAGACCCTGATGTTAGGAAAGTGTGAAGGCAAGAGGAGAAGGGGACGACAGAGGACGAGATGGTTGGACAGTGTCATCGAAGCGACCAACATGAATTTGACCCAACTCTGGGAGGAAGTGGAGGACAGGAGAGTCTGGCGTGCTCTGGTCCATGGGGGTCACGAAGAGTCGGACACGACTTAATGGCTAAACAACAATAATCCATTCATTCCACTTTACATGGGTGTTTCCATCTTTGTGCAATGTCATCTCTACCATCTACTATATGCAGAGTGGAAAACTGAGGGAAAGATGCCAGAGGAGGAGGAAGTTTGGGTTTTGTGTACAAGGTAGCTTTAAAGCCATTTCCATCCATTCCCAATATTGTGTGAATGGCACCAGTGCATTCACACAATATTGGCATTCCAAAGGGTGAGGGACAAAATGAGCAGACTGAGGAGAGAGCTGTTGAGTGTGTGCACTTGGGTCCATTGTGACATTCAGAGCAAGACAGGCTACAGAGTGCAGAGGCTACAACTCATACACCTTCCTGTTGCAGACAACTGGCAGCAACAGCACATCATCTGGGAAGAAAAATATTCCCCCATTGGCTAGTGGTAAGTCTTCCCCATATCCCAGCAGCAGTATAGGACTGGCATAACTCCTCTCTTCTATCACCTCTGCTGTTCATCAGGCCTACAAGGTGCAAGCTCTGTCAGGAATGCTGGCAAACAGTGCAGCTACTGAGAATATATTTCAGATCACAAGAACCCACCTCCTGGTTTCAGGTTTTGGCCTTTAAATCTCCAGGAAGGGTATGCTGCCAACCTAGCAAACTTTCCTATCTGAAATGAGTAATTTGGACAACAGTTAAGGAAGTAATGTTGAAATGCAGTTGGGGAATTATGTCTGAGAAAAAACTGTGGCCCAGGCCTGGGTAGGAAAAGAATTAGGAGGGAGTTCATATTCCCAGAAACCCTATGTACCACGTCTCTGATGTGGGTGAAGAATAGACAATTAATGACCTGTTTTATTGAAAATTGGTCAAGGTAGGGAGGGACAAATCAGTCTGAATCTCCTTTGTGCCAGATTCTTATGTAAACCACTGTCAGTCTGTTGCGTACAGACCGGCTGAATGCATGCTAGTTTGGAGAACACTGTGCAAGTAGTGTATGGCCAGAAGCTTGCATATCACCAATATTTCATAGATGAGGAGAATGGATACATTCCAGAGAATGTATGTTCTTGCTATTAAATCAAACAGTGTTTCCCCATCTCTTATAATACATACCAGGGTTTCTGCCTGCCATATTTATTTATTTATTTATTTATTTATTTATTTATTTATTTATTTATTTATTTACAATATTTTTAGCCGCACCATTACCAGTGGCTTCTGGGCAGCGTACAACATTAAAACTTTAAAACATTAAAAACATTTTAAAAGACAATATAAAATGTGATATATTAAAACCATTTTTAAAACATTAAAAATTAATAAGTCCTGCTGCTCATGTGGCCAGCTAGGGAATACTGTTTAATTAAAATGCTGGCTGAACAGAAAGGTCTTTGCCTGGCGCCAAAAAGCCAAGAGTGTCAGAGCCAGGCGGATCTCTACAGGGAGGGCATTCCAAAGTTGGGGGGCAACAGCTGAGAAGGCCCTATTTCGACATGCCTTCCCCCTCACCTCTTTCAGGGATGGCACCTTCAGAAGGGCCTCCTGGCCTGATCTTACAGGATGGGCAGGCTCATATGGAAGAAGGCGGTCCTTTAGGTAACCAGGTCCTAAGCTGTTTAGGGCTTTATATGTCAAAGTAAGCACTTTAAATTGGGCCCGAGCAGCAACCAGCAACCAGTGTAAATTTTTCAGAACCGGCATGATATGAGTCCATGCAGCGGCACCACTTACCAGCCACGCAGCCTGGTTCTGTGCCAGTTGCAGTTGTCAGACCGTCTTCAAAGCCTGCCCCACGTATAGTGCATCGCAGTAGTCCAGTCTGGTTGTTACCAGTGCATGAGTGACTGTTGTCAGGCTCCGCTCATCCAAGTAAGGGCGAAGTTGATATATTCTCCACAGCTCTAAGAAGCCACTCCTGGACACTGAGTCCATCTGGGCTTCCAAGGTCAGACTGGGGTCAAGGAGCACCCCCAAGCTGCGGACCCTGTCCTTTAGGGGGAGTGTAATCCCGTCTAAGGCAGGGAAATGGCCCTTTAACCTATCTGGAGGTCACCTACCAGCAGCACTTCTGACTTGTCTGGATTGAGCCTCAGTTTATTGACCCTCATCCAGACTATTATCGAATCCAGGCACGAGTTCAGAACGGTGACTGCCACACCTGGATCGGTAGAGAATGAGAGGTAGAGCTGAGTGTCGTCAGCATATTGCTGACTCCTCAGCCCAAACCTCCTAATGACCTCCCCAGCGGTTTCATGTAGATATTGAACAGCATGGGGGACAGTATAGAGCCCTGAGGAACCCCATGGATCAGAGCTACTGTCCCCCAGCACCACCTTCTGGACTTGATCAGCCAGGTAGGAGCGGAACCACTGTAAAACAGTGCCTCCGATTCCCATCCCAGCCAGTCTGTCCAGAAGGACACCATGGTCAATGGCGTCGAAAGCCGCTGAGAGGTCCAGGAGAATCAACAGGGATGCATTACCCCTGTCTTTCTCCCAGCAAAGGTCGTCAAACAGGGCGACCAACGCAGTTTCCGTCCCATAACCCAGCCTGAAACCCGATTGAAATGGATCTAGATAATCCGTTTCATCCAGGAGAGTTTGGAGCTGCTCAGCCACCACGCGTTCCAACACCTTGCCCAGAAAAGGGAGGTTTGCTATTGGTCGATAGTTGTTCACTAGACCTGGGTCCAGATTAGGTTTTTTTAGGAGTGGGTGAATCACTGTCTCCTTTAATGGGGCAGGAACCACTCCCTCTCTTAACGAGAAGTTGATGACCTCCAGGATCCAGGTGCAAACTCCCCTGGCAGATTTCTTTATTAGCCATGATGGGCAAGGGTCGAGTTGTGTAGTGGTGGCAGGAACCGATCCAAGCATCCTGTTCACATCCTCAGGTCGCAACAACTGGAACTCATCCAATAAATTATGACATAAGTCCGGAGCACTGGACACAACCATAGGCTCTGCATCAATATTGGAGTCCAAATCTTTGCAAATCTGAGCAATTTTTCCCTCAGAGTGTGTAACAAATTCGTTACAGCGAGCCATTGAGGATCTATATTCTATGCCACATGCTGTTCTTTATGGATTGTGAAGCCCAATGGTGTTAGGAACCCACCATAGCAGATTCCTTCTGTTAATGCTTTAGAACATTTAATCTTAAAGTGATTGAAATCCAGTAGCATAAAGTTAAGTCGTGCAACTTAAATGGTTAAATATGTGATGTAACATTTTGCTACAGGATTTCAGGATCAGGTTAGGTTTATGATAAAAAGTTACAACAATGACAACAACAACAACATATTTTGAAATGCTTCCCATTTTCATAGGTAGGTGACAGGAGTATCTGAATATATTCTATGTAAACCTCTTTTTTTGAAAAGGAATCTTCCAGAAGACCCCCCCCCCCCAAAAAAATCACTGCTTATTTACCAGATTGAAGTCTCTAAAATAGAGCCTGTCTGTGTTAAATTAGAGGATAGCAGATACATATGTAATCAATTCATAGTGTCTCATATGTATTTTTGTCTTTATTTTGTTCCCTTGGGCAGGAGAGTTAGACTAGTGATAGCTCATGTTGTTAGCCAGATACATATCTGAGCTACAACAGTAAAAATGATTGAGAAAAGAAAAAAAAGATGATTCATTAGCATTTTTCCAGGAAATATAGTGGTAATTGAAGATGAAGTGGTTTTCATTTGGGGGAGAGATATTTTTAACAAAATTCCTGTGAAGAGGATGTCGACATTTTGGAATGCAGCATTTTGAGAGACACAATGTATGGGTCATTCCAGCTAAGCTGATGCAAACCAAATGTGGTTGTATTTGGGATGCCATAACACTTGTCTGTAAGGGTGGGGGGGGGGAGAGTTGTCTGTATCTTTAATCTTCCAAGAGTCTTTCGACTACAAAATATAATTGTATTTTTTTCAGAATAAAAAAAGTGTAAAATTACAGCATATACCATTTGCAACCATCTAGGAGAAGTTTCTACTACTGACAGTAACAAAGTGGTTTGATAGCTCGGTGAGTTGGATATCTGGCTATAGAGGCAGAGGTTGGGGATTCAATTCCCCACTGTGTCTTGTAGGAAAAAAGTTAAGTCAGTGTGGCCTTCGGCAAGCTACATGGTCCCACAACATGCTTAGAAAATGGGAATGCTAAACTACTTCTGAGTAGTTTTTATCTAGAAAACTTTGGAAATGTTCACCATAAATTGGAACTGGCTTGGTGGCATATTAATCAATTAAAAGAGAAATTTGTGTAGCGTCTCTTCCAACCTGTGCAAGAGGACGGGAAGAAACTGCAAGTGTCTTGACCTACAGAGATGGATATAGTTTTCTGTTTAACTATGTAATAAAATGTATGCAATTTTTAAGGGAAATATAGACAAACAGCATGCAAAAAAAAAAATCAAAATGTGAATGTCAGGTGTTTCAAACTCAAGCTGAAAAGTAACTATTAATTACAAAACACAATCAAGCCATTCAAGGTTTCCCCATTACATTCATTGCATTGCTTTTTAGTACTACTGTGAAATGGTAAAAAAAAAGCTTTAAGAGAGCCAGTCCTTGCAGAAACTTGAGGAATCACTCCTTTTTGAAAATACACATCATAAACAGGAACCTTCTCAGCAAATGGTGAACTGACTCAATAACAAATGTAATGCAGGAATGCAGGAAGAAACTGAAAAGAACCGGTCTTCTTCTGCATATTTGCCTCACTCTCTGCTTTAAATGAATTGTGGGGCTGTCTGAATAATTTCCTAGGGAGTATTAGTGAAGCTCACTTGCTCCCATTGTTTGGGGCAGCCAGTTTGGCTCACTGAGGAACATATTCAAATTATGGGGGAAGAATGGAGCTTCTGTGTACAGCACTATCATTCATATAATCCATATACATGGGGGCTTGTGGAGGGGAGGAACCTGCTCTGGAAAGGAATTCTTTTTGCTACTGATGAGCAGCTTATTAAGGAGAATGGTGAATAAGGATTAATTATCTGGGAAAGGGTGACTGGGATTCGTGAGGACTGAAATGGAAAGAACAAAAGATTCTATATGTTTTTCATAGGCTGTGCAATCTTAACAGAAAGGTGTGCTGACTACAGTGGACTTGCAATGGGCAGACGCTTCCATGCTGGTTGATCTCAGAAATCTGCCAGCGAAAGATGATTTTAAAAAAAGAGGGGGAAGTTGGAGAAAAGGTAGGATGAGGGGGAGGGGGATTGTGCTCGATCCAAACCACCTCCAGTCAGACTCTCAGCCATTATGCCAGCACAAAATTAGGCTAAGGGGAGGGAGGTCCTAAATAATTTCAAGCAAACCTAGGGTAGGAGGGAACTGACAGGGCCATAACTATTAATTTTGGCAGCTGGGGCAAGCACTGTCCTCTCCTACCTGCTCCTCCCATGGGAAGAGAAAAAGAGAATATGGTGTCCTCCCAAAAGAAAGAGAACTGTATGCTTTTAAAAAGAGAGAGAGAGGATAAGTGAAGATGACTGGATTGTTTCTTGGTGTGCATTTTTTAGAAGGTATATAATTCAGCTTTACAGTTCAGACCTTTTCTCAGACAAAAATTTCTTGCAAGCAACTTTGGCTTAGCTGTAGCTGTAATTATCTGAGGTTTAGCACATTTCCTCAGATGTGCCAATTTCACACATGAGTGACCATGGATACCTATCATTTCTCATGCAAATACCTATAATCCTGCTGTTTCTCTTGGCTGAAATCTTGTTGCTCTGTTATGCAGGTGGAAGGCAAACGGCATAGCATTCACTCAGTTTTTGCCAGCAATTGATGAGTCTCCAATTGGATTCTCAAGCATACACCAAGCCAGCATGTGCATGTGCCCCTGAGTATGGCGATGGTGACTCTACCAACAGATTTCAGCCAAAACCTTTCCTCTGGTTTTCCCAAAATTTTCTTCCCCCATAAAAGAGTTTTCCAACTTTCTGCCTCAAGTCAAGTTTATAAATTCTTTTGCATTTCTTCAAAACTGTTTATCAGTTCTCCCTCCCTCCCTCCCTCTCTTTCTCTGTGTGCATTTCTGCCACACATATTTGTATCTGAAAAGGCCAAGGAAGGTCTTCTTTATTGTGGCTCTTGATCACGGAAACGCTGTTCACGTGCTCGGCTGTTCACATGCTTACGGAGACCTTGGGATGGGGGCATAGAAGGGGCAGCTGACCTGCATCCCCACCGTCCTTTGAGCTCAATACAATTTCAGGCTTAATAGTTGCATAGGGTTTACATCAGCCTGAGAACTATCTTGTTTTTCCTTCTTCTTCTGTTGGAATCTATGGGAAGGGATTTTTCCCTAAGGTCCCAAAATGAGGATGGGGAGAGGGGGAAACCTGTTCCTTTATATCTTTTGTTCTGCTGCTGTGAGTTCCCCAAGGCACTAGAAAAGCCAGTTCCTTTGCCTTGGATTGTCTTTCCCCAAAAGATTGCTCTCTCCTTCATACAAACCTTTATGTTTTTTGATAAAGTGTGTTTATAAATGAAAATTACCCATAAATACACTGTGTATTTTTAGAGGAAAGACTGAAGGTACTGGTCATGTTTTGTTTTGGTTTTCTTTTTTTTGGTATACTTACTGATCTTTGCCTTAATATTGCCTGTTATTGATGTAAGATGCCTCTTTATTCATTCTTTGTAGTTTTAAATATTGTCTTTTGATGGTGTTAACAACCATTTTATACAGTGGTGCCTCGCTTAACGAGCGCTTCGCTGAACGATGAAATCGCTTAATGAGGTGCTCTGGGCCATCGCTGGAGCATTCGCTCAGCGATGGCCCCTATGGCGATTTTTCGCTTTGCGATATTCGCTAAGCGATTCGCTTAGCGAATATTGCATAACGAAGCCAGGGAGAACAGCTGATCAGCGGTTCCAGAATGGCCGCCAGAAGGTCCGCGCCGCATTTTCGCGCCCTGCCCTCGCTTACCGAGGGCACGAAAATGGCGGCGCTATGGACGAGCCTCGCACAGCGGTGAGTTTTCAAGTCGTTCAATGCGTTTCTATGGCTTTTTTATTCCCGCACAGCGATGTTTCGCTATAGCGAAGGCACCACTGTACTGTTTTCAACTTTAAATATTGTCTTTGATTGTTGTAAGCAGCCTTTGGTCCTTCTCAAGGAGAATGGCAGGGTAAAAATATTTGAAATGAAAGAAATAATAAATAAATGTTTAGCCTTGAGAAAAGAAGACTGTGGGGAGATACAATAGCACTTTTCAAATACCGTCATGCAGAGGAGGGACAGGATCTGTTGTTGATGATCCCAGAGTGCAGGGTGCTTATAATGGGCTCAAGCTACAGGAAGCCAGATTTAGGCTGAATGTCAGGAAAAAAGTTTCTTAGTTGTTAGAACAGTACTGCAATGGAACCCATTACTTCAGGAGGTGGTGAGTGCTCAAACATTGGAGACATTCAAGAGAAAATTGGACCACCATCTGTCAGATCTGCTTTGATTTGGATTCCTGTATTGAGAAGGACATAGGTCCCTTTCAACACAGTTATTCTCTGATTCTTGTTCTGTCTAGAACTCTTGAGGCAGAGCGGTGTAGTTGCAGGAGAGTCTAGAGAACTCAGAAGATTTGGGTTCATATCTCTGGTCAGTCATGGAAACTCAGAGGGCAGGGTGGCCACTGTAATCCATTTCTCGCATATCAGAATTGCCAGATTTAATAAGCGACTCAACTGCACACAACAACAATCCCAGACATCTTATTTTTCAATCTGTTATGAACTGCTGAAAGCACGGGGTCAAACTCAAAGAAATGTTTGCAGAACTAAGGTTTAGATCACACGTTAAGGCAAATGCGTATTTCTTCCTCTTACAATGCTATCCCTCTTTTCAGAGTTACATGCTTGAAAAAATCAGACATGCAGAAAAGGTCATGCTTATCTCCCAATGACCAGTTTTGAAACAAAAGCCAGCTAATTTGCCAAATGTAGACTGAGGCAGGTTTATCTTGGTATAAACAGTATTTTTCTTTTAAAAGAACTTTGCTCCTGATGATTTCTTAATCATATTGTCTAGAGCCTGGAGTTTTACTTATTAAAAGGAACATATTGTTCTACTCATTACCCCACTTGGACACTAGGCCTTTATTGTTACTGCAGCCCAGGGAAAATATTTCATTGTGTTTGTGAGGAATGCATTATTGCTGGTGTTACTATTACACCACTGAGAAATGCAGGAAAATGTGGTCTGATTCCTCCAAGAAACTCCCTCAGGCACCCTATATCTACAAATATCATATTAACAATATTAATAGCATTAATTTATTAATCCCACTGAACTTACTGGGAGTATGACTTACTACTCCCAGTGTACAATTGTATCTTTGAACAAAAGCCTCCCTTCTTCCTCTCATCCCCATTTTTGGCTTAATAACTGAAGATCCTCTCTTTGTCATTTGTTGTTCAGCTGCATAAGGAATATGGAAAGGAAGAATATCCCCCGAGTGGTGGGGAGGAAGGAGGAGGAAAATGTTGTTATGTGCCATCAAGTGGCCTCCAACTCTTGTGACACTATGAAAGAGCGATCTCCAGAATGTTCTGTCCTCAACTGCCCTGCTCAGCTCTTGTAGACTCAAGCCTGTGACTTCCTTTAGGGAATCAGCCGATCTGGTATTTGGTCTTCCTCTTTTCTTGCTGCCTTAAACCTTTCCAATTATTATTGTCTTTTCTGGATAATCCTGACTTCTCATTATGTGCCTGAAGTAGGACAGCCACAGCTTCAACATTTTTGCCTCCAGAGATAGTTCAGGCTTGATTTGATCAAGGACCCACTTGTTTGTCTTTTTGACAGTCCAGGGTATCCTCCAGTTCTCCTCCAGCACCGTATTTCCAACACGTCAATTTTGTCAGCTTTCTTTACTGTCCAACTTTCATGCCCATATATGGTGACTGGAAACACAAGAGCGCAGATGATCATGGTCTTGATTTCCAATGGCACATCCTTACAGTTGATGATCTTTTCTAATTCCTTCATTGCTGCGCTTCTTAGTCTCAGTCTTCTCCTGATTTCTGTAGTCTCCATTTGGAATGATGAATGAAATAAGGTATAAAAAAATCTATTTCAATTTCTTCATTGTCAATGTTAAAATTGCCTACTCTACATAATGGAATCATGTAATTGATTCTACATGTAATAATGTAATTGAAATAAGTTCTATAATTTATTTGGTTTTATTCCTAGGAAAAAAAAGTGCCTAGAATTGTAGGTTAATACTATTTACTCTTCCATGATTTTTGGAAACAGGAACTCCATGTGTTTTCTCAATAAGCACTTCTCCTCCTGACAGGACTCGATCTTTCATAAACATGGGCAAAAGTAACCTCTAGATGCTAGCCTGCAGCAGCCAAGTATGAAATTTTGAATTCTACGGGTCACTGTTTTTGCTGCAGCCAGATGTGGATAAAAGGCAAAGGGTGTTTTATTGTTGTTTTCTCAAGCAACAGAGAAAGGTTTGTACCGAGACGTGTCAACTTTCTCCCTTTTTTGTGAACAGGCTTTGAAAGAAGAAAAAGGAGAAAGAAGAAAAAGAAACAAGTAGCCAACATGTGTCTTGAATATGGCCATTTGCCGTTTCAAAGATGAAACTTTGAAAAAATATTTTGAATTTAAATATTCTTGTCTGCAGCTAATAAAACATATTTTGAGTCTAAATTGGATTTAGAAAAAGACATAAAGCTGCTGCTAACTTAATGACAATCTGAGTGTTAACAACATGACTGACATTTCTAATTGGTTAGGGGTTGGATTATTAGAATATAATTCATAGTCTATTGTTTTAAATGAAATTTGTTTTCATTGGAAAAAACAAAATAAAAAATAAAAACAACATTGTATTGCCTTGCCTCCATTCTGATTGTTAGTTATCTTTGAATTATAGAGATGGGGAGTCAAAAAGAGTACCTAGCCCTCAGAATACCTGAACATAATCATCTTCTCGCTCATTGTGAGAGAGATTGGAGGCCAATGAGTGCATGGTTCAGGAACTGTGTTCTTCGAACCAAGGTTGACGAATGGCCAGGGGAGTCTTTTATTCCCAGCCATTACCACCAGGACTCCATCATGAACTTCCTCTACAGGCATGCAGCTCATTTATCCAAGAACTTGCCTCATATTAGTCAGATCATTGGTTCATCTAGGTTAGCGAATGGCTGTTAGTCTCACACACCCCTTTGAAAATATGATGAAAGCTTATGGACCCCTCCCCAGAACTATAATAGAATCATGTAATTGAAGGGGCTTATAAGGCCAACCCCCTGTCCAATGTAGGAATACAAATCTCTCTCTCTCTCTCTCTCTCTCTCTCTCTCTCTCTCTCTCTCTCTCTCACACACACACACACACACACACACACACACACACACACACACACACAGAATTTTTGGGCCCAGTTCACAGACCCCTGAAACGCATCAGGTTAAGAACTTCTGATCCATCAAATTTCAGAGCTCTGGCTATAACTTGCTAAAGAGTAACATTGTCATAATTACTTATTATTTTCCCAAAAAATGAGGATGTGACTGCTGCTATCCTCACCAAACATGAGGGCAGCAGGCAAGATCTCCTTGACCACCATCTTCATAAACTCAAGACTCCTTGAGCTACTTGAACTTGATTTTAGTGGGGAAAGAGGTACAAAGAAAGAAGTGATGCTAGGTTCATCCCATCTCTCCAGTTCTTCCAGGGGTTGAGTTGCCTTTACTAGCCTCCCAGGCATCCCAGTCTCTATTTGAATACAGGTTGCCATCACCAGCGCCAAGGTGCCTCCAATCTGTTGGTAGCACTGGGGTTTCAACACAGTCCACAGTCATCTGACATCCCACAAGGATGGTATGTATTGCTAGCTTCTGGTCAATGTCTATGTAACCCCCATTACTTTTTGGAGACACCAGTGCTGCTCCTTTTGCATCTTGCACCTCCAGTGTCTTCTCTGGGTTGGGGTGTGGGTTGGATGCCCTTTCAAATACCAAGGCCTCCAGTGGCTGGTGCAACAAGGAGGCAACAACAGTGAATTCATGATGGTCACTCCTCTTCTGCTGCCACTTCCTTTAGTGACTAAGTCCTCTACCAGAAACCTAATCCAGGAGTATTCTACATACGTGAACTCCATGCTCCCTGGTGTGCAAAAAATGGGGTTCATCTCCTTGGCTGTCTTACCCCATACCTCCTGCTCCTCTGACTTGGTTGACTCCTTCTCTGTCAGACCACCTGCCACCTCTACCTTCTCCTCCTTCCAGTCACCTGCTAATCCTAGTCTCCACCTCCTTCCTCGCATAATGTGATCCCTCACTTTCCCAGTATAGCAAGAGGAACAGCCCTGATTTGCTGGCAGTCCCAAAATAGTAAGTAGCATAGCAAGTTATTTATAAACACTGTTCAGTTTCATCTACACTGATTCCCAGCTTCTCTTCAAAGTCTGAAGCAGAGATTTTGGCTAGCTGTGGTTGGAGATGGCTGTGTTTGAACTTGAGACCCTCTTGTAAGCCAAACAGATGAAAAAGCTGTTAGATTTACTTTTACAACCGATAAGCGAATTGTTTTCTCCATCCATCATCTTTGTGTATGTTCGGATTAATCTAAGGTGCATCTAATTATCACAGCTACTCATCATTAAATGCTAATTTTAATTAATAGGTGGTGAGCCTACCTGCAAGTAGCTCTCCTTACACGTGAATCAACTTGTTGAATAAGCTAAGCCCCATGGCCATCTTGTGTGAATCATTGGCTTCTGGCAGAATAAAACAATTGCCTCAAGAGAGAGATATTGGGGAGCAGCAAAAACAACCCCCTTTGTGTCTTCTGCCTCAACCACTTTGCCATTCCCCTCTGTTGGAAGACAACAGTGTATGTCACACATCCTGTCCTGTAATCTTAAATAGGGTTACTGCTCTCAGGTGTGGTGGTGAATGCTGTTCCATCACCCATATTGGACTAGGATTCAACTGGAAATGCAGTCAGATTCTATATGTGTAATGGGAGAAGGAGGCAACTGTTACATAACAGCATTGATGTTACCTGTCTGTCATGGGTTTGGAGGGAAAGTTCCATCCTATGGGGAGTGGAAGGCGGGACATCAGGAGGAGGGGCTGTACTGTATAAATATGTGATGCCTGTGTGGTGAAGAGGAGATGCTGAGACAGACTGTGAGACACTGGGTTGGGACGAAGCAGCAGCTGGGGAAGAAGAAGCTGTTGTGGGAGTCTGGGTGTCTGACAGGGTACTACTGTGTGTCAGAGTACCAACCTGATAAGTTCAGGTGTCTGTGGGTTAGCCAGAACTGATGGGTTCAGGGTCTGTGCTTTAAGTTAAAGGTTCTAGGTGAACCAAACTGTATGCTTGTGTGTGTGAGAATAAGCCACGTTACTTTATTTTATTCACCTGATTGTTTTATTTACCCTGTTTGTATTTAAAATAAACCTTATTCTTTTGTTGTTTAAAAATCCATCCCTGGTCTGTGTGACTTATTATAGGGAATGGTTGGTGGCAGCTTAGTAACTGTGTGATAGATCCCAGTAGGTCTGGGTTTGTCACATTGATTGGTGTCCAGCGTGTGGGATACGACTGGTCCAGTTGTCCAGTGGTCCAGCAAAGCCTTGGCAGGTGTGCCCAGAGCAAGGGGGGTCCAGTCAGGGACAGTCTGAGGCGCGTAGGTAATCTTCTAGGTGTACCTCACGGGGAGGTGCACTAGTAGAAGAACGTGCCAACTGGGGAGACTTAGATTAAGGTGCTCTGAGGCAGCCTGATTTTGGCGGGAAAACGCTGAGGCAAAACTGCGTAGCAACAGCGAGCTAGCTTGCCAGCTGAGAGGCCCAGCAGAGGGGGGTAGGCTCTGACTCGATACTGTTGCAAGTAGTGCTGAAGAACAGCAATCTCTAGGGAGAGCTGGTTCTGAGGCAAGAAGGAAAAAAGTGGTCGTTTTATTTTGAGGCTTGACTTTTTAAAGCAGCCTGTTCTGAGGGGGGATTATGCCCTTGACTCGAAGCCAAGTAGCAGACATGAGTGAAGTGAAAGACCCCCAGATTGACCAAGGTTCTGAGGATGAATTTGGCTCAGTGCAGGGTGACAGCACAGGAGAGCAGAACCCAGAACTCAGAAAAATACTCATAGCCCAACAGCATGAACTGAGGGTGAGGGAAATGGAGGAAAGGGAAAGAGAGAAACAGCGGCAATTTGAATTAGAGCGAGAGAGAGAGAGAATGGAGAGAGAAGAAAGAATGGAGAGAGAGAAGATGGCGTTTGAATTAAGAAAACTGGAACTGATGAACCAGAACAATAATAACAATAGGGATTCTGAGGGAGGCCAACTGTCTAAGGCTGACCTGAAGAAATTCCCTGTGTACCACAAGGGAGATTGTCCTGAGGTGTTCTTTTCCTTAGTGGAAAGAGCGTTTGTGGACTTCTCAGTGAGGGAAACTGAGAAGATGACCATCATGCGGTCTTTAATCAGTGGTAGCCTGGCTGAGGTTTATGCCGAGATGCCTGAGGAATTGATGAAAGATTTTGCAGAGTTTAAAAAACTGGTGTTTGCAAGACATGGGATAAATGCAGAGCAGCTGAGACAAAGATTCAGGTCCCTTACCAAGAAGCCAGAACAGACTTTTACCCAAGTGGGGGCCCAATTGGTGAGGCTGCTTGAGAAATGGCTATCGCAGGAGGGAATAGAGACCTATGAGCAGCTTAAAGACTTGATAGCCCTGGAACAGTTCTATTCAGTCCTGCAGGGGGAATTGAAATTCCAGGTGAGGGAAAGGAAACCGAAATCTGTGGCAGCAGCCGCAGAGATCGCAGATTTTATTTCCCAAATAAGAAAGCCCTTGGGTGAGGGGAAATCTGTAGGTAAACCCAAAGAAACCTACAGCAGGTACTCTCAGGGACCAGGGAAAAGCCAGCAAGGGGGAGGGGCCCTTGGTGAAGGGAAGCCCTCAGGCATGAAACCAAGCCCTCAGAATTTGGAGGGAAAACCGAAACAAGAGGAGAGGGAATCCAAATACACTAGAAAATGCTATTTCTGTCAGGGAAAGGGTCATCTAATCTCAGAGTGTCAGAAATTAAAGCAGCTAAAAGGAATGGTGCCTCAGAATGCTAGTGGGAACAAGCCAAAAGCTGTGTTCTGTGTCCAGAAAGAGCAAAGCTCATTGTCACAGAGGGAGCCTGTTGCCATGACTACTCAGTCTGGAACAGCTACCTCTGCTGATCAGGCTGAGGAAAATGGTCCTCTTGGGGAGGTAAAGCGCTGCTTGCTGGTAAAAACAGATTCTCAGTTGTTTGAGACAGCAGGGGTGGACGTAGGAGTACTTGACCGTCAGTATAGGGGGCTGCGGGACACTTGTTCCCAGGTAACCCTGTGCCATCCAGATATCATCCCTAGGGAGTTTATAATCCCAAATGAGAGCATGAAGGTGGCAGGGATTGAGGGGCAGATAATCTCTCTGCCAGTAGCAGAGGTACCTGTCAACTTTCAAGGCTGGAGGGGAGATTGGCGGCTAGCGATTTCATCGACTCTGCCAGCAGCCGTGCTCGTGGGAAATGACCTGGCTGAACATGTGAAAAGGGTGCTAGTGATTACACGCTCACAAGCCACCACGGAGACAGTTCAGGGGGGTAATGATGAGCCAGAGACGGAGGCAGAGGGGAGTTCAGAAGCTGTGGTGGAAACCTTAACCACAGACAGCAGATTTGGACAGGAGCAGAAGGCAGACGCCACTCTCCAAAAGTGTTTTGAACAGGTGACTGACGCCCAGCTAACACCTGAGACCCCAGTGAGATTTCTGGAGAAAAAGGGGATTTTATATAGAGAAACCCTGAGGAATATCTCAAAAGGGGGAGATGGGATCAGAAGTCAGCTGGTGGTACCTGAAAAGTATCGCCCCATGATCTTACAAAGGGGGCACTCTGACATGTTTGCTGCACACTTAGGGGTCAACAAAACACAGCAGAGAATCACACAGAATTTCTACTGGCCTGACATAGGGAAGCAGATCAGGGAGTTCTGTAAACAATGCGATGTGTGTCAAAGGCAGGGGAATAACCGCGATAGGACCAAAGCAAAGTTGTGCCCTTTGCCTGTGATTGACACTCCGTTTAAATGCATAGGGGTGGATATTGTGGGACCTTTGCCCAAGGCCACAAAGAGGGGGAACAGGTTCATCCTAACAATTGTGGACCATGCCACAAGGTATCCTGAAGCCATACCCCTGACTAACATTGAAACTAACACAGTGGCCGATGCTTTGGTGGGGTATATGTCCAGGATGGGATTTGCCTCAGAGATAATCACAGATTTGGGCGCATCGTTCACATCAAAGCTCATGAAACGCTTATGGCAGATCTGTGGAATTAAGCACAAGGAAACCACTGCTTATCATCCTGAAAGCAATGGGTTAACTGAGAAGTTCAATGGGACTCTAATGCGCATGATTAGGGCTTACTTGGCAGAGAATCCAAACAATTGGGACCAGAAGCTGCAATCCCTTTTGTTTGCTTATCGATCAGTGCCACAAGCCAGTACCGGGTTTAGTCCATTTGAACTTCTATTTGGGAGACGGGTGAAAGGGCCCCTTGATTTGATCAAACAAAATTGGGAGCAGATCACCCAGGATGACCCACAAGATGTTGTGACATACATAGACACCTTGATGAATGACCTAAAGCGAAATCTAGAGCTGGCAGCAGAAAACCTGCAAGCGCAGAAGGTCAAACAGAAAACATGGTATGACCGCAAAGCTAGAGAGAGGCACTTTGACCCAGGGGAGGAAGTGCTCTGGCTTAGGCCCTGCAGAGAGAATAAACTGCAGCTCAAATGGGCAGGACCATATAGGGTCATTTCCAAGATGTCAGACCTGAACTACCTAATAGAGCAGGAGGAGAACCAAGCAAGGAGGGTGGTTCATGTGAATGCCCTAAAACCCTACTACAGAGGGGAACAGAGGGTTTTATTCGCGATAAAAGCAGCTGAGAGTGAGGAAGCGGAATTACCCTTCTGGGAGGGTAGAGGGGAAGTAAAATACAACCCAGAGGAGGTAAAGATCAGTCCTGCACTCACCCAAGACCAGCAGCAAGAACTAAAAATGCTGCTTAGTAAATATCAACAGGTGTTTTCCAACAAGCCGGGGATAGTGAAGGGAGTGATGCATCGGATCCACACAGGGGATGCACCCCCGCAGGCAGTATCCCCATACCGAGTAACGGGACCCTATAGGGACAAGGTGCGGAAGGAGCTGGACGAGATGCTTAGAGAGAACATAATCGTCCCCTCTTCTAGTCCTTGGTCCTCTCCGATAGTCCTTGTGGACAAGCCTGATGGGAGCATTAGGTTTTGTGTTGATTACAGGAAATTAAACCGTGTAACCACTCCTGATGCCTACCCAATGCCCAGGCTAGACAACCTGATTGAAACCATAGGGGGTTGTCGGTTCATCTCATCATTGGACCTGGTAAAGGGATATTGGCAATTAAGAATTGATCCCAGGGATCAAGAAAAGACTGCCTTTTGCAGCCCTTTTGGTCTCTATGAGTTTCGAGTCCTGAGCTTTGGTCTCAGAAATGCACCAGCCACATTCCAAAGGCTGATGGACCAGACCTTGGCAGGGCTCAGTGACTTTACAGTGGCCTACATTGACGACATAGGGATCTTCAGTAATACCTGGGAAGATCACCTGATACACCTGGAGTTAGTGCTGCAGAGGTTAAGTGCAGCAGGGCTAACAGTAAAGGCCAGCAAGTGTCAGCTGGGTAGCCCAGAAATAAAATACTTGGGTCACATGGTAGGGGGAGGAATGATAAAACCCCTGGAGGCCAAAATAGAAGCTGTTCGTGATTGGCCTAGACCCAACACCAAGAAAAAAGTCAAATCATTTCTTGGGTTGGTGGGCTACTACAGAAAGTTCATCCCGAGGTTTAGCGAGATTGCGGCTCCGCTGACCGATCTGACGAGGAAGAAGGCTGATGACCGCATCCCGTGGACCAGCGACTGTGAGGCGGCGTTCCAGAGGTTGAAGGAGGCGTTAATCAACTATCCTGTCCTGCGTGCTCCAGACTTCGACCGGGAGTTTATCATCTACACCGATGCGTCTAACAGCGGGGTAGGAGCAGTTCTGTGCCAAGAGGATGAGAATGGTGACCAGCATCCAGTGTCCTACCTGAGTAGGAAACTTCAAAAAGGTGAGAGACATTTGGCAACCGTGGAGAAGGAGTGTTTGGCCATAGTCTACGCGATCCAGAAGGCCAAGCCTTACATCTGGGGAAGACATTTTGTTCTGTGTACTGACCATTCACCATTGCAATGGTTAAAGACAATGAAAACCCACAATAGCAAACTTATGAGGTGGGCTTTAAACCTACAGGACTATGACTTTGAAGTGAAGGTGGTCAGAGGGTCAGTGAACTGTGTTGCTGACGCCTTATCAAGAAGACCTGAAGAATGAAGACGGCGAAAGAACATGGACTATATGTATATAATGAAAACAAAAAGTTAAAATGTACCTGGTTTTAAATTGGTTTGTATTAATAAAGGTAAATTGATGTAATGTATATGGTAAATGTTTAAATGCCTATTTGAAATGTTTAACTTAGAATGTAAGTAAGTATAATATGGTAGGTATAATTGGTGTTGTGTGTTTTATACAGGTTGTTTTTTTGGGAAAAAGCACCTTAGCTTTCCCCCTACAAAACAACTTATAAAGAGGGGAGGTGTTACATAACAGCATTGATGTTACCTGTCTGTCATGGGTTTGGAGGGAAAGTTCCATCCTATGGGGAGTGGAAGGCGGGACATCAGGAGGAGGGGCTGTACTGTATAAATATGTGATGCCTGTGTGGTGAAGAGGAGATGCTGAGACAGACTGTGAGACACTGGGTTGGGACGAAGCAGCAGCTGGGGAAGAAGAAGCTGTTGTGGGAGTCTGGGTGTCTGACAGGGTACTACTGTGTGTCAGAGTACCAACCTGATAAGTTCAGGTGTCTGTGGGTTAGCCAGAACTGATGGGTTCAGGGTCTGTGCTTTAAGTTAAAGGTTCTAGGTGAACCAAACTGTATGCTTGTGTGTGTGAGAATAAGCCACGTTACTTTATTTTATTCACCTGATTGTTTTATTTACCCTGTTTGTATTTAAAATAAACCTTATTCTTTTGTTGTTTAAAAATCCATCCCTGGTCTGTGTGACTTATTATAGGGAATGGTTGGTGGCAGCTTAGTAACTGTGTGATAGATCCCAGTAGGTCTGGGTTTGTCACAGCAACATATTGTCCTTTACCTATTGAGACTTCCCTGGTTCCTCCACTATCACTCCTTAGCAATCAGCTTCAAGGCTTCCATTCAGGCATGTGACTAAAGAGTTACTGACAGGACAATCCTCAGTGAGTTTGGCAGGAGACATAGCTTAGAAAAGTGGAAACTGCAATTAAAATAGCACCTTTTCCAGGCTACATGTCCAGGTCTAAGGAAAGATCCTTTAAAATAAAGAAAGATGTTAGCTGGTCTTTCCACACCTACCAAATGCAAAAGAAAACAATATACCACAAAGTACTTGCTAACGGTGTGGCGAAGGATACTATCCGATCAAGAGTATTGATGACAATCTTGGCTAGCTATCTAGTCAGTTTCTGCATGTGAGAGGGGGAATGGGACCATTGTGTCCTTCCTCTTAAGTAGCAGAGAGTCTTGGACTGAACCTGATTAGTGGCACCACCTGAGAGTTCCCGCCCCCCCATCCCCCAATGTGTGGAACTCCCTGCCCCAAGAGATTGGGTTGCCTTTAATTCCTCTTTTTGTGTCCTGGCATAACTGAAAACATTTTCTTTCAAGCATTCTTTTTCTGTTGTTGTTTCTTTATTATTATAACTTAATGTTAGTCTTGGATCTGTGTATTTTATTTATTTATTGCCCTTGACCCTGCTTTTAGCTTGCTGTTTGATGACAGACTTATGATGGACGGTTTTTATTTTTATATGTGTTTTCTTATTTTGTTTCTACCTTGAACAACTGTTTTTAGAGAGGGGAAACAACAAGACATAATTTTTGGCACACCAAAAATAATGTCCACTGATTTGCTTGACATCTTCCTGGCTTTCAGGAATATATCCCCCGTGGGACTACTACCTTTTGTTTTCAAATCTACATCACAGATGAGGTCCATATTCTTGACTGATTAAGGTAGCAATGGATGGCCTTCAAAGCTGACATCTTTATAGACCCATAAGTGAGACTCTTAACAGCTGACTGCCCCAACAAAACACACACACACACACACACACACACACACACACAGAGAGAGAGAGAGAGAGAGAGAGAGAGAGAGAGAGAACCTTTTCAAAGCAACAAACCAGTGCACTGTTAGGCTCCGCGGAGCACATGTAGGTGAAATTCAAAGCTTTGAAACAATTCCCAAAACCGGCCGGGGGGGGGGATTCTGGAAGGGATTATGTACCTTTCCAAGCACTGGTGTAAAGTATGCCAAGTTAAAGGATAGGTCTGCTCAGACCATTATTGACAGTAGTTCTCGAAGGTGCTTTATGAAAGCCTATCTCAACCCTGATGCCTTTTTTAAATAAATCAGAGACACAGAGATTGAACCTGGGACCTCTTGCCATCCACAGCATGTACTATCTTACTGATGTTGGAAAACCAGCTTCTGCTTGCTTAATTGAACAGCTGGATTACAACTTCACAGAGAAGATCATTGAACTCCACTGCATAAATTGAATGCTATTTAACAGATACACTGAACTCAAATGCCAATCCCTTCGTGCCTTGTCCTGCAGCGGCTGAGCTGCAAGGAAAAATATTTTATCAAGAATGTTGTTTTTCCCAGGAATGCTTCTTTGACTTATACTATTGCATCTGTATAAACTCTCTTGGTTGCATTTAGGAAATTTTCTCTAAAGGTTCAAATTTGGAGAACAAAAGGGCTGATTCTAAGAAGCAATCTTCAGAATTTCCAGAAAAACATTTATGTATAACATTCCGGAGATGTGCAAACTAGTTGGTTTTGTTTAATATACTGGTATATATACCAGAATTCAGATGGGCTTTAAAGCCCTGGGAAAGTCTAATATGTGTGTATTCCTCCATTAAAAAAATATCAACTAATAAAAGCAATATTTTCACCTAACTAGCCCAAATATTTTATCAAGGAAACATATATAGTTAATCTTTTTGGAGTTAATCTGGAAAAAACTTGCAAATTGAGAAATTATCATCAGTGATATATCATCAGGACATGCCCAACAATGTCCCTAAAGGACCAATATAGGCAGTCACACAAGTCACAACCAAGATAAAATAATGGAGGTGGAAACACTACAAAATAACACAAACACAAGCCTTGCAAGCCAAACAAAATATACTCATGCTAAATAATGATCCACTCATTATTAGTATTGGCATTGTGTAATTGTGTGAATAAATATTCAAAGAAACAATGACAAACAAGGCACAAAGAGTGCCTTGGATCTGCTCTCTCAGATCCAAAAAAACAATTCCCTAAGACTTCATTTATCACCTCTGAGATCTGGCAAGCCAATTTCTGATCTGTGGTCCTCTTCCATCCCTCTGGTTCTGATGATCCATGCTTCAAGCCTGATTCCTCTCAAATGGAAAAGAAAAAAAACAACCTTGATAACAGGAGATATTCCCCAATTTTAAAACAAAGATAAAAGAACTAAATAGTAGGTTCATTCTGTTTGTGGTGTTCATCACTGCTGTTCCATCAGCCACATACAGTCTTAAGACCTGCATTGTTGGAGAAAAAGTCATCTGTAGTCTCCAACTACTCAATGAAGCCCATTTCATTATCTTTTTGATGCCATGTGTTAAGTTTAGGAAGTGGACTCATAATGAAGAGGTTACAGATAACTACTTTGTGCATGAGAATGGGCTCCACAGAGTTAGATTTTAAGCAGGTACAGAGTGGATCCTAGTTGACTGAATAAAAGCATAAAATATAGCTTTATTTTCATTTCTATCTGTCTTCATCATTTGAATCTGCAGCTGTAGGTCACAGTTTGGTGAATAAGGAAGCAGTCCTCTGAAGCCATCTAAAGTCTCCTTATACAAAATATCTGACATGATGTACATCAGAGTTTCTTCTCATTATTTCTCAGCTTGCTGCAATGAACTAGGCTGTGATGGAACACATCAGAGCCAATCTATAAATAAACAGAACATGGTGAAGAGCACATGCAGATCATGAACTCTCATTCTGCATCTTGCACTTTGCTCAGAGGATATGTTGTTTCAGCTTATCTCTGTTGGCATTTCTGGTAGGACTTTCCTGCCTGTTTTTGCAAGAATTGGAACCAGAGTGCATACCAGTAAGATCTAAGCAATGTGGCAACATCATCATCATCATCATCATCATCATCATCATCATCAACAACAACAACAACAACAACAACAACAACAACAACAACAACAACAACAACAATAACAACAGCAATTTCTGTAAGGGTCTCATATACAGACTGTGTAACACATTATTGTTTTGAGTTTCATGGTAATTTTCCTGTACCATTAGTGAATTGCCATCTTTAAGTGTTTTTTTTTTAAAAAGCCCAACTAAACAAAATATGTGCAGCTAGGAACAGAAAATACAGTTCTAAAAGATAGTGCAGGACAAAATCTCAGATTGTTCTAAACTTGTATTAGACACAGGGAGTGGTCCTGGATTTGTCTCTGAGCTTGGATGCCCAAGTTTCAGCAGTGGCCAAGAGTGCATTGGCACAATTAAAACTAATGAACACAACTGTGCCCATTTGACAGACTCCACTGGTATTCTCCAGAGAGTATGCACTGTTATTTTCAGAGATGGACATAATTCCAGAATATGGAAAGTCTGTCCATAGGCAATTCATTTGGTGTTGTCAATATTACAATATGGGCAATACAATGCCAAATAATATCCAACATGGTATGCTTAACAGGGACCTTTGAGCAAATTTGCATGATCACAATAGCAGAAAATCCAGTCTGGTACCCCCTTAGTCCATGAGAAGATCCCACCAAATCTTCAGTCTGAACAATCCACCAAATTCAAGACAACATTCAGGGACAAAATATAGATCAAAGAAGTGAGAAACCTTCTGTCTTCATTCATGAGAAGTCAACAATGCACTGACCTCAAAGAAGCTTTTGGGAAGAAGGAGTGCTCTCCAAATGCCCCTCACCATGTCTAGAAAGGAAGAGGATCTTCACCCCTTTACATATGACAAATCAGAAATCACACACACATAGGCACAAGCCAACACGCACATCTGTATGTATAGTCACAGCTGTTTTTCTCCCCATCACAAAGTCATCCAATCAGCAGAAAAAAGTAGACTCTTCCCACCCCCAATAACAGAGAAGTTCTACAAGCATAGAAAGCTATTCCTGGGAGCTATTCCCGGGAGCTGCTGGCAGCACTGCGGCGAAGCTCCTCCTCCTGGGTCCCTCTAGAAATGGGGGATCAAAGGGGAGACCAGGAGAGGTCTATCTGAAGCGGTTGGTGAGCATCAGAAGAAAGAAGATTGGGCAGCAACCTGATATTTCTTAACTCTGAAAATTCACCCAAGCACAGATCGGATGCAGGAGCCATTTTGGCAGAGAGCTGTGAGCAACTCCACCCCCACAAGTAATACAGCATTGAAAATATACAGTAACAAAGTAAGTTGAAGCCTTTGATTTATGAACAACCCCATTAAGATGAAAAAGAAATTAGAGTGAAAATACTTGGCCGAAAGAAGATAAGGAGTGGCAGGCTTTGCTTACTAGCCTGCTTCTTCAAAAATGAAAGTGATTCTTAAACAGCAGGCTGGTTCAAGGCCGAAAGAGAGACAGTGAGAAGAAAAAATCTTTTGTTTTTGGAAAAAATCCCAGAGTGAAAAACCACTGGTCAGGCTTTAAGAGACTGAAACTTTGTGAATGATGTTTAGCCTGGATCTTTCTTTCTAGACCAGTGGTGTCGAACTGTGGCCCTCCAGATGTTCTTGGCCTTCAACTCCCAGAAATCCTGGCCAGCAGAGGTGGTGGTGAAGGCTTCTGGGAGTTGAAGTCCAAGAACATCTGGAGGGCCACAGTTCGACACCACTGTTCTAGACTGTGTGGGACTCTGATAACAGAAGCTTGCTGTGTTTTTGGAGAAGGAGGAATAAGCTTGTGGAAGCAAGAAAATGGTCTGTGAACCATCAGCAAGACGATGCAACTGACTAGACTGAGGAGCTAGGAAAACCAGGACTGGAGTTTGACGGATTACAAGGATATCTGCTGGAGAGACTGACCCCCTGTGTCTGCTGTTTAGTCTGGATTATTTATGACTGGACTGTGTGGGACTCTGATAATATTGCCACAGTTGTAATTTAATTTGTTGGGTGAAAAGTTGATTTATATACTATAATATCTGTGTAAGGATGGGAAGAAGTACCTAGGGGAGGTTTATGATTGTGGGTTTGGTTTGTTGATAAAATAGTGGAAACTTCAGAAAGATATTGGGGGTTTGGCAAATTTGGTTAAGGATATAGTATTATTTATACAGACCCTACTCATTAGAAAGATTGAAATCGCCTCCGAAAAATTAAAATATCAAATGTTGGGGACCTTGTCTGCCCAAACTCAAAATTTGGGAATAGGGGCACAAAAATCAGATAAAGAATGGCAGGCTAACATACAAAAGATAATAATAACAGGATTTTAGCAGGTAAATGAGCATCTCAGCCAGATGGAAGATCTGATAAAAGAGAAGTTATTAGATGTTAAACAGCAGTTAAATGAAACTGTACTAACTCCAGTACTGCTTTTATTGAGTGTGATGCCAGGTAACATAGATGGGATAAAGAGTTACCCAGTGAGCTGTTTAGCTACTACAGTCAGAAATTGTTATGTTAAAAATTGGATTATTGTCCTGGAGTCATCCTTCTCTTCCAAAAATTGGAAGAAAAAAGAGACACGGAAACAAGAGGAGCATACTGAGAAAATATGGGAAGTGACAAAAATGGATACTTTTTCAGGCGTGCTGAATGACTGTCCAAGGCAGAAGGAAATTGAACGAAGGGATGTATTTTACAAATGGTCTCAGTTTTCTGATAGTGTTGGAGTAACTTAGATTTAAACTAAAACATAATTGTAAGTTGATAGCTGGAGGGTAATCAAATAGTTAAAAAAGCAGAAAGTTGATTTTTTATTGAAATATGACTAGATTGGATGATTGCATACTCTGTGTTCTCCTATCCTTCAAAATCTTTCCCCCCTTCCCCCACTTCCTTTTACCTTCTGTATTCCCTACCCTATTCCCAGTAGTTAAAAAATAAATAAATAAATAAATAAATTAAAAAGCATAGAAAGCTATTCCACATCTTTAAGAGAAGGCCACTCTGCCTTCAGGTTTTTTGCTATGCCGTAGAAGTACAGAGATTCACAGAGGAGAATAGCTGCAAGTTCCCTTTCTCATTAACTGGCGGTTAAAGTTGCAGTAACTCAATCTGAGACATTTGTTGTAGTAAAACATTTTTAAAAAGTGTTTACTTATTATTATTATTATTATTATTATTATTATTATTATTATTATTATTATTATTATTATTATTATTATTATTATTATTATTATTATTATTATTATTAATAATAATAATAATAATAATAATAATAATAATTTACTGGCCAGGTATGTAAACCATACCCGGAATTTAATATGGCTACCGGCCACACTTAAAAACACTACACACATACACACACACCATAAACAGAAAAATTCACAAGACGATTAAGAGCAAATTCTACAAAAACTGATTGCCTCAACTCCCAGTTGCGTCAGATGGTTACAAATTCAGCAGTTTGATGGCACAGGCAAAAAAAGCTATTTTACTTACAGTTTGCTTGAAATTACAGATCTTTGTATGCTGTTTTCTTTATTGCACACATATTAGCAACCAACTGATCAATAGGAAACAAACAACTGCCACCAGCAGGTGAAAGAGGGAGAAAAACACTTGACAGAGAGGTGGGGCTCTCTTTGAATTCAAAGGTTGGAACACACTTTTGTTTAGTGCTGGATAGACAGACACTCACCCCAGCCCAGAAATGTTCCACCCAGTCACTCAAACTTCAGACAGCATGCAAGCTTGCAAATAAAACTCTAACATACTCTGGCTTGTCTCATCTCTATGTGTGAGGACAGGGAGCTGTAGAATGTTTCTCCCTGCCTATGAGAAAATAAGATGTTTCTGCTACTAATGAGATGATTAGTAGATCTACTCGGATCACCCGCACGAGCCAAGAGGTGAGTCTGAGGAGCCCAACGCCGAGGGAGGCCTGGAAGGAAAGGACATGAAACCAGGCCTTCTCGGCAGTGGCTCCTCCCCTCTGGAATAACCTTCCTCCAGTGATTCGTGCGGCCCCTACGCTGGGCACTTTTAAGAGTCAACTAAAAACATGGTTGTATGTTCAGGCCTTCCCTCCTGTCAATATTTAATTCTTTTTTTATTTTTTTCTGACATTTATTATTTGTTTTATTATTGTATTTGTTATGGACTGTTTGTAAAATTCTTATGTTTTATCATATACACCTTATTGGAAGCCGCCCAGAGTGGTCGACCAGAATATTTTCCCCTTGGTTAGTATCACAGCTGTCAGCTTGCCTGGTTACTCACAAGTTAACTGGTAAACATATTCTTGAGTAAACCGGCTAAATCTTGCTCATGAGTAGATCAGCAATCCAAATGCCTATGTGGACCTTCCTCATAGAGAATAAGCATCTCCAGTGTGAATGGAAGGATGGCTCAAGTGAGAGATAAAATGGATCGCACAGAAGATAAAGACCTTTGAAGTTGGAACTAGATTGGTCCACGTTCCCCCATCCGGACAGGTCTTCAGTGGCTTCTTTATCCCAAACCTTGATACTGTACTGAAGTACAGTAAATCTACCAACATGTGCTATTTTGTCATTGAAAAAAAAGTACAAATTTTGTGGGCACACAGAAGTCTTAAGTGCCTAAGAATAAAGGCCTAATCTAAGAAAATGATACAGAATCAGCAGTGTCATAATTCCTGCATTCTTAGTTTCTAGTAGAAAGACACATTTTCTTTCCACAACTGGATTAGCAGAGTATCAGAGCTTGGTATTACTAAGATGGCCATTGTAAACTTAATTGCCACTGAGTGAGTCAAAGCAGCTGGGACGTAAGTTTGGATGCCTCCTTGTCAGCAGAGAGAAGGCTTCAAGTGTCTTTTATTTCTAGATGACATTTTGCCATCAATGATACAATTGTTCCCCTCTGCTACTTCCTCTTTGGTCTCAGTAGATTTTTAGTGCCAAACACTGAGCAAAGAACTTAAGTTGATCTGGATAGAGCTGCAGTCTATAGACCACTCCGTACAAGTACATTTTTTCAAGCAGCTGTAATCATGCTCGTATTCTTCCTTTTCTACTGAGGAACCAAAACTAGCTATAAAACTACAGTTATAGCCCTACAGTAAAGCTGGGTCAAATGAATCACATTCCAGCATTATAACTAGAAATTGCAAGGGCAGCGACAAGCCTTCCACAAGTTCATAAACTCTGTAAAATACTAAGCCAAGAGTATTCAGCGTCATTTTCTTCTTAGTTAATATTTTCATTTTAAAGAGATACTCGCAACTTCCCTGCTCCTTCATTTTATCTACTAATCTCATCCTGTAACAAACTTTATATTCAACATGCTTCAGGCAGTTACTTAGCAACTCTTAGACCTGTCATTAAAACGCTTCCTTATGCTACCACGATCAACTGTTTGAAGTCACAGCGAGGCAGGGGTGAGGTGGGGGGAAGGAGAGAATAAATTTGCTCCCATATGATTTTCATGTTAGTACATGTGGCAGGTTGCAAGTAACTAACGAGGCATAATTTCTGAAAGCATCAGATAAAACAAAATATATAGGCCGCCTTCATTTCACAGAGCTTAGAAACTAGGGGAGGTAGGAATGTGATCTGGAAAATGTTAAGAGCTATGCAGGCACTTTGGTTTTAAATAATAGCAGAAGGATCTTTTTTTTAAAAAAAAAGCTTACTTTAAGCCTGCAAATTTGAACTCACTTACCTGGAAATTATTTCTGCCTGAACATGCATAGGATTGGGCTGCACGTGTATCTTCAGTGATCCATGCAACTGAAAAGAAAGAGGTGTTGATGTTGGCATGCGGCATTAGAGTTGGCTGGCTACACAAGCCATTTGCGTCCCAGAGCTGTCAAGTGCTTCTTATCTGGAAGAAGAACAAAGCAGCCCATGATTCCTCAAAGGCACAGGGAGTGTTGTTCTTACTGCAACAGACTAGCACAGCTACCCCTCTGGGAAGGATTACGGCAGGTACTCCCATTGTGCAGTTTTGCCTTCAAGGGAAAATGTGCAACCAAAGGACCTTGGCCATAGCAAGCAGTCTGGAATAATGGATAGGTTGTCACTGGATACGCCTCTGAAATCTGAGAGAGCCTTTTCTGGTTGTACACCTTTATGAAGTAGGACTCACTTTCATTAAAGGTCCAGAAATCTCAATGGAATTTTATAGAAATTGATGTTTTGCAAAGTCGGTGCAAACCTCCATTCTGACTTCTTTAGACAACATGGGAACATTCCTCATACTTCCGCAATAGCAAGGGGGTTGAAGATGCTATGGTTATCATACATTTCTCACCTTGTGAATTTCATGTTTATTTCAGCTCAATTTTCCTTTAAAGAATCATATCTGGGTTCCAAAGACTGTAACAATTCTACATCAGTTATTTTTAATATCGCAGTTTTTGTGGTTTTCATTCCACTTCAAATCAAAGAATAATGGAGCTGGAAGAGACTTATAAAGCCATTGAGTCTAATCTCCTTCTCAGTGTAGGAATCTAAGTCAAAGTATATCTGACAGTTATCTAACATTTTCTTTAATGCCTCCAGTGTCAGAGTGCTCATCACATCCTAAGGTAATTGGTTCCATTGCCATACTGCTCTAAAAGCTAGGACGTTCTTCCTGCTATTTAATCAAAATCTGACTTTCTGTACTTGAGCCCACTAGTACATGTCCTCAACCCTGGAATGATTGAGAACAGATCCTGCTCCTTCTCTGTGTGACAAGATTTCAAGTATTTCCTCCTAACATTTCATATCTCCTCTCTGTCTTCTTTTCTCAAGCCTAAGCATGCCCAGTCTTTCCTTGCAGGGCTTGGTTTCCTGTTCCCTAATCATCCTTGTTGCCCTCCTCTGAATTTGTTTCAGTTTGTTGGTGTCTTTCTCATATAGTGTGGTGTCCAGAACTGGACACAGTACTCAAGATTCAGCACTAACAAGTGCTGAATAGGGTGGGACTAGTACCTCACAAGATTCGGAGACTATACTTCTGTTAATCCAGCCTAAAATAGCACTGGCCTTTTTTGCAGTCACATCACACTGCTGGCTCATAATCAGCTTGTGGTCTACAACAACTGCAGGATTCTTCTTGCAAGTAATATTATTGAGCCAACTGTAGCATTATTGAGCCAGTTTGTCCCAACACGTTACATTGGCAGGCCTAAAGGCAAAAATGGATAATTTGTTCAGATTTATTATTGTTGTTTCTTCCAGTTATTCTTTTTTCCTTAGAGAAAAATCTGTACATGACAGGCAAGTAGCTTTGATTTGGAGAAATTATTTATTGATCCAAATGGTAATGTCATACAATGATCTACATTGAACATCTACTTCTGTGTACCTTCTTTAAGACAGAGTACACACAGGAGATAAAAATGTCCCATTCTAGTGCATGAAGGGTGATTTTCCACAGTATGCCAGAGTGTTGTCTGGCAATGTCAAGGGCAATTTAAATGGCAACTAGCTGTGCAGCACGAGGCCAGAGTTAGTTAATTAGTTAATTGCTTAGTGTTTTTTTAAGGAGATGAGGGTTAGACATCACAAGGGGCATGCCAAGATGCTGGGTTTCCAACAGTTATCTAAGGATTTCAGGTGAGGAGTTTAGTCTTGAGAGCTTACTTACAGGTAAGACAAAATTAACAAAAAGGAGCAGCGACATGGCTTATACTGCACAGTGTTGCTCCTTATTATAGGAGAAAAACACTATTTCTGAAATGAAAATATTCATCATGTATTTCTCCTACATAAAACCTAATAGGCAATTTACAGCAAAAGACAAACAATGTAGTGTATAATTATAACACCTTTATGATTTCTTATAAGGCCTGATTACTCTGGCTAATGTTTCTTTCTAAACAGCTTGTCTGGTGTTTATCCCCAAATATCTTTGTTTTGGCAAAACCTGCAGAAATGTTTCTTTTAATATCTCTTAAATATTCCCTGTTCCCCTTCCCCTTACATATCACAGCCCAGTTTAATGAAGCCAGTTTGATGTGGCTATTTAAAAGTTAAAACCATTTTTCTCCATACATGCCCCGTAATATGCTCTGAACACCAGTGATTCAGAACTATCTAAACAAATCTGTTTCTTCACCAGATGTTAACTTTCCCCCTGAACCTCTTTTTCTTACTCAATATTATTTGTAAGGGGAAAAATCTTTATGGATCATCTGATTTGTTAAGAAATTGTTTTTTGAAGGTTCTGGATGGAAGCAAAATGCGCACAGGGCCCTGAAAACACAGATGACTTATTTTTTTTCTTCAGAAATCCAAAGATTTCTGAATTCCTGTCACAAATTCTTCCACATGTACAACGCTGCACCCTGTGGCAAAAGAACTTAAAATCTTTTTTCAGTACACAAAAGCCAGTGTCTTCTTGTACCTATAGCAAAGAAAACATTCATGGCCCAGGCATGTCCATATTAATACGGAAATATCCTCTTTTCAGTTCAACTGCACTTATTACCATGAAATGATGCATAGTTTTGTACAGTACCCTCAAACTGCTTAAAACCTATGGATATTCTGCTTGGTGACAGTTACTCCCAGGTAAGTCTGTTATTTTACATGCCTGGGCTGTCCGTGGGTAACGTGTAGTCTGTGACATGTAGCTTCCTGAGGCCTTTTCAGTGTTCCAGCTGCCTTCTGAGATTTTCCCTCATTGCATATTCTCTCCAGCACCTTGCCGAGGGAGCAATTGGTGTATCTTTAGGGCCGCCAGCAGCTAGTGAAGAGTAAGGGGATTCTGGTAGTTGTAGCTTTGCCCCCAGGGAATACTTCCAAAATCTAACCCAACGATTTTATTGGAGCCACTAAAGAGCTGGCATGTTCATCCATATGGGACAACCAATGTCTTCTAGGAGACATTCTGCCAACTACACTTGGAAGGCTGACTGTAGGGAGTAACAAGCACAGGCCCTGTATTATGGTCTTGTGTGGCATCCTCTGCTAATCCCAATGCCACTCTCTAGTCTGCCTTCTGCTAAGAGCCTCTGTGATAAGAGCAACTTAAAAAAAGAAAAATAACTTTTTTTCCCCCAAAAAGAGGTGTTTTTAATAAAAGAAATCGTCGTCCAATTTTCTCTTCAATGCTAGAGGCATCCGAAAGAAAACTGGACAGCCATCTGTCAGATCTGGTTTGATTTGGATTCTTACATTGAGCAGGGGATTTGACTTGATGGCCTTATTGGCCCCTTCCAACTCCATTATTCCACTGATTCTGTGTAATGATAGGCAGTAGGTCAATTGAGAAGGGAGGTAAAGAGGAGCAGGAAGAGGGTTAGAGGGGTAAAAAGGGAGCAAGGACTGCTTTCCATTCGGTGTCTAACAAAAGCAATCATGCTTGTTTGTGTTTTGTTGGCACTGAGCAGGTTTCCTCAAAATCCAGCTCTCCTGGAAGGCTTTGGGACCTCTATTTGAGTCCCTGTACAGCTGAGCCATTTGTACTGCTAATAATGATATCCTCTTCCCCTGTTTACCCTCAATTCCATTTCCCCCTCCTTCAAGGTGCTTCCTTTTGTCTGCTTTTGGTGATTGGCCCCTTTTCATTGAAACCTGTCACCCCTGTTCTTCATTTATTTATATATTTTATTTTATTAGATTTATACTCCGCCCATCTAGACCAAAGGTCTACTCTGGCCGACATAAGGTGTCTTTTTACATAGATAGTCGTATGATATACAAAAGGGTCTCAATCAATACATCCTCATCACCATTACCAGTATCATGTTACTTGTGAGGAAACGTGGTCTTCAGGAGAAAAATCTACTTCTATGTCTGCTTGGGGGAGGGGGAGAAAGAAAGAAAGCCATCTAAAGGTTCCAATCTTTGGTTTTTCAGGACGAATGTCCCATGTTTATTTAAAATATTGCCCAACATGTTGCTATTCCAGCTTATTTTCTGAAAATGGAGCAGGAATATTGCTTATTCTATGTTATAGTTCTTATTTTATATTCCCTAAGCAAACACTCATGCTAGGTCCTTTTCCAGAGTGGCATCCACCTCAAACCCCCCAAATTGGCATTAATGCCTTCCCTTTGGTGTGGCTTTCAAATGATGTGTGGATAATAATCCACATACGGGTCTCCCCCCTCCCCGCCTCATACTCTCTGATTGGCTCTATAAACTTGATTCTACGCAGCTGTGGGCCAGAGTTTCCCAGGTGCTTGCTGATCGTTATTAGATTATTCATAACTGTTTCCCTTGTCTTTAGGAGGCAATTAAAACCATGTGGAAAAGGAGGGATCGTGATGTCTGGAAGTTCTGCTGATGGTTCTCTGTTTCCACTCAAATGATGCAAAGTGGTCTGGGTACACGTGCAGCCTACTGCTTAAAGATGTGAGAAAAACTACGCAGATGCCACCACCCAAACAAAGGGGCAAAAGGGCCAGTTATGATTTGCCTGGAGCATAACATGAAAAGTGTGTCTCATTTCCATGAAATTAGCAACAGCAAAAATAATAGCTGTTCTTGTTGCAACTGATGACACACGTTCTGTAGCTTTTCCAGATATCCCACATGAATGGCAAGGTGACTCAGCACTTTCTTTAAGCTTCTTTTGTACACCTGAAATGTACGGCCAGTTGAGGGACCACATAAAGAAGGAGCATGGAATAATCCTTAAGAATGCTGGGTTTGTCCTTAAGAATGACAGGTTTTATTCACCACATTTCTGTGGAAAAGAATCAAAGCTCTATGCAAAGCTAAATATAAGCAACAAGAAAACAAAATCATTACTTGCATGTTTGTGCTTGGCATTGTTAATAGATGTTAATGCTTCCTAAGTTTTGCTTTAAAAAATAATGCTATTTTCCCCCTGAAGTCTAATTATAACAGCAGACTCATATATACACATTGGACTAGTTTGAGAAGCTGAATCTTTGATTCTTTTATTTGCAAAATATGGTGTATTTATATTATATATTAACAACCTTGTGTGGTTATTCATGCCATGTTTGCATCAGTGAAGTTTATCTTTCTTTTTTTGCATAATCCCAAACATCAGGGAGAAAGATCATGGGAGATCTCTATTCCACATACCACTAAACATTTCTCTGCCTTAAATGATACAATGTGTTATTATTATGCTCCATCATGTTGCCTTCAACTCACTGGGACCCTATGAAACTCAAGGCTGTGGTTTCCATTATTCAGTCAATCCATATCATATCTAGTCTTCCTCTTTTCCTGTTGCCTTCCACCTTTCTTAGTATGACTGTCTTTTCAGGTCATTGTTTCAAGTCAATGCTGTCTTCTGATAATAATATGGTTTCATTTTCATATCTTAAATTACAGATGTTTCTTCCACCAATGTTCACATCTTCATCTGAATGTAATCCACTGGTATGGCCTGTTCTGCATGCAGAAGTGATTCCTGCTCAAACCAAAACACTCACCAGGTGCAAATCGAGCAGCACTGAATTCTGAGATTAAAAATTGTAAATTATTTTGAAAAAGTGGATTTTTGTACAGTTGATGCAGCTGTTTAGCTCTTCTTTTCTTTCATGCTGAAATTTTCATGTTTTCACAGAACACTGCCTTGTTTGCGTTGCTTGTTGTATTTGTATTCAGTCTTTCCTTCAAGTAAGAATGTGAGATTACATGACTTTTCTCCCCACTCTATCCTTATAACAGTAGTTCAAGCTGAGTGAGGGTGTGATACGCCCATGACTTTGTGGCCAGGTGAGGACTTGAACCCAGTTCTCCTGAGTTCTTATCCTGTATTTTCAACCATGCACCATAGTTCTGTTTGGCTAAAGAACCATGGTTCTTAGAACTATTGCTGTGAAAGCCTTTAGCCAAAAAGAATTGTTTATATATGTAACTATGAAATAACGGCTGAAATCCCGTTCAGTCTGGTGCAACATAAAGCTATACCTGTGGAAGCATGCTGGGCGTTATACCACCAGCATTGCACAGTTTGACTACATGAGTATTATGCAGCCTCCATGTGAAAGTGCTTTGTGAATGGTACCTCCACCCTGTTAGACTGTTTCATCTGTAGCTTCTGGAGAAGCTATGTCCACAGCTAAAGCTTGCAATTTTTTCTCATTGCATTGTACATTTCCTGTTGCAGAGAATCAGCCCAATTAAAGAGGGAAAATTAGTGGCACAGTTCATGTATTGAAAATGATTCCAAGTCTCCATTCAGCTAGATGCTCAGAATGTGTATTAAAAACATCAATATGGGTATTTGTTGTTGTTGTTGTTGTTTAGTCGTTTAGTTGTGTCCGACTCTCCATGACCCCATGGACCAGAGCACGCCAGGCCCTCCTGGCTTCCACTGCCCCCCGGAGTTGGGTCAAATTCATGTTGGTCGCTTTGATGACACTGTCCAACCATCTCATCCTCTGTCATCCACTTCTCCTCCTGCCTTCACACTTTCCTAACATCAGCGTCTTTTCCAGGGAGTCTTCTCTTCTCATGAGATGGCCAAAGTACTGGAGCCTCAGCTTCAGGATCTGTCCTTCCAGTGAGCACTCTGGGTTGATTTCCTTTAGAACGGATAAGTTTGTTCTCCTTGCAGTCCAGGGCACTCTCAAGAGCCTCCTCCAGCACCACAATTCAAAAGCATCAATTCTTTGGCGGTCAGCTTTCTTTATGGTCCAGCTCTCACTTCCATACATCACTACAGGAAAAACCATAGCTTTGACTATTCAGATTTTTGTCGGCAAGGTGATGTCTCTGCTTTTTAAGATGCTGTCGAGGTTTGTCATCACTTTCCTTCCAAGAATCAGGCGTCTTTTAATTTCGTGGCTCCTGTCACCATCTGCAGTGATCATGGAGGCCAAGAAAGTGAAATCTGTCACTGCCTCCATCTCTTCCCCTTCTTTTTGCCAGAAGGTGATGGGACCAGTGGCCATGATCTTAGTTTTTTTGATGTTGAGCTTCAGACTGTTTTTGCACTCTCCTCTTTCACCCTCCTTACAAGGTTCCTTAATTCCTCCTCACTTTCTGCCATCAGCGTGGTATCATCTGCATATCGGAGGTTGTTGATATTTCTTCTGGCAATCTTGCAATTAAAAAGTATTCATAGAAACAATAAATGAACAGGTAACAGAATTAAAAATTGTTACAAAACTATATATTATGATATCATTTTCTTAAAAGTGAATAACAATATTTACTGCAGGATAAAAATTACGTTGTAATTTTATTTTAGATTAAATTTATTTCATTTGGAATGCTATGAAATAATGCTGGAAGAAGTGGAAGTGCTTACAGATGACAATATTACCGGAAGGACACCGAGATAAAAGATTTTGTAAGGGCATTCTTGAGGAAGTGCATCAAAATCTCCAGAACCCTTACAACTTTGACTCCAAGGACGGATTACAATCTGTCATCATAAGAGAAGCAATGCCTCTTCACTATTATCTGTGTGGTTTTTATGCAATCTGTCAGGTGGTGGGTGGTCAGGTACGAGCTTAAATGTCCACTTATGCAATGATGAATAAGCTTGTAAAAACTGAACCAAAGGCTTTGCATTCTTGCCTGATAGTTGACAGGTTCCATTGCAAGTATGTCAGAAATGAGATTTCAAAACAGGCAGGTTTAACGTCTGTCTCTTCTTTCAGTCTGTCCTTGAGCATCAGTGTGGCGCTATTATTCCGCACAAATCCCTACAAACCAAAAAACACATTGTGGTTGACTTAGGAGAGGAATGATTTTCCCCTTGACTTGCAGCTGATGTTGGCACTGCTGTTGATTAGAGAGCCTCATGCACACTAATTTATTTTCCTTAAGAAGTACGGTATAGAGTAAAAAATCACATAGCCAGAATACATTAAAGTTTTCTCTAGTCATTCACCAATGCCTGTCAGTTCACAAGTTTTGGCATGCATTTAATATGCCAAAAAAATGAGACCTTGCTCGGGGGGGGGGGAGTTGGACTACATCTCCCAGTATCTGCAGCCACTGTCCATTGACCAGGCTGGCCAGGAAGATGCTGGTACCTGGACTCCAAAAAAGGTAACATTTTCCAAATGATGGGTTGAGCTACTTTCCTGTGTAGGAAGGTCTGTCCAGGTGCATTTGGGTTGGGGCCCTTGGTGTTGCCACGGCAGCCCTGACGCTGCTGCTTTGCATCTTCCAAGGGGGAATTCAGAATGCTGGTTGGGCAGTGATGGCCTTCACCCTGTACTCATTGCTGCAGGCTGTGCTGGTGTTTGTCAATGCCATCCCTGTGCTGGGGAACATACCAAGGGTTTGGAGACTTTAGAGAAGATCTGGCAATTTAAGGACAAATAGTGAACCTTATCTGATCTTTACAGACGGTAATGAAAATGTCATTAATTGGACTTAAAACTCTTACAATTATATTGCCTTTATTATTTGGTTGAAGATGACACCCAGCAAAACAACCTGTGTAGATGTAGAACAACTGTAATGCCGACAAATTTGCTTACTGGCTTAATGACAGTACTACACCTCTGTCTCAATAGAGACACGATTTCTATTTATTGTTTTTGCTGATATTCAGTTGTTTCATTATACCAGAAAAATGATTTGATACAAAAATGCTGTGGAGATGTGGACATGTGAAACAGATCCACACACACACCCCTTTTTTCTGTGTCTATGTTCAGTGTAAGCATTGCATCTCCTTTTACTGACTGATAGTTCAACAGGGCTATGTTAACATTCTTGTCAAATACCTTGCTTCCCTTTAACCCTTTGTCTCAAGGAATCAAAAGCATTCCACAGTTCTGTTATCTCTCTCTTCTCGTCTTTCTTTCTGATTTAACTTTGTATAAAGAGTGATTTCCATTGAACAAGTCAGGTCTCCAGTCCTTCCCCCTCCCCCAAAAAAGCTGCTGAGACAGATGTGGAATTGACAACATTTGAAGCACATGCCCTTTACTTTATCCATGATGCAAGGGAATTTCCTCTTAGTTCTTGGAAGCAAATATTCAGGGTTCGTTCTACTATATATGCCTCACAAATTCAAAGGTTAAATCTGGAAATATTAAAGGGATGAGCCTGCTGATTCCCAATGCTACAACTAACAGTTGGGAATGGAGACATCTCATATACTTAATTTACAGATATTTTTTTGGGGAGGGAGAGGGAAACTGGTTAAGAACAATGATAAATGTTTTCCAGTGGGATAATCAGATGCATGTGAAGACATCAGATGCAAGTACATGCATTTAACTAAGGCTGCAACTACATTGTAGCTTGATTCGCAGCCTATTTTACACTTCGAGTAAGGTGATCAAATAGAGACTGAAGATTATTTAGGGGCAGTGTCTGCATTGACTGCTCAGTTTGATGGGGTTTGATCCATGCCAGAGCCCACAGACACACACACCCCAACCCTGCCCTCTGCTGATCTCTGGTTCTCCTTTTATTGTAAAGTCAGTGGGCTGTTTAAAGTGTTGCACAGAGTTAGAGAAAAGGGACAGTTTGCCTAAGTTCTCCACAACATAGAAATGCATACACATATACTACGGATACGTAGTAGTCTGCTGTAGGTAATCAATGTTGTTTCTATTCCATATTGATTTTTATCTTTCTCTCTTTTTTTTAGTCCATGCAGAGGTGATCTAGCACTAAAGCAGTATATTAATATACAGCAGTGATAAGGTAATCTAATAATATACTTGGTAGTCTCTCTTTTTAAAAATGAGGCAATTAGGGAGAAAGAGCACATCTACTATGTTCCTTAAGATTTCTATTATGCTGCAGAGACACAAAAACCATACCAGCCTTCCTCAGGACAAAAAGGACCTTCATGTCCCCACAGGCTAGCTGCATCTACGACTACCTGGAATGTGCCCTGGACTCCACAGACAAAGAACTATTATTTCTATACATCACTATCAGCCAAAAAATGAGAAGTCAAGATTGGGACAAGATCGATACCCCCTCCTACAGAAAGATGGAAAAAGAAATGGTGAACCACACAGCCAGACAAAAACAAAAATTCAACAAATGGCAAACAAGCCAACCAAAACCTACACTAGACACCTCAAACATCATCATCAAAAAACCCACAACAACCATCAGATCCCGGCCATGAAAGCCTTTGAAAATACACCTCTGTGTGTGTGTGTGAAAATAGAGGTGCCCAGCAGCAGAGACCAAAATCCATGTCAGGATCACAAGGGGCCAGACTGATTCAAATTGGCCCTTGGATCATGTGAGCACTTTTTTTAAAAAAGTGAATTCATCCTTTTTATACCCAAAGCGAATCCTGCAACATGTGGACACAGCTTTTGGTCTCTGCTGCTGGGCACCTCTACTTTTACAAGTGTTATTGAATGAGTCTCTGCATATTTCACTTCTCTCTCTCTCTCTCTCTCTCTCTCTCTCTCTCTCTCTCTCTCTCTCTCTGTGTGCGTGCGTGTGTGTGTGTGTGTGTGTGTGTGTGTGTGTGTGTGTGTGTGTGTGTGAGAGAGAGAGAGAGAGATACTGTGGTATTATTTTTATCCTGAATATAACAAGAGATAGAAGGATTCTCCTCAGTGATCATAGAATGCAAAGGACCAAAAATCTTGGGGCATCGTATGGATGTGTTGACAGTGGAAAAAATATTAGTATCATCAGCACAGAAGTGGATATGTTTAGGGCAATAAATAATGAGCCCTAACACAGCTATCCCTGGAAAAATACTAACCAAAAATATCATAATATAAGCAGCATGTCAAATAGTTGAAAATATGAGGATTTATGGAAACATATCTGCCTGAACACAGTTCCATAATGCATACAAAATCTCAGTGTATTATTGTTTGCGTTGTGAATAATTGATAATAGCAAGTGATTTTTAACATGGGGAAAGGCTTTTCAGCATTCCCTCACATGTAATCCAACCCTTCCTCTGCTAGTGGGTTTTCCATTGACCTTTAGCCACCATTTATTTGCACTGAAAAATCATCCTGGATGTTCAGGTGCAAAATTACTGTGTTTCCTTCCACTGCAATGAAGGGGAGTTGCCTGGCTTCCAGATTAACAGTCTTTATGTCTTTTTCAGTTTTGAGATGATGCTAAATATGTGGAAACCTCAGGACATTTTCACTGCATTAGTTCAAAGTTTCCTCTTAAGAAGTCTACTGAATTGTATTTAAATAGTTTTAGTCTGCCTTTTAAGGTAAAAAAATAGCTCACAGCCCTCACAAAACAGCTTACATAAAAGCACAGAAGTACAGCATGTATCATCCTAAAATACAATAACATAGTTAGTTAAAACAACAGTATAATCCAACATAAGTCCGCACAGAACATTTTAAGATGGGGATAAGCAAATGCCCCCTTCTGCCTTTTCCTTTATTAACAGGAAAGTTGAAATGACGAGGTCACTCAATGGGACAGAACACATGTTTTGCTCACAAAAGGTCCAAAGTTCAGACACAGGAGACCTACTGCAAGTTGCAGACCAGAGCCCAGGAATCTTTGATTTCCAGATGTCTGGTACTATGACGCCCATAATCCCTTACTACTGGCCATGGTGGGGGAACATGAGACTTGTAGGTCAAAATATTTGCAGGCCAAATGTTTGAAATATTGTAGATAATATTGTACCAGGTGGTCTGATTCAGTTTTAGGTAACTTTTGATTTATGCTTTCCCCTGCATTCTGTTTTTGTTAAATTCTAATTCAGTGATGAAGATTTCTATATACTTTTTTTTCTCATGATGGAGGATGCCCTTTACTAAAACTTTCATTCCCTTCAGTTTTTGTTTCATTTAAATCTCCTCAGCACAAGTACAGTTTTATTTCTTTCGATGATTTTGAAAGGTTGCTTCCTCACCTCTATGCCATGCATATGGAATGTGTCACTCGCAGATGGTGGAAGGAAAGAAGCCAGTGTTTCCTGTAGTGTGAGAGCAGAACTACGAGTCCTCTTTTTAAATTGTGTTTTAGTGCTTTTTCCCTAAGGCTGCCCTAAGGGAATCCAGGCTGCCTTTTGCAAAGATGGCAGCTGCACCTTCCCTACCCTAAATGAAGCCGCAACCACCATCTTTGCAAAGGACAACCAGTCTCCCTTTTTTACATGCTGTGGCTGTGGAGGCCTGATGGAGACCTTGGCAGCAGCTATCAAGGTAAGAGGGTGTTGGTGGGAATGGGGTGGGGGCTAAGGTAGGGAAAGGAAGGTAGGCTTTTGTGGTGGCTGGCTGTGTGAGGGAGTGGCTGCCTATCGGCTTCTGATCAGTTGATCAGCGGCTAGTACGCAGAATGGGTTTCTGTGCCGTGTGGTAAACTCTCCTGAGGGGACCCAGTTTGTGGGTGAATAACTTGGATGTCTGATATCCAATCTTCACCAAAGTTGGTATGTATGTTGGGAAACAACATTGTGTGATTCTTGATTCTCTAAGTATCTAGGAGGAGCTTTCCTGGTGAGGTCCTTGTGACTATATAAGTTGGGGGTCTGTGATCCAATGTTCACCAAACTTTCAGGATTTGTAGAAAAGTGTCCAAGGAAGTTTCCCTGCAAATATGGCATCTCTAAGTGGTTGGGAGCCAGTGTTATAGCCATTTAAAGTGCAGGCAAATTGATGGATTGATCCATCGATTCATTGAAGAATATTCATACATTTGTATTTGCTGATCCGTTAACCTTGAGGAATAACAGATCAAAACAAATTACCATTTTTTAATTTGTCCCTATTTCTAGTATCAGTCAAAACTAAAAAACAAAAACAAAAGAAACATACCTAGTTTTTCATGGAAGGGTTTGGGACGGGCCAACCCACTTGAAAATTATCTTCGTGTGGCACTTCCTCTTCGAACAAAGCTTAATGTTCAAGGTGCAAGTGAGGACTTGTGTGGATCATAACTGAGGAGGTCCTTCCCTGTAGGCTGGCCTCTCCCTGACAGTGACCAGGAGGCAGTTAAACTTGGGGAAAAACCTCAGGAAGGATAAGAGTAAGAATCTGGATATGTGCAAGTATAAGAAACAAAAAGCAAGAGCAGGAACGAGTATGCTTCATGTGTGGGAATCATAAATCAGTGCCTTCAGACACCAGTCCTTTTAGAATTGGGTGCTAGCTGACAGGACATGGCCATTCCTGTATTGCTTTGGGCCCATGCCTTAAGAGAGGAATTTTTCAGGTGAACCTTGCCTCCCATTCCAAATTCTGCAGGGACATGGTTTGTCTTCTTGAAATAATATTTTTATTCCAGCTTCTGGATTTCTTTCCTCCTCACTGGACTGTCAGAGGTTTGAGGCTATAGTAAGTCTTCCATGATATGTGAATTGGTTCTAATCTACTATCCCATTAAGGTTTGGGCAGGATACCAACCATTATCCAGTGTGGTGCTTCAGTTAATTAGCAGAGACTTGTAAAGATTGCTATTGCTATCAATGGTTGTTGTCATAAGGTTTTTGACAGACTTTTCTACAAGGCCTTTTGATTGAGGAAACTGGAATTACATGCAGTGTGGTGAAAATTCTAATTGTTGGCAACCTGTCTGAGTTGTTCACATGAAAATGATGGGCACACTGAATATTTCACCTTGAATAACATGCATGTCAAAGATCCTTTTCCAGCTTATTGATTTATTCCTGGTACCTTGTGGTGTGTACATTTCTGGATAGTGAAAATCATAGCTTGTGACTATTAAATAGTCTTTGGAATGCCATGTGAAGAGGCCAGCACCTACTTTTTTACAAGCCCTTCAGGGATTTGGATGTAGTTTCATTGGCCCATGTTGTTTTTTCAGTAGTTCAAATAATCTTCTACCATAGCTGCTACATCCTGCTTAAACCTAGGCCAATATACCATTGACCAAATCAATTAATGAAGCCCCCACCACCACCTCTGCTTAATTTAATACCTTGATATCTTTTGTGGATTTTCTGCAACATTTCCCGATGGAAGCTCTTGGGGTCAGCATCTTGCCCCGTTGAAAACCAGGTATCACACTGTGCATTCACATCTATAATTCCATTTGTCTCTGATGCTCAGATTACAAGAGCAGATGACCCACTAGTTACTACTTGTTTCAAGATCTACAGTGCTGGACCATTGCCAGATTCCTCTATGATCAAGGATAATATTGCATTTGACACTGGGGGGGGGGGGAAGCAATGAGCATATTCGTGCAATGCTTGCATTTCTGCCTCCAAAGTATTTTTTCCTGGTATGGTAGTAGCAGACAACAGATCTGAAGTAAGCAAAAAGATTCCTAGCGTGCAAATCCACCAAACCACATCTTTGTGATTTGAGCATCATTCACTGGATCCATAATGCATAGTCATTCAGTGGTTTGCTGAATAAAGTGATGAACTATTATTACTGTCATGGTCCACAAATACTGTATATTGATTAATTTTTTTACAAGCAAGCAGGATCTCAGGAAGGTCTTCCTCAATCTATGCATATCACGTTTCAGCTTCAGTGAGGGACAACAGTTGCCGGTAGACATCATATTTTTGTAGGAAAAAAAGGATGAAAACCAGATTGAGAGTGATTTATACTCTAGGTGCAAAGCATTCTATGAGAATCAGTTTTTCACAGGCTGCCTTCCTTCAAATTCTTTAGAACGTTTGGCCTGGCTCAATCAGGTATATGCTAAGATCCACTGATATCAATAAACTCAGTTGTGAAGTCAATAGCTAATATCCACTGAATCAATGAAACTACATTCATGACTCAGTTCCGCTCTTTGCAATGAAATTCACTGATGGCTAACTTTCAGTAGATTAGACAGACTTATTCTTAGATATACAAATATTTGGGGGGGGAAAACCACAATGTGGTGCCAGCTGCATTCCTGAGCATACACCCAATCATATGACAAGGCATGCACCTAGGAATTCAAGCAGCACCTTATTAATAAATGGCTATTTGCCATTGCAACTTACGTAGCTTCTTTATGCAAGCATAAATTCAAAAGAAAGAAAGAAAGAAAGAAAGAAAGAAAGAAAGAAAGAAAGAAAGAAAGAAAGAAAGAAAGAAAGAAAGAAAGAAAGAAAGAGAGAGAGAGAGAGAGAGAGAGAGAAAGAAAATCCTAAGAAGATCCCAAGGGCCATACAAATTGCTCATGGCCCCTGCTTTGTGGCTCAGCCTTACGCTGAATATATAAACAGTTCCTTAAGGACAGATTTGTTTCTATATTCTGTTCACAGAGATAAAAAAAAGTCATGTAGGAAATATGTTTTTAATACCAATTCCATTGATAAATGTGGAGGGACGAAAAAAATGCCCATTAAGCAAAAGAAAGCAAGATCTGAATGCATATCGTTTGTCTATTGTCGGTTTCTTTCAACCAGCTTTAGTTCAGCTTCAGGGGAGTGGGGGTTTGGGGGAACCTTCCTATTTATTGCAATTCAAGTAATGGTGAAAAATATTCCCTGTCAGCAACAGGTCAATGAATAGAGATATATTATTTTCCAAAAGCTGAGTTCATATTTTCTGCACCATTCATGCCATACTTGTGGAATCTCCTTTCCTAAATTATTCACATATGCTTGGGGGTTCAATAATATTCCATCTGTTGTCCCTAAAAGAAAAGTTGTGATTTACAGACTCTTTAATTTTACTGGAGCTGAGGTTGCATCTGCTTTGCGAGTTGTTGGGCCAGACATTGATCCATCACATCATGGACAGCGCAATAGTAAAGGTACTTGCTGTGAAGTTATTTGAGACAGGATTAAAGGAAATATACAATCATTAAGTTATGTCTTGTATGTTATGTCTTGTATGAGTTAGTTAAGTATGTTACTAGTTAATAATTAAGCAATGTCCCAGTAGACTGCCATTAAGAGCTTCAGTAACAAAGAAATTAATTTGACAGCCTCAGGCTAATAAGTAGAGCGCGCGCGCGCACACACACACACACACACACACACACTTCTGTGTCACAAAAGCTTTCTGTTGTCTGGAGCAGCTTCTTTTGTCTGGATGCCTTGGCTAAGGAGCAAATCAGCACAACATCCTTTGTTCAGCCTTTGTGAAATGCATAAATTAAAATGCCATATGGTGTTGTTTGTTGTTTAGTGAATGACTCTCTCCAGCCTTTGATGAACCCTTTGATGCATGTAACTCTGTGTGGTCTGCATCACAGAGCAGCTGGGTTGCCACAGCAAAAAATAAAAAATAAAAAATAAATAAATAAAAAACCCACAACAGGTGGTAACTGCCACCCACTCCAGGCACTGCGCAACAGGTGCTTCTTGCTGGTTTGTGTTTTTCAGGGCTTGGAAAGAACTTGTTACCAAGCAACAGTTCCTTGAAATGAATTGCTTTTTCCCAGTAAAGAGGATATAAGCTCATTCTGGTACAAATGTAACTCAACAAAGGACAATGTAACTAATGTATTAGTTTCTTTTACAGTTACATGAATGACAATTGCCTGGTTGAAGTGCTGGTTCATGTGATGTCTTGCGTTGCCACCCCATGCTTTGCTGTGGGTTCTGAGGTGACAGTGAGTGGGGTGAGAGGAGAGTGTGCCCTGCACAGTGGCTTCTGTCATTCAGATTATTTTTCTAAACACGGGAATAAAAGTAACTTTGTTAGCTACTTTAGAGACCCAGCATGCTACCATGCTTGCACATCCCTGAGAATCGTATCAGGGGCAGTTTGATTACCAGGAAGGAACAGAACAAAAGCTGTGATTTGGCTTACACCCAGCAACAGGATTTCAGCCGCTGAATAGCAAAGTTACTTTTAGAGAACAACGTTCTGATAATTATGCCTGGGAACAATCATTATAACTCGTCAGGACCTGTCCAACCCCAAAGCAGAGTAAGGCAGCTGCCTTGGGTAGCAGCTCTTGAGAGTCATGAAAGAGCGTCAAATGATTAGTTATTTAATTTGTTTTTATTGTACTTACTGCATTTATATCAGGGGCATGTGGTTACGAGATTTTATACTTAACACAAAACAAAACCAAAAAAAGCACCTTGGCTGGCTTAGGACACACAGTACCTTAAGCTGCATGATTGTGGGGATGTCATTTGCCACTTATCCTTAGGGTGCAAAACATCAACTAATTATTTCTAAAAGTAATTTGGTATTTCTTTGCCTTTTAATGCTACTCCTCTTCCAAGGAGCATTATACCCAATGTGTGGTACAGTCAGCTATTTCAATTTACGAAGAAGAAATAGATCCACTAGGGTTGGTTGGAAGTCAATGTTTTCTTTACTTGGCACACCCTCCTATGAGCCAGTGACCTTAAGGCCACATCAGTTCCAGTGTGACTCTCCCAACAATTCGGCAAGCTCTTGTCCACTTCCATCAACACTGCCCCTTGACCACTGCATTGTGTGCTGCTCGCAGGGATGGCTGCCAGAATTCCAGTCCTAGCCCACATGTTTCCTTATGATATCGCACCCGCAGCCTTTGTGAGCAGCTGATACACAGGAAAAGGAACAGCTCCCAGGGAAGAGCTGCTTGAGTAATGGGATGCCTGCCCCACCCATTAGTAATACCATGTCCAATGGTGTGAACAATTGCAAAATGGAGATATAATTCCCTTCCCCCAAAGCATATCCAAATGGAACTGTGACATTAAATTATATCAGAACACCTGCTTTAGCTATCAAGTCCATGTTCAGTATGGCCATAGACCTACATAAAGCTATTGTATTGCCATTTTCTTTTATATACACTTCACTATATCAGTTATTCCATAGAAAAAAGAGATCCCATTACTTCACTGAAACAAAATTGCCATAGTCTTAAATCTGGTAATAATTTCAGACAGATTTCTATATGAACTGGATAGTATAATAAGCCCTGACCAACACACTCAGCTTCTTCAAGCCTCCAAGGACAGAAACATACAATGCAGGCAAAGGAATCTCATGAAACCTTCTTTATAGCAGCATAGAAGGTAAAGCAGTGAAGCCAGCACACTTCTATTTATAAAACCCTAACCCCTAAATCTAAATATTTTGCCACTTTAATGGCAGGATCAGGATTTTCATCCACAATGTGGATGTACAGACAGTGTGATGGACTAGGACATAGTAGATCCAGGTATAGTCTGTGACTCACCTTGGACCACTCATCTCCAATCTCAGACTGAGACAACTCACGTTGTTTCTGAGGATAATATAGTGAGGAGGAAACCCAGTGCCATGTTGTAGATGGACCAGGACTCAGAGACGTAGGTTTGAATCTTGACTCTGCCATGGAGACTCATTGGGGAGAGGAAGCAGGTCAAACCACTCTTTAAATATCTCACCGACCCTGAAAGCTGCATCAGGGTCACTATAAGTTGGTTCCAAATTGACACTATATAACAACCACAATAGGGAGGAGGAGAACTTTGTATGCATCCAGTCGCTCATTGCAGGAGAAGAGGGCTATAAATGTGACAGATTAACAGATACGTGTAGTGCAATGAGTAGTGTGTATGTTCCTACATATATTTTAGAGGTCTAGATCTCTAAGAGAGCAATTTTTGTTTTCAGACACAGACTCCTATCTTCCTAGCCCCCCCCATGTTCCCCACCAATTATCATTTTAATGGCTCCCTTCCATTACAAGCCATCAGAAGTAATTCATTTTTAGATCAAATCCAGTATTGATTTAATCACCATACCGAGGTGTTGAGGCTAAGATTTACAAATCTGCACTGCTACTGAACATGTGGATTAAAGAAAGAAAGAAAGAAAGAAAGAAAGAAAGAAAGAAAGAAAGAAAGAAAGAAAGAAAGAAAGAAAGAAAGAAAGAAAGAAAGAAAGAAAGAAAGAAAGAAAGAAAGAAAGAAAGAAAGAAAGAAAAATGCTTCCTTTCCCCCAACAGGGGACTCAAGGTGGCTCACATTTGATAAAAATTATATAATGACCACTATCAAATGCACCTTAAAATAGAATATTTAAAAATCAATTAAAAATGTAAGTATCTTTCTATACATTGGCATTTCTTAACCTATTGGCACTATAATTAAAAACGCTTTAAAATATTTTAGGAACATTTAAAGTTGTTTAAATTCAGGAGATACAGCATTCCTCCATCCCCTCCCCACACACATATTACTTAAAATTATGCCTGAAAAAGAGAGTCTTTGCGTAATGATAGAATGATAAGAGGGAAGGAGCCAAACAAGATTCTCATGGCGATGCATTCCAAAGCCTGGGAGCAGCCACTGAAAAAATGCTCTGTTGTGTGAGCACCAAAGGCAGTGATTATCAATCCAGAAGCAACCAATTGTTCCCCTTTTGTCTTAATTTTTGAAGGGAGCCATGCTCTTTCTTTAAGAATTATTTTTCTGGCTCTTTTTTTTCAGTCAGTAGTAAGTTAGCATTATGTATTAGTCAGTCTGTATTCTATCATTTAGTGTCAATCATGTAGTCAGCTATGAGTCAGTTAAGTTCTGTTCATATAACCAGTCATCAGTTTTCAATTACTTGATCTATTCTGAATTGTGAGTAAGTGGAACTTTTATTCTTTCTCTTACCCGTGTCTGGGAGTGAATTATTGAGACAAAAAGAGCCAGCTGAGGAGAACAAACAAAACCGGGTGGTTTACAATGGGTAGACTGCAAGCTACTATGATTCTGCTCCGTGGGTCTTCTGAACTTTTTCCACTCTGTAGTTAGAGGTTTTACCCACAAACATTTCACATTCTGCCAAGACAAAGCAGTAGCACAAGTTGGAGAAGGGGAGAAAAGATGGAAGCTGGGCTGCTTCCAGAAGCTTTTCTCCCATAAACCAATTCATTCCATCCTGATACACTTGCCCTCTCTCGGTCAGAATTTTCCCCCATGTGTTTTCCAAGGTTGGAGGAAGCTTCCGTGTAATCCTCTGTGAAAGCCCAGAATGGGGTTCAGGATTGGATTTCCTCCTGCAAGGGTCAACCCATTCTTCACTCTCAGGTCTCTTTTCTTCAGCCTTCGAAGGTGTTATTTACTATCCCTATAGCACCATGGTCTCCCTCGCAGAATCATTCATCTTTATTGTTGCGGCTATCTTGCTCTCTCAGTACTCACACAGTATCTTTCTCAGAGCTTGAACATGTTACTCAAAATTACAGCTCCAAGAATCACTAGCCCTGCATGGTCAATGGGGAATTTGTGGTCCCAAACAGTGACTTTTGTGAATGTTGACCTTTCCTTGAATGAATATGAACTCATTGAACCTCATTACAGCCATATGTTTCTATGAACGCCTTGCACTCTACTTGTCAAAATCCAGTGAATGCATTATTGAATGGTGAAAGTGAGGAATGGCATTTTACCATTGCAGATTAAATGTCAGATTGCAGATTGCAGACTAAATGTCAGGAAGGTGTTAGCTAGATTAAAGATATCCGGATCCCTCACACACTCACACACTGGTTTGAGGAGAGATAATTTAAACAGCTATATGAGTAACAATGCAACATTCTCTATGCAACAACACACCCATCTGGAAAGGCCTTTAGACTGACAGGCTTATAATCCAGATGTTTCTAGAAAAGGTGTGTGTGTGTGTGTGTGTGTGTGTGTGTGTGTGTGTGTGTGTGTGTGTGTGTGTGTGTGTGTGTGTGTGTGTGTATAGTCACAATGAGGAGGAGAGGCAAGCCAGGAAACCTCATAACAGCCATATAATTCTATACCTGTTTAGTTCTCTTTGCCAGCAAAGCTATTAGCTGAGGAAGCCACTGATCCAGATGCTGCTGCTGAGACAGAACAGCATTTACCATCTGGGTTCTGCTGCAATAGTGGTTGCAAACAGCTGACTTAATGTGGAAATAAATGTGGAAGGTCCACATGAAAAGGATAGATGAACCATCCATACTCGCCCTCATAGCCCCCAGGGTACAGGCAGCTTGGTGACGAAACAGCACAGATGCTGATGCTTCTCAGTTACATGTTGTTTCAGGCAGGGCTGGTAATAATAATTAACATGGTGGCTGGAAACATCCACCAGCCTAGTGTGCCATAGCTGTGTTTCGGGGGTGAGGTGGGTTCAACTATTTTGCATTTGTAACATTTCTTTCTCTCTCTCTCTCTCTCTCTCTCTCTCTCTCTCTCTCTTTCTTTCTTTCTTTCCTGTAGAACCCAAACAGTTATCATCTGGCCCTGAACTGAACAAAAGGCCTTGCCAGACTTTTTATTAATTACAAAAAAATCTGTTTTATTAACGTTACACTTGAAAAGGAAATAAAAAGGAAGGATTTTCACAATGGATTTCATTTTATCATAGAGCTATCTCATATCCTATCAAGGCGAATGTTGGTTCCCTATCAGATTTTTGATGTCTTTGTTCAAGAAAATGCATTTGTTTCATTATCCCTAGTTTTGGATGACTGCATACTACTGCAGGACATATGGCTCACCAAATATGGTGCACAAGTGAGCCAAATTTGAGTAAAATCACCCGCTGGTACTATGAGGGAGGTGCTGCAGGGTCCAACGCCCATGGCAACCAGGGGCTCCCTCTTAGAGTCCTGCAAGGCTTGTACCAGTCCTTCTCCCAAGACTTTGACCTTGTGGAGACCCTTGAGGGGCACAGAGACCTTGGCACCCAACACTTGTTCTCTGGTGGCCCATGCATAGTGCAGGGCTAGTCTGTCCCAGCTTGAAACCACAGATGCAAAATCCTTTACTGCATGCTCTGTACTGTAGAAGCTGTTTGTCCTGACTGGACAGGGCCCTGTCTAAACTTATCTTTCTGGGATAAGTTTTGGCAGATACTTCCCTGATGACAGGACCTATTCAGGTACCTGCAAACCATGAGCAGCAAGTCTGGGCAGGAAGTATGAAGGAGAAGGTCAATTGCCTACCAGTACCTTCATGTCCACGTGGAAGCTGCCCATGTCAGAGTCTGACCACATTGAATAGAAATGGGTCCATACCTGGAATTTGCCTCCTACAAATTAAGTGGGGGTGGGTTTTTCGATTTGTTCATACTTGGCCATCCCCATACATGAAGACGGAAGCACTGGATTTTGGTGTGACACTCCATGGAGGAGGCGGAATCAACACAGCTCATGAATATATCTTCTGTATCACCACATACTTTTCATTTCTCTTTTTCTTCTTTGTATCACCTGTTAAAAACTTACCACAGCAATGACAATAGTCATATGGTAGCACTAGCAGCAGCAGTGCCAGTAGTAGAAGTCCTAGAAATATGGTAGTACAAGTTGTGGTAATATATGTGCTAAATATACCCTACCAGGGTGCAGCCATATTGGCAGCTTCTAACATTACCCAGTCTTTGCACTTCTGCTGCAGTTGACGTTCCACAGCCTGGATAAGCAGAACAAGGCTCTAAGTACCATGCATAGCCCCAGTAAGTCTGATGTACATGTGATAGGACAGGGGTAGAAATCTGGGACCCACAAATCCATCACTATCACTGTTGCGTACATATATATGTACTGTGAATTGTTGCCTATGCTCAGGTCACCCATTCATCCATTCATTTTCCACAGTGGATCGACTGCATAATTGATCGCCTTATCACAGACAGAGCATGCGGTTCACATTGTGAACATGGAAAGAATAGATGCATGAGTCTCAAGCTTATTTCTCTACCTGCCACCTGCACACTGGTGCAGCGTGCCACTGGATGAAGGGGCTAATGAAAGGGCACTTGGCATGTTGTTAGAATATTGTTTTCTTGCAACCAGCCTTTTTGTGCAAAAAATTACCATAATAATGATCTAAGTGGAGGCATAAAAGGACAGGTTCAGGTTCCACTACTGGATGGTGTCAGTCTGGATTCAAAATAAATTGTGGAAAAGGTTTTTCCATTCCCTCTCTGACAGATGACAGCAGGAGATAAGAAGCCATCCCCACCTGAGCTGGTGACCACCCCACATATGCACTGATATTTCATGGAATAAGTTCTGAGGCTGAGTTCAGGAAGGTAGTAGCTTAGATTAGGCCTTTCCTGGTGCCAATAGCAATATTGACAGGGGAGGATCTATTTCCTAGGGCAGAAATTTGCCTGAAAGTATAATTAATGTTAGAGATTCCATTAAATCTGGATTGGCAAGGTTTTTAACTCTACTGAACAGTTGAACGAATAACAGACTCTCCATTGTCTTGCTAATGCCGAACAGTGAGTTTTACTTCCTCAGTTTCAGTACGATAGCTTTAACACACTTCATTTTGATCATTTAATTAGCAAAAGGGATCTCTGGTAGACTTGAAACTACCTAGTTCCATAAAGACGTCTGACCTTGCTTCTAACCTTCACAACCTCAAAGCTTTTAATAGCTTAACTATTATGTCTACTTTTGCAAAACACAGCCCATGTACAAAATCTGGCGAGAAAAACATGACCCCGTTATGATCACTTTCATCTGACTTGTATCTTGCTCACTTTAAATGACTGCCAATCATTGAGGAAAACTGTAGAATAACTGGAGAGGCTAAAGATGCTCAGGGAAGGTAAGTGGGTTTCAAAAAATATTTAACTGACACTTGTATTATTTAGGTGTTGTGAGATGCTGATAACTGCAGCAAAACTTTTCCTTGATTGGTCAGTGATCTTCAATCTAGAAAAGAGGTCTTTAATAATATTTGAGAAAATTGTTTGTTTGCTTGTTTGTTTGTTTGTTTATACTAGACAAATAAGTAGAGATGATTAATTTGCTGTGTTCTTTCTTAACTGCCTCTAAAAGGCTGGGAGTTCGGTGTTATGTATTTCCCCAGGTGGCTCTCACTTTCTCCTATATCCCTGCTTTACCTCTGCTTTGCTAAAATAAAAGCAACAGAGAATATTTTTGGCAAAATGCCTCAGCAATAATAACACGAATGCTACAAAAGCCAATGAAAAGGCACCCACAGAAGACTTAAGTGGGGTTTGAAATAAGCCCCAAGTAAGTATATAACAGCTTGGCCTAAGCTCTCCATTATGGTTGCGAAGTGAGGTTGCATAACTCTGTGTTCTTTACTGAATTAACTGTACTGTCTCTCCTGGAATCAGCTGTGGGGTCAGACCACCCCTTTGTTTCACACAGAGGAGGACAGACTTCATTCTGGTAGAGCAAATGGATTTGGCCCTGGCAAAACAGCTGAATGGGTTTTGTTATCCATGACAGATGCTTCAATGGCTAGGTTTTGTTGGAGGCCTTAGAAAGACACAAGGTGGCTTTAGGGATGCTTGAAGAGAGCAGAGAGGGATGGGAAGAAGCAAAAGCTCTTGGGGGTCTAGAGAGAGGTCAAACACATCGCTTTCTTCATTGAAAGCATCTGATTAATTGTCTAATTGGCTCCGATTCATTCTAATTGTGTCCAGGTAGGAGAGGCCAGACATCACAGAGTAGATTAACAGCATAACCACAGCTTTACTGTAACATACCATTAAATATGCATACAACCATGGAAGTGAGGGAGCACATATCTGCCAGAATCCTATCAACTTTTAGCATGAATATCCATCCATTTAGGGCCTTTGAGGTTGTGCTTGAGTCACCCACTACAATGTATATACTTCATGGGAAGTGTCAGGTCTGGCAGGGACAACACCACAGAGGAGTCACCTAGTCATCTGATCTACCCCCTCACCAAAGGCTGGGTTCTCCCTTCTCCCTCCTTTCTCTCTGTGTGCTAAGCTGTACATCTGAAATCCTGAGAGACATGACTCTAGGGGTGTCTCCCCTCTGCCCAGCATGCCTAGTGATGAAGAACAGTTTTGGAAATAATGAGCCAGGCTTATTTTCCCATTGCGTCACTTCTGGTAACATATTCCTGAAATTTCTTGCAGAGATTTTCCACATGACCTGCCTGCCTGATCTTTTTAATTGCAAATGCCAGCAGTTGAACCTGAAACCCACTGTGTACAAAGCATGTACGCATCTTAGCTATACAGCCTTACCCTCTTCTAATATGCTTAGGTATTCAGTCTTATACATTTTATAATAAAAATAGTCCCAAGTGAAAGAACTCCAGACTGTGATGGTTGTCTCCCAAGAGTGATATGACTCCACAAGGGTGTAGATTTGTCAAAATACTGAGAAATAACTTATCTCACAGACATAACATGATAGTCTCAGAATGCTTGCCCAGTGAAACGTGCACTAAGGTTGCCCTACTAATAGTCCACCTCCCACCTACTTTCTAGCAGAAATGGCTGTTTTAAAATAATTGCTAGCATTTCTGGTAGAGTTTTACTTATAGCGAAATGCTTTCCTTTGTTATGTGTTTAAGCTTAGGAAGTCCTTTGGGTGGCCAAATTTCCTTGTCCCTTCTTTTATGTCACCCATAGTAGGGCAGTTATTACTTTGTTTTAGATACAGTCGGCTGATAGTCCCCAGCACTACAGAGAAAAAGGGGGAGCCATGCTTTACTTTACAGGAACATTTACTGAGGGTCAAATTGTATATTATGGACAGGTTGCCACTGGGACCAGCAGTCATGATTTTCAACCATCAAGAGTTTTCCCCCTGTCATCTGTAGGGCCCCTAAAGGCTTCCCTGGGTCAAAAGGTTGCAATAAAAGCAGCAGCTTGCATGGGCATAAATTTACACAACAGGATTTCAGCCGATATGTGCTCCATGTAGCAAATATCTCACGCTGCCTAATGGTAAGGCTGGCACTGAGCTATATTTCCCTTATCCTGAACAGAGTTCACCAGCAATCTTATTTCAAAAACACTAACAGAAAAGTCATGGTTGTCCCCTGGCATTTCTTATTCTTTTTTTCTTTTAAATATCAATTCTTCTCAAAGGCTCCAGTCTTGGAGGAATGGCATTGGGTATCTGCTGCATCCCCAGAAATGCTCTCCTATAGAAGTGTTCACAGATGAGATTCTCCAGATACCCACTGCACACACTTGACTTAGTACAGGGCCTGGCTCTGTGGCCTCTGTTTGGAGTGAAAATGGGCTTCAGCTTAATTCGCTGACTGATATTGCTAAGTGACCTTTGAACCCACACCAACCCCTGGAGCCTAAAAATTAGACGTTTGCCCTGACAGGCCCACAGTTTGACAGATGACCTGTTATTTTTATCTTGAGCAGCAGCAAAGGAGTGTTGGCTGATGGCATTTCAGAGCTAATAATTCTTGTACTGTGTATGTACCTCAAGCTTTCTGTTGTGCCCTTATTAATGTCCTAGATCTGAACTTTGTTTTACATTTGGTTCAGTTTTATCCTCTTTTGTGGATTTTTTTGCAGGCACTTGAGAATCTGATCTTGTGTAATAGTAGTAATAATTAGGTTCCATTAAACCATTTCCAGCTTATTGCAACCCTCCTAGGATTTGTTATGTATTCAGCAGTGCTTTACCTCTCCTTTCTTCTGGTGAAACTCTGGGATGGTGTAGCTTTCCCAAAGCCACACAGGTGGAAAGGCACATCACCATCATCATCCTAGAACTTCAGAGCTGGAAGGGACTCTATGGATCATGAAGTCCAACCCCTGTCAATGAGATATAGTAGGGAATCAAACTCACACACTGAGCTATCTAGCAGTTCATAACCCTCTCAGTCAAACATGCTCCATGTGATTTTGGCTGGACCCTCCCTTGAAAGGCACAATGGACCCCTGGCTCCACTTCTCCAATCCACTGATACTGTATTTCTTTTGCTGCACTGTTTTCAGTGCTTTGTGCATTAAACACTACAATGAGGCAGAGCAAGGCAGCTACCTCTGACAGCAGATATTTAATATCATAAAGGGGCAGTAAACTGAATTATTGACAGTTATTATTCTATGTGCGTTGCCAGAGATGAGGAGAAGCACTTGTGGAATTTTCTGCCTCATCAGCAAAAACTACTTGGCTAGCTTTGGCTACTGAGCACCATGATTTAGATGGGTGAAAAATACAGTTTGCTACTCTTCTTTAGTCAGAAAAATAAGTGGGGCTGAATGTGATTAACCCTCAGTTCCTGTTTCTGTTACCAAAGAAATTAAAAACCCTGTCCCACAGGCATTTCTAGTTCTCCCTTTTTTACTGTAATTTAAATAGAAACCAAATACATCTTAGCTTAGTGTGCAAGACTGTGACCGGATCACCCATCTGCCTGCTCTGTTTGCTGTCCAGGTGAGAACTTGGGCAACTTGAAGCCTCCTGTTCTCCCTCCTTCCTGTATTCTGTCTTTAAACTAGATTTGGAATTCAACCAGATGGGGTTCATTTGTACTGCTCCCTGCAAACTGGCTCTTCCCTGCCCCCCTGTATTTCCTGGGATCTGTGTCCACAAGTTGATTCCCCTTACCCATGCTGGAGCAATGGAAACAAAACAATTACAGCAAGGAGAGAGACCTGCTTCCTGCTCCCATTATATCCAATGGTTATTTTACAGGAAGCAAAATGATCAAGGGAAAGCAGAAGTCAGGTGAGAGAGTACTACTCCCCAGGTCCTGTTTAATTGCCTCCCCCTCACTCTCACCAAATTGACCTGAGGCAAAAGCAGAAGTGCAAACCAGAAGCACAGAAATTTGAGGTAAAAGTAAAACTACATTCTTTTCCTCTACTCCCACCTCTACTTTTTAAAAATGGACTGACAAAACACTAAATTACAGGAAGGTCAATGACGATGCACTCACCTCCCTCACTATAGTGCCCCACATCCAGCTCTCCTGTCCTTTTTGCAAAGATAAGGAAGCATCGCTTCCCATATCTGGCATACAAATGACTTCCCCTCACATTTACCTGGTTCTTTCCCAGCTGAGTAAGAGCAGAGGGAAGGGATCCAAAAATGAACTACCATAGCCTATGACTGGCCCAACCTAGAACCAAGCTCAGAGGTTCCTTCTTTTTTATGGATTAGCACTACTTGCTTCCATGGAGACAGACAGGATAGCACTAGGACAGTGGTCTGGGAACAGGGGTAATTACCCCAAATGAGATAAAAATGAAAATCCTGGGGGTAATGAGCAGAGCCTACCTTGGAGGATTTTGAGCATAACCTTGCTAGCGTGTGAAATGAGTGCCATTGTATGGTTGTTGGAGCATTCTTTGGCCCTTCCCTTCTTTGGGATTGGGATGTAGACTGATCTTTTCCAATCCCCTGGCCGCTGCTGAGTTTTCCATTGATGATGATTAAAAAAATAGCACACTGGTCTTTGATATTGGGCTGTGGCACCAGGGTGGGTGACATGGCCTTTAGCCTGGTTTGTTCCTTTTTGCACACCACACACAGAATGATTAAAGTGGTAGGAAAAGCCCCCCCCCCAACTCTGTGTTGGCTGTCTCTAGCAAGCATGTTATTGCTAGCACCACTCTGGCAGCCATTGATGATGATTAAATCCTCTGCGAGCTAGCAAAAATTTAATGCAACTTGCTAGGCACGCTGGACACCTTACTACTCTCTATACCACCCCATGGCTGGTGTGCAATGTGTTCCACCAAAAACAGTGCACATCTTTATTAAATTTGGCAGCTATTGATACTGATGATATATCCTGCTAGTTCGGTACACAGCCTGTGTAGTTTCAATAAGATTTTGAATTCAAATAATGCATGATTTCCTTCCTTTCAAATCCAGGAGGTAATGTCAGCGTATATAAATTTGGGGGGGGGGGGGCGGTAAAAGGCAAAAAATTTCCCTGACCCCTGCACTAGGATCATTAAGGGGTGGGACAGCAGGGAGAAGTCCCTAAGGCAGAGGTGGTAGTGGAGTGGGTGGTTCCTCTGGACATTATGGGACAGGAGCTTCAAGAACAAAGTAAGACAAGAAATAAACCATGCTTTGTAGGAGGGGAAAAAACAGACACAGACACAGAAAGGATAAAAATATGTTACTTCCATCACTGAGAAAGAGCAAAACATCAGGTGGATGGTGGGAAAAATACTAACATGATTAATGCACAATAAGATGGAAAGTGTTTTCAGAAAGCAGACTCTCCTCATAGTCTTTTAGGTAAAGGACATTCCCATGAAATGTAGGTCCCATGGCCACTATCTCTCTAGCAAGAAAACCTGGCCCTAAACTATTGCATATTTGACTCAAACATCTGGCATATTGCCTCCAGAAATTAAGGAAGTTCCAGTCCTAACAATGAGAGATAACAGTGCCTTCAAGATATAGCCTCATTTGATCGGTCTGATCCATTTTAAAGCTCGTTAGAGAGAATTTCTGGTATTATACACTACAGATTAGAGGATGTGGCCTTACAAAGACAGGTGACTTTTTACAGTGAAACTCCACTCTCAGCTTGTATCAAGAATGGAAAATCATCCAAACCAATTGCACAGCTTGTAATAATCTTAGAATTATTGCCATGTATTGTGGGCGTGTGCTAGGAATTGTGTTTGACATACCTTCTATGTACTATGTGCATAAGACTGGCTACACTGCATTAATGTATCTGGCTCCCACTGCATAGCAACATAACTTAAAGTCTTTGGGTACATCTCCCTGAAGGTCCATGTGACCATCAGCTCTCAAAAAAAAAAGGTATAAACTACAAAGATAATAAATAAATACTGCAAGCAGTCAAAGAAAAAATAATGCCATAATTTCATCTTATGGAAATCCTGTCTCCACCCAGACTACTTCTACTATAATCAGTGTTAGTCATGCCACTGGTTGTGAACCACCAATCAGTTACTATGGTGTGGAGTAAGACCAGTTAAATTTAGAGTGGGATCCTTCTTGACATCAGAACAATACCATATATCGACTATGGAACACCTTGCCATCGGAAATCACCCTGGCATCCTCGCTGGGTGTTTTTAAGAGTCAGTTAAAGACTTGGCTCTTTAGGCAGGCCTTCCCTCCAGCCAACACTTAATTTTTTCTCTTTAGTTTTCCTTTTCCCTCATCTTGAACTTTTTAATTTGTTGATTTAATTATGTGATTGCTTTGATGACTATTTTTAATGATGTTTTATAACTGCTTGTAAGCCGCCCGGAGTAGACTCCGTCTAGAGGGGCGGGGTAGAAATTGAATAATAAATAGATAAATAATAAATGCAGGGTTTTCATGCAAGTAGGGATCCTTGTTACAAATAGCTAAGTTATGCCAGCCTGTGCAAGGAAGTCCTAGATATTTCCTTATGCAACCGCCATAAAACTCAAACCACTTGAGCTGCAGCCACTGCATGAATGGTTTGACCAAGCGGCATGCTGCATGTTTAGGGCTGAGCTGCATCTGTAAGGTCTTCACAGCTGTAGTCTGAACTTTCGCCAAAGAGCATTCCCTGGCTTCTTGTAGTGTTGCTTTCTACAGAGGATTTTGGTGGGCATGGATATGAGCAGCCAGAGTGAAACAGAACACAATGGATGTGCTGGTATAGCCATACCTATGCAGTATTTATGTCCTGCTGAGGTAAATGATGCCTTGAAAGAATAGACCCTTGGTCTAGATGGGCGGGATAGAAATCTAATAAATAAAATAAAACAAAGAGTGGGGCAAAAAATAAATAAATAAGAATTTGGTAAAGTAGAAACAACGTATCTATTTAAAAGGACTTGATGCCTGAATATGTCAATATATAATAATATTATCCTATGAACTGTTTTTTGTCACTCTCACCATTACAACGCTTTGAAGGAGCCACCTTCATGGAAGTCTCCCACCAGTGGTTACTGTAGAAACGTCTTCCTTCCTGAATGTTAAACTACAGTGTTCAGGCAGCTAAAAACCCCAGGAGGGGCCTTGATTAAACAGGAAAGAGTAGACAGTTTAATGGCTGGCTTTGCAGCTCTGTTCTTCCACGGTTTACAGTAGTCAAGAGCAATAAAGAAAAAAAATCATAATGAATGTTTATTTTACAACCAACATTTCTGTTGTTGTCTCAGCACATTACTGGAGGGCCTGCATAATTTGTAGCTCACTGTTTATTGGCACAGCATCCTAAAGCAATGCAGCTGATGGGCAAAGGTTATACTATGCTATACAGAAGCAGGCAAAAAAAAAAAACCCTTGGTTCTTTGAATAGCTGTAGAAAATGAAAGGAAGTAGATAGTATTTAATTTTTTTAAAATGTACCTCCATCTACTTATAAACAGTATCTCTTTTTTAAAAAATCAATAATATCAACGTTGTGTCTCTCTTGCTTTTCACTTCACAACTCAGAAGTATGAAAGATGCAAATGAGGTGGTAATCATTGAGATATAAATGTTTTAAATGATGAGATATAAATAAAATGATGAGATATAAACATTTTAAATGAAATGAAAACAAAATGTCTGCTATGTTTTGGCAATTATCGAGTCCAATCTATGAATGATCATTATTTAATGTTATTTATATGATCAGTAATAAATATAAGACTAGCTTCATCTCTAGAATAGGAGAAGATAAGGATATTGGTCCTATGGAGAGAAACAGCCCCAAATAAGGCCCAAAGCTTAGCAAAGCTACTTTTATGGATTACACCTCTCGGCTTTCTCCAGCCACTATGGCCAGAGGGATTCTGTAAACCAATGCCAGGACAGAATAACTTTACACCATTGCTGCTCATCTCAGCCTCCATAGATGGATTGTTGTTCAAGCAGGGGATAGCTCCCCTAGTTGGGCCACAACCCACTTTTCTCCTTCATCCCCACCCTTAAAAGCCATTTCCCACAGCTTAGCCCCATCTACAATCAAAACAGTGTCTCCCCCTTTCAATCCTACCTTTTTAACTGTGCAACAGCAGTGATGGGAGTAGCAAAAAGGAGTCTCTCACTCATTTTTTTTTCAACTATAGCTCTTCTAACTTTTCAGTGAACTTTGCCAACTTTACCCTTCATCTTTATACCACGCAACTCCTTTCATTCTCTCCAATTCGCTCTCTTTCTCAAACTTCAACAACAATCTCTTGTCTTTCTCTAAAAGCCACTCCATTCTTTAACCACAACCTATGGCATTGTGAGGGCTCTGGTAGCCTTGACCACTAGATAGGTCGGATGCTAGTCGTCTTCCACGTATACACTGATTTGAAACAGAAAAATCCTGGACAGATGCCCTCAACTCTGATTAAATAGCCACCAAAGTCAATTAATTCCTCCAGATGCATAAAGGTGCTTTTTAGGATGTCCATCAATCCCCAAAGCCCCAAATGAGTACTGATCTGTACTCATTTGCTGTATAAACTCTGACCAAATTTACCAGTCAAATTTATTAAATCAACATTCTTTGACCCTACTACTGCATCCTTCCATACCCATCATCCAATGATATCCAAATTAACCTGTCTGAGACCCACTGACCTCAAAGTGTACCCAGTCATGAGGTGCACCACAAGTGAGAAGACCTGACCCAGCTAGCCTGATGGCAGGCCAAAAATGTATACTTGGCTTAGAACACCCAAGAAGTTCTGAAAGTTCTAGTCCATGAAAGGAACATTGGCACCCTTTGGCCTGTGTCGTACAAGTGACCACAAACAAAGTCTATAGTGGGAGTTAGGAGAGGCAAGAAGGAAATACATTTGGAAAGAAGTGGTGGGGGGGGAGGGGCAAGCTGGAAATCAAACCCAAGCCATTTCCCCCATTCTGCTTCTGGCATGGAGTGCAGCCACACAGCAGTACCTGAGGGGCCCAAGTCATTGTATCTCCCTCATAAACCTATCCTCAGCTAATGCCATAGGAGGGAAAACACCCCTTTGGGGAGTATTTAAATTTCGATACTTCTTGGGGCTGCTGTTCAGGTTAATTTCTGAGGCCAACTCTCTAGAAAAATCCAAGTCCCATAAAGAACCAGAGCAGTGCAAGTCACAAATATTTAAAACAGATATAAGAATAGCAGCTATTCCTAGATGCACCTGGAAATGACTAAGAGGACTCGTTCCCTGTGCTTTTAAAAGGTTAATAGCACTGGTAAATGTGAGAGTTACAGCTGCCGACCTGGGGATGATAAAAGAAATGCAGACTGGAAAAGAAAAGCAGAAGGGTAGTAGTGTTCTTGGTAGGACAAATGAAAAAGAAAATAGTAATCCTGAGGAAAGAATCAACAACCCTGGCCTTTCAGGCAAGCTGCATTTCTCTTATCAAAATATTTTATTTTGCTTTAAGAATTTTTTACTTCTCCTCCAGCCAAAATGGTTCCCAGAGCAACTTCCTTACAATCAACAGGGCTACTAAATAAAAAACAAACAAATAACAGGCCTGGTCCTTTGCCCTCAATTGATCGACCACAATAAGCCAGAGATGCTTTTCAGAGCCAGCAATAAGTTTTTGAAATTATGATTATGACTTTAACAACCCACTTAGTCAGACCTTGTGAATGACCCAAAATACCCAATATTTCCTACTTAATTAAGAAATTAGCTTCTTGCTTAATCAGGAAGGCTAGTTTTTTTAATGGCACAGATATTTTCTACTCTTTGCTATTTTGTACTCAGAGAAAGGACTTCTGACATAAACCTGGAAAGTGCTTCCAAGCCAAATTGTGTAAATATATATATATATTTTTAAAGTTTAGAAATAGGTAACGTAACAGTTGAAAGGTGAAGGGTACTGGAGTTCTTGTTTATTTCATCAAGAGTCAAAAGATGGGAAACATCTGCCACTTACACACCATGTAAGTCCTGAAAACAAAGAAGCCTCAGCGTTATGCCGGCTGAATAAGCAGTGGGATAAAAGCTAACGACAGGCTGTGTATATAATAGGATCATAATACAGACCAGTCATGTGGGGAAGCAAAGAGGATCCAAGAATGGGATTGTAAGGGAGGACACTGAGATTCCCTTTCATGATTCCCTCCTAAGAGCAGAGTTGCCAGGTAGCAGGATATTAGCTGAAGCATTGGGGAAGTGATATGCTATTCCAGATGTCTAGACAAGGCGATAGCACTCCAAGCAATCAGTACTGGAGAGGGAAATAGGTCAATCTCTGGGTGTGAAATGAATCCACGTACATGACCATCCATGTCCACGCCAGAGAAATAGCAATCTTGCATGCACAGTGGAAGCGGGTTTTAAAGCCTAAGGTGATTGTTCTTTGCCACTAACCTCATTAGTAAATATTTTTCTATCTCTGGCATTTGAGATGAGCCCATTCCTGTTTGTTTGTTTCCATTATAATAGTGATTGCCCTTTCTGCTGCCTCAGTCTAGACCATGCTTAGAGAAACAGGAATGGGAATTCTGTTCATGCCTGGAGATTCCACTATTACTCATTTTTCCTTCTTACTGTAACTACAGATGCAACTGTGAGTAAAGATACCTTTTCTAGGTTAAAATGTTCCAAATGGTAAGCCACCTCTGAGTATTCTCTATCTGGAATACCCTGAAAAGGTTTACCATAAATCAAAATTGACTTGATAGCATATGGTTATTATCAGAGTGACTTTTACTTCAGGAACAGCTAGGTTTGAATGCAAATCAGGCTGATCTCTCCATGTTTCTGTATTTTTCCTGCCTAACACTTTGCTAACTAAAGGAATAACTGAATTCACAGAAGCCTTTTTACCAAAACCCTTAGCCCTCCACATATCTCCAGTTGGTCCAGGGTTCATGGGCTTAATATGTATGTGTTGTTCCAAGTGGCATGATGAGTTTGAAGGCATGCACCAGTCGGCTCTCTCTTTAATCCTCTCCCCTTGCTACTGGCCATTTGGGATGGGAGCCTTGGGCCTATTACAGTGTTTGCAGCATAGCAGGGCATGGAACATCAGCATCACAACTCCTGAAACATTTTGTTGCAGAAAGCCTGGTAGCAGATACTTTCCAAATACTTGCCAGCCCTGACTTTCTCAGAAAATCACAAGGTCCCAAGTTCAAGTCTCAGATTTCGGCTCTGGCAGCTCCTGGAATGAGATGCTGCTGATCTGGCAAGTCTAGCTAAGAGTCAAATATGATCTCGTGCGTATTTGATCATCTGATCTAGCACTACAGTGTTTTATTGTCAAAACATGTCCTGATCATTCAAAATAGGTGGTTGTCTACAGTTGGACATTTCAACAAAATATTTGGGAACAGGTTTTCCCTGCTTATATTCAAATACCCAAAGCTGAGTAGCTATGCGGCCATAACTGAAGCATAAAAATTGGCACAAGTGTCCCTCTCAACCATAGCCATTAGAGGTAGTGTCACAGTCTTCTAAATTTTAATTCAGATTATAAATTTGAATGCTGATTTACCACCCGTTTTTGCATTGTTTGTAATACGTTGTGTTAGTTTTCAGAGGGTGTTTGTTACATCAGTTCTCTTGGACAGATGATCAAATGCAAAAGCTTCTTATATGGATCAGCAATCAAAATCAGATCCTGACCCCCTTTATCACCAGGAACATACTTGTAAGATGCAGCCCAAGTGTGTGTGTGTGTGTGTGTGTGTGTGTGTGTGTGAGAGAGAGAGAGAGAGAGAGAGAGAGAGAGAGAGAGAGAGAGAGAGAGAGAGCAGATGAAATCTGGAAGATCTAGGGACAGACATAGGACTGTGAATTTTTAGTTGATTAAAATTACTGAATTCTCATGCAGACATAGGAGTTACGCTGCCTGGTTTTAAGATCTGCTTGCTTCCTTTATGCACTGCTTCTCTATATATAAACAGACAGATATTTTACAAAAGCACCTGTATGCTTTCTCATTTGAAGGAAACCATAGTAAACCACATAACTGGGGAAAGTGGGAAATGATACTCCATAACAGGACTGTAGGACTTTTCACCATTCATACTATAAATATGCTGTTTTGATGTTGCTTGCTTGAAATCAGCCTGAGAGCTAAAACACTGATATCCTTGGCTTTAGGGGAGCTAATCTTGGAGACAAATGCAGTTGTCTGGTGCTCCAAGCAATTTCTATAACCAGCATTTGGCACTCAAACAGGAAATTAAGGCTGTAGCAAAGCAACCTTTGCCCTTTAATATATTTCTAAATAAAATCATTAAGTGAAACCTACTCCCTGGCTGACATTATGTGAATGATTACTATTTTAAGAAAAACATATTCCTTTTGCATGCATGGTCAATGGAATAGCAAAATTTTAATTAATTCTTACTAATTTTCTGTTAATAACTTTGCAAGCAGTACAATTAGTTCAGCTAGATAAATATTAGAAGCAGCCTGAAGGAACTGGGATTCTCTATTAGGTAAGGCCTCTGGCTTCAACTCAGTGCTGTTTTGGGTGCTTAGTTGAAATAAATGGTACTGTACAGTTGTTCCTGATAAAATTGTGTGGACAGGACAAGTGCTCTTAGGACTAGTGCGCTAAATCACATAACCACTCGTGCAATCAGTTGCTCTTTTATTGCTTGAATCAGATCGTGTTAAGAGTAAAAAGATGTCTATTGTCCAATTATGAATTGAGATTGCCCTAACTGTGCATCCTGCATCAAGAAGATTTACAGTGGCATGCAAAATTCTGTTTTATATACACTAATAAATGATTCAGACAGGTTGCACCCTACAAGAATGGTCAATCGGGGCAAGAATAAACTGCCCAGCTGATACAGAGCAGTTTTCTTTTTACTGGGAAATTCATGGGACTTTTATCTTCCAATATAAATTCAAGAAAAACTGTATTCCAACCATGTTTCTACTTGCACCACCATATTTCTTTTCCAAAATAATGTAGTTCCAACTTGCCAGAGAATGATATCTGATTTTTATAAATCCTTCCTCCTGTGATAATCGCTCCCTGCCACTCCCTGTGTGTTGACTACATGCCAATTCCAGAGACCCACCCAATTCTCAGGAAATGGAGGGAATGACTTAGGTCAGTGGTCCCCAGCCTTGGGCCTCCAAATGTTCTTGGACTACAACTGCCAGAAGCTTTCACCACCACTTCTGCTGGCCAGGATTTCTGGGAGTTGAAGTCCAAGAACTTCTGGAGGCCCAAGGTTGAGGACCACTGGCTTAAGTGATACAGTAGGAAAGAGCAGGTAGGAGGGCCCATTTTGAATGCTTAGAATTCCACTTACAGATCCCAAAAGGCAGACAACATTTGCTCAATACTCAGTCTGGACTGTGACTAGATTCTAGCAAGTTCTCACAACTGTGAAGTGTAGAACTTTTTAGTGAGGCTTGTGTTTCTGGACTGGATCATACGTAAATAAGAGCTACCCTAATGGGTTTGTGGGTAGTTTGAAATGGCTGTGGCAAATGGTGCCAGATATTCCAGCATGATAACTAAACAGATAATTATGCATAGATTTGTTTTTATGCCACATGCCTTAATGTGAGATGCTCACCTGTGCCACAACATTTCAGGGGGAAGGATCAGCCCAAGAGCACCTGCCATATCTGAAAATGAATGTGCTTTTATTCAAGAGGTAAAGCTGTCAGAACTCTCTCTATATGTCAGTTGCATTCTAATTTTGAACTAACTTTCCATTAAAGTCAAGACCAGGGATTTTGAGTGCTTTGGGCATTCTCTAATCATTGTGCCTCAGATCGACTTGCTTTAAATTCATTTTTAAATTCATGTCAGGTTTTTAAAACTTTCTCTGTTTTCTAATTTATAAATTAATTATATTTATATGCCACTTAATGGTCAGGGACGTTTAGAAACCATAGCGTAAAATTAAACCACAAAAATACAAATTTGGCATTAAAACATTGGGCAGTGAAATATGAGTCAAATGAAAGAGTGGACCAAATCAATAGAGCAACCTGGAACCACTGATCTTACCCTTGTATGATGCAGCCCAAGTGTGTGTGTGTGTGTATGTGTGAGTGAGTGAGAGGTGGTGCTCATGAACCAGGACAGAGAAGAGCCTAGATCCACAAATGCAACCCACAAATTCAGCAATGAATTGTCAAATCAACTCATCAAACCAGGGCTGGGAGAACCATGGGCTAGAAAATGTAAGTGTACAATGTATTACAACTCTCATAATCCCTGACTAGGAGTTGAAGTCATACAGGTCATATGTGGCTTCCCAAAACATTTTGGTGGCCTCCCAGAACAAACTTTCTCCTTTCAAACTTATCTATAACATTTAACTTTGTATGCAGTGGTTTGGGATACCTCTGCTGATTGACTACTTCAGAGTTTTATACTGAACACATTTAAAGAGCATTGCTAAGAGTTAAAAGACTTTAAGAACTATATTTAATTTATTTTAACTATCAGTTTGTGACACCCATTCCAAGATTTATTTTGCAAGACTTAAGACTCTGGGGCCAAGACATAAAACTGTTTGTTGCATTGCAAACTTTTAGCCCAAAGCTATGGATAGCTTCAGACTTATTTCTCTGGCTATACACTTGTACAGTATCTACTTGAACATTCATTTGTATAACAAAAATATATTAAAAACCTTGGTTCCTCCTGATTATTTTTAATATATCACCCAGCAATAGTCAAAACACCAAAACTATAGTTGTAACTTATGTATTACCATGGACAATGCCAGTGTAAAATCTTCAAGTATGTTATATATAATTTCTAGTTCTGACATATGTGACTGTGATGTCCAGTTATTCCTGTCCTTGAGAGAGATCCAGAATTGATACAAACAAGAAAAGCAAGAGGAAAAATTATCGGAAGGAAGGAAGGAAGGAAGGAAGGAAGGAAGGAAGGAAGGAAGGAAGGAAGGAAGGAAGGAAGGAAGGAAGGAAGGAAGGAAGGAAGGAAGGAAGAGAGAGTTTAATGTGTATATGTGAAAAAATTTCAAAAGCCTGAAGTGTTTTGACTCAGGTCAAATTTTTATGACCTTTTGTGAATGCTATAAATATGATGGTTTTCCTTGTTAAACAGAAGCCTGGAGCATTGGGTAGGGCATGTTTAGCTCATTTCCTCCTAGCTATGGTCCTCATAAAAATCTCCTTTCTGAAGGTATATTTCCATTTAAATGGAATCTACCATTGGATTGTAGCTGTATTATTTATTCTGAGTCTTTGGGCCTACTTATTTATCCTGAGATAGGTCCAAGATGTCTTTCTCTGTAATGTACAAAAGTAAATGATGGTCTGCTGTCTGCTGGCATCGATGTCTATGGATTTAAAGCCAGCCAAATGAGGTAGACAGCTTCTCAAGCACCTCTCCCTATCCCTGGAAAGACATCAATATAAAATAACAAAATAAATGGCAATCTGCTGCCTTTTCATAACACCCAAAATCTGGTTCCCGAGGCAGCCACCTTGCTTTGATCAAATGATAGGACCAGCTCTGTTCTGAAAACCCTTTTTTTAAAAAAAAATCCAAGAAATACAACCTAATTAATGAAGCTAGCAAAATCTAAAATTCCCGATAGCAGAGTCTGTAAAATAGAAAGATTGAATGGAAACATTTTAGGTCAAAATGTGTTCTTATATTTTATGAATCCTGCACATTTTGTTTAACCAACTGGAAAGAGTCTCCTGAAAACAACTCCACTGTGTTTTTAAGGAATATGTGTTGGAGACAGCGTATGCAGTAGCTGGCCTGTCTAAAGTTGTAAAAGTAGATTTACATTGTATGTCAAACACTACACATGTGGGTGCAAAAATCAACATAGATTTGGGGCCGAAAAGATATATATGTATTTCCTCAAAGTCAGCAAACTGTGCCATTCACAAGGAGTTTGGGGGAAAAAGGCATATCTGCTATACAGACCACTCAGCCAGGAGCACATGATTTATAACTAACAGAAGGGGCTACTGAGGTTTTAAGTACTTTTAATTCCTGCTTCAGGGATTTACTGAAAGAAGTAAAAGTTTGGCCCCATTAATTCTAGGCACTGGAATTACCAGTGACATCATACATTGGGGTTTGAGTATACTGCACTTGGGTGTTTGCTATGTATATACGCTATATGCTAACTTCACAAATGAGTTAAATGAGCCATGGTAAAATTAAGCCTTATGCTATGAAACAAGCTAGAAAGACAGAATGGAATTACAGAGACCTACTGCTACCATTAGGTAACTTTTAGAGTCTGACTAGTGGTGATCTTTCTGTTCAGAGAAACAGGCAGGCAAACATACACACCTGTTCAAATACCCTTAAGCAGGAGACGGAAGAGGAAGTCCATGTCAGACAAGTCAAGCCCTGAGAAGGCTCTGGAAGTCTGGCTTTGCTTCGGCACTAGTTCAGTTACTCCCTCACTTCCCGTGGCTATGTCATCTCAGATATTGTTCCAACACAACAAGATATGCATGCACATTTAGTGGCTGCCCCTGTAAGGCATTGAGGATATAAAGGCATATAAAGAGTATATGGTATAATGGCTGAAATCTAGTAGTAAGTCACAATTAGACTGAATGAAACTTACACAGATGTGGATTCAACAAATCCTCACTCATTCAGTGACTCTACTCTAGTTATGACTTACCATTGGACTTCTACCAATGTGTACATATATATGTGGGCACATCATAAACCTCTGTCTTCAGTGCTTTAAAAAACATCCTCTAACAATTCAACAATACCATTACTTTGTGCTACACCTGTTTTGTATTAAAATTATCCTCCCAACCTTTCAAGACAAAACAAATAGCCCCTTTCATGCACCAATATTGGCGGCTTCTGCATTAACTGTGATGTGTAAAGAAGGCAGCCATGTGAGTGGAACAAATCCCTGCTGGAAGCTAGCAATGATCTGAAAGGTAGAAAAGGTAGGATAGGTTGTTTAGGCATCCTTCAGTCTCGAGAGACTATGGTAACGTGCTCTGTATGGAGGACTTGGAACAGCATCTGGTGTGACTAAGGAGGCCAATTTGAGAGGGACAATCCCTTCCACACTGAAGGCAAATACAATCTGTCCCCTGTCCAGCTCCCTGATTTTGCTGCTTTCGGGACAGCCTCTTTGCCTTGGCCTGCTGGATAAGTGTCTCTTCAAATTGGGAGAGCCCGTGATGCACCGCCTGCCTCCAGGCTGAACGCTCAGATGTCAGGGTTTCCCATTTGTTGAGATCCATTCCTAAGGTCTTCAGATCCCGCTTGCAAATATCCTTGTATCGCAGCTGTGGTCTCTCTCATGATAGTACAATAGGTATCACTCAGACTATTGTCACATCCATGTGCATACCACAACTTTACATGGGAAAGCACTACAGAGAATTGGATTTCATAAGCCTATGCTTCTATCCAGAATGGCCATGTTAGTTGTAGGAATATATGAATTGTTTGTGTGTGAAGTGGACCAAATAGCCCTACTAATTTGAGAACACCCTCCACTCGCACTGGACAGTCTTTGAAAGACCAGATTCTCACATATTTCAGTCTATTTTTGTTTTGCTCCCCATTGTGGGGTAAATATCTTTACAATGTTTTAGAACTTTGGGTTAAAAGCACAGGGATTACAGCCAAGGCAATTATGGCATTCTGCCCTAATAAACAGGAAGGAGGGGTGTAACAGTAGATTATACAGCCACTTCTCAAGAGGGGAAAAAGTGATCTGAATCACAGGAGTATAGGGGAAGTTGATTCGAGGATAGGCTGTACTGATTTGGGGATAGAAAAAGAATAAGACATTGCTTGTTGCAGATTTTTTAAAAGTATTGTTATTTAAAAGTGCTATTATCTTTAACCTTCTTATGAATAAATCACACAAATTGAATGAGAGCTACATTTGTTTGCAGCAAACCTGTGCTTTATGTAGTCATGTATTTATTCTGAAGCAGTCAGTTGGTTTTAGACTAGAGATTGGATTTGTGTGGTTTGTGGTCATGCAGTGCTAGGAAGGCTGTGGCATGGTGAGGCAAGGATTTCAGTTCTGAGTCAGCTTGGCCTGGAAGGAGTAGAATGTAGACGGGATGACTGTTTTTATTTGTAATTAACCTGGCTATGTTCGATGTGATCACATCATTAGCTTCCATGGAGACACAAGCAGCTGGCTAAAAGGGAAGCAGGTGGAGTGGGGAATCTAATGGAAGCTTCACACTTGTGCTGTCACCTATGGCAAAGCTTTCTCCTTATACTTCCTCAGAACATTCGCCCATTTAGCTTGGTACTGCAAACACCAACAGGCCAGGGAAGTCCATTGGGCAATATTTGCAGGTTCTAGGCTATGGCGGTCAGATTGCCAAATGAGTGCCCCTGTAGGATTGTTCATTGTGGACGTTTGCAATAAAAGCAGGCCAGGAAATAGCAAAGTTATTAAACTGTCAGTTCCAGCAACTGAAGCAGCTCTGCGGCATGCAAGGAAATGAAAGAAGCTTCTGAATAGGTCTACATGGCATATGCTGAGGCCTTGAGAGTGACCAGTCCTGCCCCATCACCAGCTGCTGCCAAAGTGACAGCGGCTGAGTTGGCAGCATCCCATTCCTTCAGGCCAAAGTCCGAGAACCAGGTGATGGACCCCAACATCTGAGTTTCAAACCCTGACAATGGTCTTCCATCCAAGTACAACCTTGCTCGGTTCCAAAATCAAACAAGATTGGGATGTGTAGCTTGGTATGATGAAAGCATGGAAAGGCATCTAAGATCTCAATGAGGCAGAATGCATGCAGAGATACCCCACGTGAGAACCAGAGATTCCACATGAAGCCTCACTACAATGATTTGCAGTCAGGCTTCACCTTCGCCAGTGATGTTTCTACATAAGTGCTCGGAGGCAGCAACTTTCTCCCTCTTAGTTGCTGTAAATGTGAACCAGGCCTCAGTTTGAAATTATGCTTTATTTAATTCTTAATCTTGCCATTTGGAACATATTTTCCCCTGCAAACCATGTGGTTGTGATATTTGGTATATCTGTGGCAGATTACTTTAGCAAGTAAAGATCCAGTGTTGGACTACAGAGAAAATGCTCTGTGGCTGTTAACCATCAGAGTCACCACACAATGGAAAGGGCAAACTATCAACAATTATAGAAAAACACAGAGGTTCCATTTGTCAGGTTATCCAGAGCCTCCTGCCTAATTATTAATGCAATAAACTACCAGTTTAAAGTTTGAAAAGGAATGGCTCAGCTGCATGGTCTCATATTTCATGCCTTAAACAGATGTGGTACAATCCTTAGGGGGTGTGTGCTGAAGAAACTGATATGAAGCAGGAAGTTTGGGTCAGCAGATTTAATTCACTGCTATTTTCAGAAGAAAACAAGAACTGCTCATGCAACCGCCTCTCTTCTGTTCCAGCTCCCCCATCAATGTTTAGAACTAGTATACTTGTGAGTGCCTGAGCACCTTATCTATCTCCTGAGAAATCTATATGTGGGACAGGAAGCAACAGTTAGAACTGGATATGGAACAACCGATTGGTTCAAAATTGGGAAAGTTGTACGACAAGGCTGTATATTGTCTCCCTGCTTATTTAACTTATATGCGGAAGGCAGGACTAGATAAATCCCGAGCTGGAATTAAGATTGCCGGAAGAAATATCAACAGCCTCCGATATGCAGATGATACCACTCTGATGGCAGAAAGTGAGGAGGAATTAAAGAACCTCTTAATGAGGGTGAAAGAGGAGAGGACAAAAAATGGTCTGAAGCTCAACATCAAAAAAGCTAAGATCATGGCCACTGGTCCCTTCACCTCCTGGGAAATAGAAGGGGGAAGATATGGAGGCAGTGACAGATTTTACTTTCCTGGGCTCCAGGATCACTGCAGATGGTGACAGCAGCCATGAAATTAAAAGAGCCCTGCTTCTTGGGAGGAAAGTGATGACAAACCTAGACAGCATTTTAAAAAGCAGAGACATCACCTTGCCGACAAAGGTCCACATAATCAGAGCTATGGTTTTTCCAGTAGCAATGTATAGAAGTGAGAGCTGGACCATAAAGAAGGCTGACCGCCGAAGAATTGATGCTTTTGAAGTGTGGTGCTGGAGGAGACTCTTGAGAGTCCCCTGGACTGCAAGGACAACAAACCTATCCATTTTGCAGGAAATCAACCCTGAGTGCTCACTGGAAGGACAGATCCTGAAGCTGAGGTTCCAATACTTTGGCCATCTCATGAGAAGAGAAGACTCCCTGGAAAAGACCCTGATGTTGGGAAAGTGTGAAGGCAAGAGGAGAAGGGGGACGACAGAGGACTAGATGGTTGGACAGCGTCATCAAAGCGACCAACATGAATTTGACCCAACTCCGGGAGGCAGTGGAAGATAGGAGGGCCTGGTGTGCTCTGATCCATGGGGTCATGAAGAGTCAGACATGACTAAATGGCAAAATAACAACAACAACATACTTGTGAGTACCTAATGCTAAGGACAAACAACAGTGGAAGATTGTGCTTGTAACTTCCCAAAGGCAGCTGGTTGGTGGCCACTATCTGAAACAATGCGACTTGTAGAGCTTTGAAATGTTACTTTTTAAACTTCAACTACCAGAATTTCCAAGGCAATATCTGATATGACTTGGGGGGGGGGGGAATTGTCCCAAAATTGGGAAAGAGCATTTCCCAATTCTGCAACTAAGGAATGGTCCCCGTGTCCTCCATTGTATACCTGAATTAGTGCTGATGCTTCCAGTATTTTTTCTACCATCCATATGATGTACGCCTCGGCTTGAAAAGAACAGCGACAAACTCTGTGCCTTCTGATGCTTCTTTTTATCCCCCCCCCCCCCTCAAAGCATGGTTTATTTTCTTCTGTGATTTCTTCCAAAGATCAGTGCTATAACGCTTTTTCTTAAAATTAAGTTTGTGTGGAACAGGTGGTTGAATGTAAGTTTCTTGGGACTATCATAACAAATGACCTGACTTGGAGTGCAAACACCGCTGCGTTAATCAGGAAGGCACAACAACGGTTGTATTTTCTAAGGATTCTTAGAAAGCAACAATTGACTGAGAGTTTGTTAATCACCTTCTATCGGAGTTCGATTGAGAGCATATTATCCTACTGTCTCTGTGTATGGTTCACGAGCTGCACAGTGGCAGAGAAAAAGGCAATTCAAAGGGTGATTAAGACGGCCCAAAACATAATTGGCTGTTCACTCCCCTCTTTGGAAGAATTGTATAAGAACAGATGTAAGAGGAAGATATCTAACATACTGAAAGACTCCTCTCATCCGGGATATCAGCTCTTTAAACTATTACCATCAGGAAGGAGATTCAGGGTATTGAAAGCAAGGACAAGCAGATTCAAGAACAGTTTTTACCCAAGTGCAGTATTGAGTTTAAATGTGGGGCCATAGGTTTTTGGTGGATTTTAATTGCTGAGAGAAAACGGGGTATCTATATTTGGATGGTGAAAGTTGTGTATATTTTAACTTTTTTTTGTAGTGTTGTCCAGTTTTACCTTGGGGAAGAGCACCTCATTTCGTTGCACCCACTTGTGAGCGCAATGACAAATAAATTTCTTATGTCTTATGTCTTAATTTCATTGATCAAAAGATTCCTGGCAGGTGTGAGGGTTCACCTTGAATCTCATTTTGTCTCCCTTCCTCTCATATTCCCGCATCTCCAAACATGGACACTGGTCTTGGCTGCAATGGTTGAACATTTATTTTAAAACTATCAAATAAACTATTTACTTCAATTGGAACATAGTCTTTCTCCTTTCTCCTTTCCTTCCAACTGGGCTGGAAAGGGTTTCCACTCTTGAATAAAAAGGTTCCCAACACTCGAATTACAAGGGCCCGGTTGCTCCATCGGTATCCAGTATTTTATTGTCGTTCCCATTGATACGGGTAACAGACGCGCTGATACTTCTCCTAGAAATTCCTCCCATTTTGTTCTCTCCCTGGGTTCCATGATTTCCCAGGTTCTCCCAGTCCTGGCTGCCTCCTCATCTCCCATGCTCACTATTCCGTCCTTTCTCGTCTTTCCCGTTTTACTTTCTTTCTCTCTTCTCTTAATCTCTTTCTCCACTCCTTCACCTTGGTTTCTCCCCAGTAGGAAGGTTTTGAGGGAATAACTTCTCTTCTCCTATGGTCTGCTTCTCCCCTGGGAACTCTCTCATCCCCCCTAGAACCTGGAACAACCCAGCTCTGTTGGCCCCCTTGAGGGAATCTTCTGAAGTATTCTTTGAGGGAGCTGAAAGTCCATATTCTCTCTCTCTCTCTCTCTCTCTCTCTCTCTCTCTCCTTTGTGGGAATGGATGGTGCTCCAGCGAGAGGTGCCTCCGTCTCACCTCCTGGCTCACAGCAGGAAGCTTTCAATTAAACAAACAAAAGCTTTAGAAGATAATCTATGACTGGAAAATGGATGTCTATGTTTAAGTATTTAATAAAGCCTATTACAACTGTTAACTGCTAAACTTGATCACATATATGAAGCTTCACTGCTGTAAGAATCATCTAATGTCATGACTGATACTTCACTAGAAACCAATCAGCAGTTAAAGATCAACCAATCAGTAATATAAAATATGCAGACGTATAGCTGGATCTAAAATCTCCTGTCAGTGAAAGAGCTATACCATTGAAGTTTAATCTTTCCACCCGATCTATATAATCTATGATCCCAATCTACTTATTTCATATAGATGTTCCCCAGAGTTCAGATTTTTATAGTACACATCTCAAAATGCACCAGCCAGCCAGGCTGGAGAATTCTGGGAGTTGTAGTCCAAAAAAGTGAGCTTTCTGAGCTCTGGTATTTTCCAGCTCAATTGCAACACGTTGCCAGATTAGCATTGGAAGAACACCTTCTATACAACTGTAGCCATTAGGGGTCTCCATAAGCTATCAGCCCCACATTGGACCCAAACAAAAGGCATGTACTGTAGATTGGAGCCCACCTGCCTTATAGCCTTTAGGAGACATTCTGAACCACTCTGTCCTTGACAGTTTCTGTACATACATTTCTTGATTTATGGTTTTAAAACAAAATCCTGGGAATTGGGGGAGGACACAAATAGCTGTGACCTAGGGGGCTACATGGCACCCTGACTGTGTGACATATCCACTCAAAGTGCATTAAACAATATTCCTCCTGCAATCATACATTCACTCTATCCTGATATAGTAATAACATTTTAGTAAAAAGGTAAAGGTAAAGGTTCCCCTTGACAATTTTTGTCCAGTCGTGTCCGACTCTAGGGGGCAGCGCTCATCCCGCTCTTCAAGCCATAGAGCCAGCGTTTGTCCGAAGACAGTCTTTCCATGGTCACATGGCCAGTGTGATTTAGACACGGAACGCTGTTTACCTTCCCACCGAGATGGTACCTATTTATCTACTCGCATTTGCATGCTTTCGAACCGCTAGGTTGGCGGGAGCTGGGACAAGCAACGGGCGCTCACTCCGTCGCGTGGATTCGATCTTACGACTGCTTGGTCTTCTGACCCTGCAGCACAGGCTTCTGCGGTTTAGCCCACAGCACCACCACGTCCCACTAACATTTCAGTAAAGAACAGTAAATAAAAATACGAGCTGGAGAACAAAGAACAAGACAAGTATCCCTGAAAGCAAAAAAGATGATCTAAAGAGTAACACAAATCTGTCACTTTGTCCCCCAGCTCCATGTAATGCAGTGTTTCCTAACCTGGGGGTTGTGACCTCTAAGAGATTCTCAAAGTAATTTCTGGGGAGCCACAGGTTGCCTTATAGGTGTTGTTTCCCTTGTTAAATAATTTCTTCCTTGACCTTTCAGAGTGGAATATTAAAGTTGGCCTGCCTGCATGTGTATGTATGAGAAACACGCCCTTTGGGGGAAAACGTTCTGAGAAGGGATTACTATACTCCATTACAAATGCTTTTTTCTGCAAATATGGTGGGGATTGTAGGTTATTTGGCTATTATAAAAAGGGGTTTTGACTCAAAAAAAAGTTTGGGAACCACTGGTGTAATGGCTAGAAAGGTGGATATAAGGATACTACATGTGATCTCAGTCTGAGCCTTCCCTAGCACCCAGTGGTTAGTTTGTCTTGGACCTCTTTGAGGGGTCCCTGTCACTTGCCTTTTCCTTTGATACCGGGAATCAATCTACTGTATCACTTTCAAGTTCCCCTTTTCTAAGTTCAAATCACCGACCATGTTTTAAACTTTATAAATACTGAATAGGATAGGAGGGATCCGTTGCAACCTTACTCCACCCTAGAGATGAAAAGCAGCTCCTTGCTTTAACCTTGCTGTTGCTCTAGAATTGCACAATTACCCCTGCTTTGGCCCACACATGCACATGGCTAGCAGTAATTCACAAAGCGATTGTTAATATACCCTATACAGTAGTTACACGAAACTGAAAATACCACCTCTTTGAAAACTTATAACCAACCATATTTCCATAAGTGGACAGGTTCAAGGTGGCAGTATCAAGTGTGACGAATATTGCTCTATCCTGTGCGTCAGCTCCAGATACTCATTGACCCTTTTCTTCCTTTTGCCTGAGAGGCAAGTTGTGAGAACACATGAGATTTTATCTCCAGTACTGTATATGATCTTAGCAAAAAAGGAATAGAAAATACTGAACTGGAAATGAACTATTATATCATGTTAGATGCCCCAGCCATTTCCTTGAAAAGTCTTTTGTAAAAGGAAGACAAATTGCATCCCATGTAACAAGAATAACCTTGTTTCCAGAGATCTGGTATTAAGTTATTAATAGTACCTCCATTTCCTTTGTGCACTGATTCAGACATGCAGAGCTGGCTCCTTACATAGACCCAGTAAAACAAAGCTGAGTCATGCTGATTTCAGTAGGTCTTCCATAAGTATGACTAAGTGGATCTAATCTGACAGGTTTAAGTGAACAGGCCTTTCCCTTGCATCGGTGCCTATTTATCTGTACAGGTAGGTACCAGACAATTTACAGGATGGTGAGCCATGTTGCTACCATCTGACACTGGGCGGAGGGGTGGAGCATTTATGCCAGTCTCCCATGTATTCCTCCTAGACAATTCGGTTATTTCTCTTTGTTCTCTGTTCTCTACCCAAGACACAATGTGTGTTCTGCTTCCTAAGCGACCCTTTTGCACTTCACCATGATGGACAACATTTATCCCACCACCAGTACTGAAGGAAGCGTCAGCTGCCAATCCAGACATTTCTTGTATATAGAAGGGGTACCACTGTATGTTTATCAAGCAGCCAAATATCTTGAGCCAGCCCAAGCCATGCTTGGCCTCTCCTCAATTGCTCCTGGTCAGCATTGTTTATGAAGATACCCTTACAGGCTCCATCTGGGTTGCCAGGTCTCAGACAGTTGCTGTTGTTCGTTGGGTCTCCAGGCAAGGAGACAGCTCTCAAGCTGAGCAGCGCTGACAGAGAAGATGATGGGAGGGATTAAAGCCTGAATGCCCATCTGATGCTGGGGCTTACTGGCTTGGTTTAAAGGTGTTCATATACCCATGCTATATGTATATGCTGTTGGCATACCAGTCAGCTTTACCAGAACCTGTTTTGCCATCCCAATACATACTGGCTGTGGGATTCTGGGAGCTGTAGTAAAAACAAAACAAAACATTTTCCATCTCTTCAAGGAAAAATTTCATGTTACAAGCCCAGATATCCAGTTTCATGACATCAGAGCCATAGGGGGTACAGCAATGAAACCTAACTACTAAATGTCCTCCTGACTCCTATACAGTGCAATGATGACTTTTTTTGTCTCAGGGGACAAAAGTTCCATTTAAGTAAGTAAGTAAGTAAGTAAGTAAGTAAGTAAGTAAGTAAGTAAGTAAGTAAGGAAGGAAGGAAGGAAGGAAGGAAGGAAGGAAGGAAGGAAGGAAGGAAGGAAGGAAGGAAGGAAGGAAGGAAGGAAGGAAGGAAGGAAGGAAGGAAGGAAGGAAGGAAGGAAGGAAGGAAGGAAAAGTATCTGGTGCAGTTTTTAATATATACACAATAATCTATTTGAAAGTTTGCTTCTAATATAACCGAGACTTCATGTACTTCACCAGGCAAAAAAGTAAATAAACTGCCAACTGCTTCCTTCACCAGACATTTGCTATGTTGATCTATAAGCTGACATTTCCATTTAATGTCGTTGCGAACAAACCGTAAAATTTATTAGCTGTAACTAGCACCCTCAAACCTCTCTCATTCTGGGTCTTTCTTTCTCCCTTCCTCCTTTTTTCTTGCCCTACTCAAAAACAAGGTTTTGTGGCCCTGAGAACAAACGGGCAGATGCAAGAAGCATAAACAGAAACAAGATGTTTATCATTATTTCCCTGCTATCAAGTTGACAGGAGGGTGGGGAAAGGGTGGCTTTGGGGCTACATGCATTTCCCCCCAAGCCTGGAAAAAGGATGCTTTTCACACACCCCTTCAGCTGCCTCTTTTTGACTTTTTTTGGAAAGTGAACTGTCATTCCAGAAAACTTCTAGGAGTGGTGATTCATCTTTTAAAAAGGGCACAATCCCTCTTCCCTCACCATTTCTCTATGTGATACTCTCTCTTCGAAACTGGGGGTAGATTTTTAGCAATTTCTTGGCATTTGCTGGTTTTGGCTTTTTTGTTGTTGTTGTTTATGTAGCCCCCTGAAGGATTGGGGATTGGGCTCTGACCCTGCCAAAGTTGCCTGCTTGTCTTTTTAAAAACATTTAATTTTTATTCATTTTCAATGAGGATAGGATTGGGGATAGGGGACTGGGGAAGTGGATATGGGTAGGGGAAGGGTATAATTCCAGAGATCGAGATGGTACTTTTACATCCACTTACACGATTCTACTAGAATAAAAATATAACAAAAAGAACAACTTAACAGGTTTTGCCAGAATTACTATAGTTAATAATCTCTCCATTCCCCAATAGGACCTTTGCATTGTTCTTTTATCTATGCTTTCCCAGTTGCCTGCTTGTGTTGTCCAACAGCAATGAAGCTGATCAACCCAACAACATAGTGTATGAACTTGTTCTTCATAATTTTGGGCCAAATTAATGCAAAACCCTTTAAAACTCTTGATTAGAAAGCAATAGGATGTTGTTGCAATAGGGATGAGAGCTAGTGCTTGGACAAAACAGGATATGCATTTTATGTTCCCCCCCCCCCCCATATAATGAGAAATAAATACTCCGCCACATGGAGTGATCTTCCCCACCCTTTAGTATTGGGAAAGAAGGGACATGTCCTCCTTTTCAGACATGCCCTCACTTCAGGCTGGTTGCATGTACAATAGTTGAACATGGGTAGAGATTAAAGAGGACGAAGAAGTTATATTAACCAATTCTTTCAATGTATATATTAAGTCTGTGATCTGAAGGACTGTTAATGAAAATGTGCATGTATCATTCAGTTTCCATTCATCAGGGAAAACCCCCACAAAGGAGATTGTCTTCTTACTTTCTCCTTTCCGAATCTTATGCAAATAAATATGCCCAAACATAGATGAATGTTTTCCAAAGATACACACAAGCATATTTTTGTCAGTGGGGAAAATCCGTACAAAATGAGTACATTATGAAATATGTGTAAGAAAGTATATACATTAAGAAAAGTGTGTACCAAACTAGGCATGAATTTCCATGCAAACAACCAATGACAAAGATAAGGACAGGAAGAAATAGCAGATGGGATGTGGAGAAATCTGCTGAAATTAAAGCCAAAGGTCTGTCTGGGTGTTATGCGTGAATCTGTGTAGGCCTAAATGGGAAGTGGAAATGTGGGGTGAGTGGGAAGGCATATACGTCTTGCCCCTTAAATCCCCATTCCACACAAAAGTAAGGTAGACATTTAACACAAATGTCTGCAATGTTGTCTAAGTCTGTTAAAGTATTTTGACGGCCGGAATGGGAGCTCTGCTGTATCGGGGCTTCTGAAGACAGGAGCACTGTAAGAGCATTCAGTTCAACGCAGTCACAGGCTCCATTGCAGACTTCTGTGTTAAATTTGTAAAGGGATGATATTTTCTCATCCCTAATGGGGATGTACCTCTGAACGATGCCCATTTTATTGGCATTGATTTCAAGAGGATATATCTGTGTGGAGTCACATCCCCATCCTCCTTTGGGCCAAAGCCCCCTGACCAATGGGAAAATAATTCCTCCACTTGTAACATTTGTAGTAAAGGCAATAAGAGGACTTTCACCTCTCATATGCATGACACTGTGAGGTCATCTATGTAATCCCTGACTCCCTGGGATTAAGAAGCAAACTAGAGAAATAGCAGCTACACCCAAAAGCAAAAGAGTAGATGGTTGATCTTAAAACTGAACCTCATCAGTGGGGGAGTGACTCTAATATGTTAACAATTATTTATCATCAGCAGCGATTTATTGTGAGGCTACTTTCTTGCCTTAGTATGGAGGTTGCCTGTTTTTTCTCCTTCCCTCCATTCCCCACCTCCAGAAAATTTCCGCTGTCTTGGTTTCATAGAAACCCTTTGCACTGCTTCAGAATACAAATATAATAATACAATAGCCACTTTTACAGAAGGTGCAAATAGCTTAACTTCATTGTGTGGTTGCTCTTTAAGAGCTTCCCTTTTTTGTGGGTGCAGTGACAGAGAGCAGAACAAAGTGTTATTCTACCACAGCATTGAGAAAAGTAGAAACAGTTACTTCAGCATGTATTCAAATTATGCAGACATACTGAGCACAGTCATTGGGATAGTTTTGAAGCAATGATCCCACTGTTCCTGAAATCTGTGGTAGTCTCATGTCGGTTTATTGGATGATTGTCAAAATGAAACTGAGTAGCATTTGCTACTCACATGGCTTAAACAGCTGCAGAAACAGATTGGCCTTGAACATGTAAACTGTAATATTCTATAGCAGCTAAAATGATCCGTCATCTAGGAAAGCAATATTTAGCCACCATTATTCGTCCAGTAGCAAGTCCCATTAAATCCACAAGTACAAGCTGAACAAATGAGTTTGTTTTCCTATACCATACAGAGAAAGAATTTCCCATCTTCCCCCCACCCACCAGCATACATTATATAGGAAGGAGGAGTAAAGTGTGGCCTGAGGTGTGTATGTTTTCCCAGGACTCCAATGAGGCAAACAATTAAAAAAACATTCTTTAAAGCTACATAGGTAGCGGTTTGACCTCATACATCAGTGATCCTCACCCTTGGGCCTCCAGATGTTCTTGGACTACAGCTCCCAGAAGCCTTCACCACCACCTCTGCTGGCTAGGATTTCTGGGAGTTGAAGTCTAAGAACATCTGGAGGCCCAAGGTTGGGGACTACTGTCATACATGGCTTCTGAGAAGCAGGCCCCTTTAAATTCAATAGGATTCAGTCCCAGGTAGGTAACCAGTCCAGTGCAAATCTATACAAAAGTTTGTCCCACTTGGTTCGATGAGATGTGCTCTCCAGTAAGCACCCTAAATTTCAGAAATGGATAGAAACAATTAGACTGCAATCCTATACACATTTGCCAGGAATTATGTCCCATTGAACCCAGTACTTTGAAGTAAACATACATGTAACTGCACTGTTAACCATTAAGAATTATTTAAATAACTGAATGGTAGAATTTTCCATGACTAGAATGTTTGTTTGCTATTAACTTGCACATTCAAGTTATACATTGGTATTATGCACAAGTGCGGTAGATTATACCTGTTTTAAACCAGTACTTCTACAGAGTATATTAAGTAATGAGCCAAGCCAGCAGGCATTTACAGATATTTTCAAAAGCAAATCAACATGTTGATTTTCTGTCCCTCAAATGGCCCTCCGGTTTCAACATATAGCATACAAAGTTGCTACCAATCATTCTTTCCTTAAGATCTTATATTAACTAATTGACAATGCTTAATATTTAGGAATATGAATATCATATGTGTTTCATTTATTCAGTATTAAATATGGGTCAACTGAAATACACCATGGATTATATTCCTTTCAAAACAAGACTATCAATGTAGGAAAATTCAGACGGAGCAACTGCTGATCTTATCTGCCCTGCTCACTGAATTCAAAAATCTCTGAAGAGAGAGACCAAAAGAAATCTGAGGCTAGAAAAGCAACCAGGCAGAATTCCTTCTTAGTCTCCCATTCCCCAATTCTCAGCAAAATATGTTAAACTCTTTATGAATATTTCAGGGTAGTTTCAAATCTCTCAACTTTCCAGGTGATGATTATAATAGGTCCTTTTAATATTAATCTCTTAACAATCACTAAAATGGTCAGAGGTGTCACCCCTAAAGTTGATCAAAGTTTTCCACAAGTGACTTGGGATTCTTGTGGAAACACAAAACAAATTCTTGGCTATGTATGACATGGGATGAAACTTCAATCGTGGTTAAAACAAAGTTCTTCTCAAACCATACCTCACTCTTCAGGATTTTATAGAAAACTGATACTCACTGTGGAGGATAAGGGAAAAACATCCACACCATGGCCTATGCAAGATCTCTCAAATCCAGAAAAATCTATCAGACACATAGGAAATGATACAGAAAAACCATGAAAGATTGAAGGAACAAGTCTTCAACAAACTTAGCTGCAGTGTTTAATTTCTTTCACCTCAATATTACAAGCACAAAATGATTGGATAACTAGACATCACAATATTTTTGAAGTTTGTAGAATGATAGTTTCTATAAATGGTCAAATATTGAATGAAATTACTTGATTAATCACTGGAGTTTTCAAACAAAGAGCTTGGGACTCTGATTTTTTAAAAAAGTAATTTGTTAATTGCTATTCATTATTTTTAAAAGTAGCAGCTAGCTACTTTTAAAAGCAACATTCTAGGAGAGAAATTAAATGAGTTCTTTCCATCTGTCTTCACGACAGAAGACCCTGGGCAGATTCCGCTGCCCGAATGGCCCCTCCTGACTAATTAATTAACTCAGACACAGGTTAAAAGAGAGGATGTTTTAGACCTAACTGATAAATTTAAGATCAATAAGTCACCAGGCCCAGATGGCATCCACCCAAGAGTTATTAAGGAACGAAGGAATGAAGTTGCTCAACTCTTAACTAAAATATACAACTTGTCCCTCAAAATGGCCACAGTGCCAGAGGACTGGAAGATAGCACATGTCACGCCAATCTTTAAAAAGGGAAGGAGGGGGGACTTGTGAAACTACAGGCTGGTTAGCCTAACGTCTGTTCCAGAGAAGATGGTGGAAAGCCTCATGCAAGATAAAATCTTAAAACACATAGAAGAGCAAGCCTTGCTGAGGGAAAATCAGCAGGGCTTCTGGAAGGGTAAATCTTGCCTCACAAACTTTTTAGAATTCTTTGTGGATGCAGGCAAACCAGTGGATAATGTCTATCTGGATTTTCAGAAGGCATTTGATGCAGTCCCTCAACAAAGGCTGCTGAGAAAACCCTGTCCATAAGGTCCTCTTATGGACAATTTTCACAAGGGAGAGAGGTGAAAAGCAGTGTGCCCCAGGGATCTATCCTGGGACCAGTGCTTTTCAACCTGTTCATCAGTGACCTGGAGACAGGAATAAACAGTGAGGTGGCCAAGTTTGCAGATGACACAAAACTTTTCCAGCTGGTGAAGAGCAGAAGGGATTGTGAAGAGCTCCAGAAGGATCTCTCCAAACTGAAAGAATGGGTGGCAAAAATGACAAATGTGTTTCTATATAAGAAAATGTAAAGTAATGCACATTGGGGCAAAAGAAATCAAAACTTTAGTTATCAACTGTTCGGTTGTGAGCTGTCCGTGATGGATCAGGAAAGAGATCTTGGTGTGCTGGTGGACAGCTTGATAAAACTGTCAACCCAGTGTGTAGTGGCCGTGAAGAAGGCCAATTCCATGCTAGGTATCATTAAAAAGGGGGATTGAAAATAAAACAGCCAACATTATAACGCCATTCTACAAAACACTGGTAAGGCCACACCTGCAGTATTGCATAGAGTTGTGTTTGCTGCACCTCAAAAAAGACCTAGTGGAACTGGAAAAGGTGAAGAAGAGAGTGAATAAAAGGATGACTGGACTGGGGCACCTCCCTTATGAGGAAAGGCTACAGCGTTTGGGGCTCTTTAGAGAAAAGGCACTTGAGGGGGGACATGAATGAAACATATAAAATTATGCAGGGTATGGATAAAGTGGATAGAGGGAAGCTCTTTTCCCTCTCACTCAATACCAGAACCAAGGGACACCCACTCCAATTGAGTGTTAAAAGAGTGAGAACAGACATAAGAAAATATTTCTTTACCCAGCATGCTGTTAGTATGTAGAACTCCTGGCCACAGGATGTGGTAATGGCATCTGGCCTAGATGCCTTTAAAAGGGGATTGGACAGATTTCTGGAGGAAAAGTCCATCGCAGTTTACAAGCCATGATGGGGATGTATAATCTCCAGGTTTGAAAGGAAGGTACCTCAAAATTACAGATGCAGGGGAGGGGTATCAGGAGACAGGTATCTAGTTGTCTTGTGTGCTCCCAGAGGCCTCTGGTGGGGCCATGGTGAGATACAAGAAGGTGGATTAGATGGGCCCTTGGCCTGATCCAGCAGGGCTCCTCTTATGTTCTTATGAGCATTGTTTATTTATGTACAGTGGTGACCCGCTAAACACTTACCCCGCTGAATGACAAAATCGCTTGACGATGACAAAACAATGTTTCCTATGGGGGATTTTCGCTTTACGTTGATTAGGTCCTTGCTTCGCGAACCATTTGTGCGCAAAACGATGATTTTTCTGGCTCTGCAAAATGGCTTCCCTTCGCAAAATGGCTGTTTTCCGGACAGAAGCTTCGCAAAACAGTGATTTTAAACAGCTGATCGGTGGTTCTCTATGGGCGATCTTCGCCGGACAATGAGGTATTTCCCCATTGGAACACATTAACTGGTTTTCAATGCATTCTGATGGGCTTTTTTACATGATGACGATTTCGCTGTACAGCGATTTTAAAGGAATGGATTATCGTCGTCATGCGAGGCACCACTGTATTAAAAATATTTTACTCCATCTTTCTTCTTGAAAAGGACCCAAGGCAGCTTGCTAAACTGAAAGCCAATATTTAAAGTTGGAAACAAGGAGTATACAATGGTAGTTAACTTCATTAAAAGATAGTGTTAAAAGCTAAAACCAATGAGTATACAAATATTAAAAACAACAACCAAATGCCACTCTGAGAAATGGAAAACACAAAAATGGAAACCACAAAGAGTGCTAAAATCCATTCAAAGCAGTAATGCATAGCAATTTATCTAAAAATCACATACAGGTAGGTGGTTACTGAGGGTACGCTTGCCAGGGGAGCAACTTTTTCTGCTCCTCTGCCAGAGACACATTTATTTTAAGGCAGATGTGAAATCAATTAATTACATCTGTGAATGTCTCTGAGAGATGGAGAAAAGCTCATTCTCACTCGCCTGCACCCTTGCTTACCAACCTGATTACCCCCCTGCCAGTGTGATCAGCTACACATCAGCCTGATCACCCTCCCACAAGTCAGAACATTCCCACCAGCCTGCCCCCACACCAGCCTATCTGACTGCCACCACAGCCTGATTACCCCCTTCGCCAGCCTGATTGGTCCTGCCCCCTTACTCACCCTCCAGCTTCCCAATCACCCCTTTGCCAGTCTGATCATCATCCCATCAGCCTTTAACAGTATTTTCTTGTCCAGATAATAGACAAGAAAATGCTGTTAAAGGCAAGAACAGTCAAATGTGGTAACCCTTTGCTTTTAGAGCAATTCATAGCTGTTCATGATATACTCAGTCAAAAGCTTTTGCTGTTATCTATAAAGTACAGGCTGACTTTCTTCTAGAGTTCAACATGTATTTGCAACATGATCTCTGTTGCTATTCTTTTTCAGAAACTAATTCAATGTTGGACATGCAACATTTCTGGCTTCAGGAAATTTCGGTTGCAAAACAGAATCACTTGACTTGCATGTAAAATTAATTCAATTCACCTAATAGTCATTATACTCTTTGGTATCCTGTTTCTTCCAGATTGCAAGGTATACTGCATGTTTCCAATCCATTTTCCATATATGTTGTGATATTCTTGTTAGGGATGTGACAGATTCATTTTCAGTAGACTGAAATACTTCCATTAATATTCCATTTACTTCTGGTGATTTATTTCTTCCCATTTTCCTGGTAGTTTCTTTCACCACTTCCTAAAGTTGCAGATTCTCCATCAAAGGATTCTTCTCTGGAAGAATTTTTTTATCCTTCCCTTTATTTTATTCTCATCAGTAATGACACCTGCTGCCCCACCCCCTCACTGATCTTTCAGCATTCTTAACATTGGTTTACATTTTCTGTTTCTTTCTTGGATCTTATGGACGAGACTTTGTGTTTTCCTTCCTTGTTGTTTTTTTCTGTTCCTTTGCACTAATTATTGTAATACTTTGCCACTATGTGACAAAAGCTGAAAAGTTGCACTAAGGATTCTGACCCTGTTTCTCTCACCTTCTACTTTAGTTTCTTGCCTACTATTAACAAGTTTAAATGTTTCCTCATCCATCCATCCATCCAGGCCTTTCTTTTCATTTGATTATAGAAACGGTCTTGTTATAGTATTCCGATTATATCTCTAGTTTTAATGCACAATTCTTGTGACTTGCAGTCAATTGAACTTATTTGTTTAGTTGTTCAGTCGTGTCCAACTCTTCGTGATCCCATGGACCAGGGCACACCAGGCCCTCCTGTCTTCCCGGAATTGGGTCAAATTCATGTTGGTAGCTTCTATGACACTGTCCAACCATCCCATCCTCTGTCATCCCCTTCTCCTCTTGCCTCCATATTTTCCCAACATGAGGGGCTTTTCCAGGGAGTCTTCTCTTCTCATGAGCTGGCCAAAGTATTGGAGCCTCAGCTTCAGGATCTGTCCTTCCAGTGACAGTAGTGAGCTTAGTGGTGAAAATTTATTCTTATATATTTAAATTAATTCCAGTTTAAAAATGAATTTCAGTTTAAATTAACTGAATATATTATTTAAATTATATTTGGACACTGTGGATTGTTCTAGTGTTCTTCTTAGGTTTTCTTTAAAGAGTTAAAAGTTGACATTTCATTGTCTGTGCCACAGTTCATCCTTGGTCTTCTTTTGGAACAAAGGAGACAGCTCCTCCATCTTCTGATTCCAATTATATAGTCTGTTTGATTTCTGTATTGGCGATCTGGTGACACATTCATCTGTTTGGTTGATTGAAGCATGTGGACATCCACGAACCACAAGCCACTAATTTAGGAATTATTCCTGAACAAACCACAAATCAAGTCATTGGTTAATTTGAGAAGGGTTTTTTTCAAAGACAGCCCAGTAGTTGTCTTAAAAAAATAAATGAAGTCCAGATACCTCCCTGCCCCCACCACCTGCCCCTACCCCCTTCCCACTGCCCCACTGGCTCCCTAACTTTTTTTCCTTCCACTGCTGCTGCCACTGCCATTTTGAGAGGACCCCACAGGCTGGCAGCCTTTACACACATCCCTGCCTCTCAGCCCATAGGTGGGGACATGTGCAGAAATGGCCTGGCTGGCTAACAGGCTGGATAAATAAATAAATAAATAAATAAATAAATAAATAAATAAATAAATAAATAAATAAATAAATAAATGTATGTATGTATGTATGTATGTATGTATGTATGTATGTATGTATGCATGCATGCATGCATGTATGTATGTTTATTATTATTTTTTGTTAGTTAGTTTGTCAGCCCATCAGGAGGCCTCTGCATAGTTCCCACCTCTCAGTGTCATTTCCAGAGTAAAACACTTGGTGGACAAGATGTTTTTGAGTAGCATTTACATCCCTAATTAGGGATGAGCAGGGGGGTTCTCAATCCTCTCATTAACTTGAAGTACCAAATATTATTAGATCTGGGACCTTGTGCAGATAAAACACATCCTTTACAGTAAATTATTCCTTTTTCCTTAAACACACAAAAATGCATGAAATGGTACATGCTGCACTGGGCTACGCTGCTGGTGAATGTATACTGGAATAGAATGAGTAAGCTAAGGGTGGGAAGGATCTGGATGATTAACAGAGTCTAACAGTGACTAGAGGAAAGGAGTTGTCTTAGGACCTGCACAGAGCTTAGCAATGAATTGTGTCAGCCAGTTTTACTTCAGTCAGAACTTGTCAAGAGTATGTACTGCCAAACAGACTGGGGGATTTTGTTCCAGTGTAGAATATACACTCACTGTGCATCAGTGCCTAGTAAACATTACAAAACCAGATTCTGTTAAATGGGTACAGCTGGACTAACTAAGTTAGTCACTGATCACAGTTTATATGTTCATATATAACCAATCTAAAGATAACCTGTTGGATTGTTTTTTTGGAGAAATGCCCTAGATGCAGTCTGCATATAATATAGTAGGTTTTGCTCCCAAATAAATTTGGAATTGATGCAGAATGCTTCACAAGCTTAGACAAGCTCTGATTTTTAAAAAAGAGAGAGAGAAAAAGAAAATCCTCTCGGATGCTAGGAGGAGGCTGGTACTCCAAAGTTGTTTGTTTATTGGCATGAACCACTGCCCGCCTCCCGCCTCCCAGCAGCCAATTAAGTCAAACAGCTTCTGTCCAGGCCTGTGAACTGCCAATAAACTTCAGGAAGGTATGTGAGGCTTGACGGTCTGTTTAGAAATCTGACTTTTCCCAATGACAGATTGCTGAAATAAAATGTGGAGAGCCTGGTTGTTTAAAGAGTCCCTTCACCTTGTTATTTGAGAAGAAAATCCGAGTGGCAACAGAGGCGGGACTGGAAGGTGGACCCTTTTGGACCTTTAAAGCAACAGTGAGGTTGGCTGACAATCAGGATGCCCTGCTTGTTGGAAACATGGAGGAAAGAATGCTGCTCAGTCATAACTGAGTCCATTTAGCGGAAAATATTTCCACAAGCAAATATTATTATCGCAAACTAATTCCTGGTTTCTATGAGGTTGTCAACAACAAGTATATTTCTATCCAGCATTTTTAACACACATAGCATTGCCTTCTGCGTCTGTTCTTATTTTTCTCTAATCTCCCTGGATAACATTTGTTTGTCCTTCTCTCTCTCTCTCTCTCAGTTTTCTTCATGTACTGTAAGCGCATTGCATGAAATGAACTTTGGCTCACAAAAATGTGCACCAGGGTGAACTGAGTAATCTTTTAGATGCAACAGGATTTAGTTGCTGTGAGAGTCACTGTTTAGCTCTTGCTTCGATTCCACTTAACTTGTCACCTGAGGCAGAAGACAAAGTGCTTCCCCACCCCACTCCCAGAAGGTAGCAGCTGAAGATAAATACAGTAGGACCCCTTTATCCGTGGGATCCGTATCTACTGATTCACTTATCCACAGTCAGAAAATATTAAAAATATTTTTAAATTCCCAATGTTTGTACCTTTTAAACAATGAAGTTACCAGAACTGGCCACTAGACGGAATATGAAAGCATGCTATGTGTAGTGTTCACTAATAAAATAGGGTTATGCATTTTTTAGCATCTGCGGGAGGAGCTTGGAACCAATCCCCCGCAGATATGTGGGTCCTCCTGTGTGGAGCCTTGCTGTGCCATGCCCCAGTAGAGAGGTGTACACTTCCCTATCCACTCATCCAAATAATAAGAAAACACATTTGTAGAGGCAACCTTTCATCCAACTGAGGTACAGCAGAAGGAAGAGGGAGAAAGAGAAGCCAACAACAGTAGCTGTTCCAGCAGCAGCAGCAACGGCGGCTTGTACAATTGTGATAGGGTTGTGGGGAACACCTCAAATTTTCTTCCTTAGCAATTTTCTAAATTTCACTATGTTTAGTTCTCAGGGCACAGTGGTTAAATTGCTGTACTACTGCAGCCAAAACTCTGATCACAAGCCAGTTTGGTAAACTGCATTTTTGTTTTCGCTTGGCCTTTCACATAAGAAATTGCCAAATTCTGTGCAGCTCCATGGCTTTTTCATGTACAGAAAAGATACCCTTTTTTTCCCCCAGGAATTTTAATATATTTTTGCAGAATGATGTTTCTTCAAGACAAAAAATGACCACAAAACACCTGAGAAATCCAATGAGATGTTATCAGAGTGGGAGGACATGGACAGAGAAATCTGTCTGCAAGGAGAAAGAGGGGTTCTTTTCTTTTTAGTTTCTGTTCAAAAACATTTGTTTTGGGTTCTTTCAGAGGGTGCCTATTGTGTTTGCATTTTTTCCATACACTTGTCCTTTCATTTTACCCAAAAAAGAAATCCTCTTTTGGGTCATTTATTTCAGGTCTCCTGGCACATTCATGTTTTCTGGCACTTTAAAAGCTCTAAATACAACCTCTTAAAGACTACTCAAAAAAAAAAAAAAAAAAAAAAAAAGCAGAGATAACAAAACAGTTCCCAAACCCCTCAGCAAATAACAATTTTGAAAAATTCAGCCAAATAGGGAATGTATCACACTCACACAAGGGGGAAAGTAGCATAATAACATGCATTCAGCTCATCTACCAAACACAAGAAAATCAAGGAAGCAAAAGCAAATATAGTCAAAACTATAAGAATATAGGGAGATTTCTCTCTCCCTTACCACTTGATGTCTTCTTTTCTCTTCTTCTTACATCTGATGAAGTGGACTTGTCCACAAAAGTGGATATCAAATGATGTAAAAGTTAGTCTTTAAGGTGTCCCTATACTTTTGTCATTTTTTACTTTTTACTTTAACTTTGTTTCCTCCATAATATTTTATATGAGGCATTTAGTAATGGGGTTCAGTCAGATAACATAAGAAGAAATTTAAAAAGGTAAGATCAGTTTATACCTGTAAAAAGTATCCATACTTACTTCCTGTATGTACCCCACTTTTTTCATATTGCTTTCCATTATTAACCTTTATGAAGTTTTCTTTTTACTAAACTTCATATTTCTTTGGAGTTGAAAAAAAATATATAAAAGAAAACATAAAACAGCTTTGCATGCATATGTACACTTTTCATTTGTCTTTTCCCAGTATGTAATACAGACTCACAGCATGAGGAAGACGGGCCCATAACAACTTTTAGCAGCAGCTGTGCAAATAATATAATGTTGCACACTATGATTGTGTTGAGTTGCAATCTTGGCCATCTTGATATCTGGGCTTGTTTAGCTAGTGCCTAAGGCAAGATAAAGAAAGGAAACAGAGATATCGAGGCCACAGTCATATAACTGAGAACAGATTCTTCATCCTCAATAAAACGGCGAGCTGGAACAAAGAATAAATAAATGTAGCATCAACAGCCATTATGCAGGGATTCCAGCTCACCATAGGGACAAGACCAACTCAAACTGTGTACTGCACTTACTGAGATTACAGGCTTAGCAGCTGCAGTCTGCAAAAGAAATAAACAGAAAGTCTCTTAAAGGAATAATCAAACAACTACAGATAATATATGGCTTCTGCTGTTCTGTCCTAGGGTGGTTGCACAGAATTGCGCTGTCCATGTGATGATTGCTTTGCTACATGCTTCATTGATTTTCCTTCTGTCACCTGCCTGGTTTCACCATCGTATGTTTCCACTGCACTCATCAGTGGTGCTGCCCAGGCAGGACTTTGGGGCAGCGGTCCACTGCTCTGCTCAGCGGAAAGGTCCCAAAGGACACCCAGTGTAGGAGAGCAGTCTTCCTCTATTTTTAAGCAAATGAAGTAACACCTTCTAAAGCAGGAGTCAAGTACCACTCTTTGAATGCTCTTGGATGACAACCTGAATCATCAGCTCTAGCCAGCAAAATTGATGGTGAGGAGTTCTAGGAGTTTCAGTCCGGCAACATCTGGAATCATGCATTTTTCCATTTCTGATCCTGGACAGGAGCCAGTGGCAGAATTCAGAAGAATTGGGAGGAGATGATTTCTCTTTCCCATAGCAGGTCCTAGTAGACTGCATAAGCTTCTCTGGAAAACTGAGAAACTCTCCGAAATCAGTTTCAAAGCATCTCCCAAGTACTGTAGAGGGAAAAGGACGACATTTTGGCAAACTGGCCTGCAACAGATGCATACAGCTGCTTCCAGCGTGATGTAAAGAACTGCCCCATACTTCACGAAAAATGAAGTACTCCTGCCTGATGCTCTCATTTCCTTTGCATCGCTTGCTTGCCTAGGCTCAGGGTGGGGGTGGGGGTGCAATTTCATTTTAGGACTTTCCCCCCTCAATCCTCATATGTTCTTTCCTCTCCGTTTCTTGTAGCAGAAGTATTTGGGAATGGGGTCATTCCCAATAGTAAAATATGATTATATTAAAAATTGCATTGCATAAATCTCCAAAATGTATCCAGCTGGCTATAAAAATTTACCTTGTAAGAAAAAGAAAAGAGAAAAGAGGCACAGATCCACTTAAGCCAGTGTGTGGTTATTAAAGAAAGAAAGAAAGAAAGAAAGAAAGAAAGAAAGAAAGAAAGAAAGAAAGAAAGAAAGAAAGAAAGAAAGAAAGAAAGAAAGAAAGAAAGAAAGAAAGAAAGAAAGAAAGAAAGAAACAACTGACCGACCAACCAACCAACCAGTAGGCTAAAAGTGTGGAGAGATACATAAATCAAGAATACACAAATAGAAACTTATTTTCATCCCAAAAAACAAATGAAAACCAAAATGCAGCAGAGAATATCACTGAGAGAGACAATGGGAGATGTGAGGAAGGGCAATAGTTGAATAAGTGAACAACATCCAAGAACTCAAGGAAAGCCAACTCTTTAGCCTTCCAAAGCACATCCCTTGAAAGAGAGAGAGCTCTGTAGGAACATCTGCAAAGCAAATGTGACATCCAGCTTTTGCAGCTGCTGTGAACCTCAGAAGCAGTGCTTCAGTTCAGGACCAGAGTCCTGGGTTGTGGGACTCATCCTAGTCAGGAGGAGCCAACCCACTCCTGTCCCCTAGCTTGCATGATCCTTTTAGGGGAGAGAGGTAAAAAAAGAAAGCAAACTCCTGCAGGGCTAGGCCTGCCACCTGTGGGGTTATGGCTAAAGGGTGTGTATGTCAACCCTTCAGGGGAAACTAAAGCAAGGACCAGGCCCCACCCACCCAGGAGGGGAAAAAAGCAAGGATTCTTCTGATGCCTGACAGAATGCATTTTAAGAGCTACTTCAGTTGGTGGCTGCTGTTTACTGAAGGAAGGTTGTGTTACTACAAGAGGAAGGAAATGGAGGCAAAACTGGCTGGAGCAATTTTGAACAATACAGGAGAGGGGGCAACAGTGTCAGTACTATGAGGGATAGGATGCAAACAGGTTTCCCTTGCCCTCAGGCTGTTCCTCACTTCAAATAGCCTGGATAGCTTTGGCATCCATGCCCACACCCCAATGAAGTTGTTCTTCGTGTGGAATGCCAGACTGATCAACAGGAAAACAACAGGCATTTAAGATTTGGCCTTGAGTGAGAATGCTGGCCCTTGCTATATTATAGAGACCTGGCTGCATGAAGGTGGTGCCTAGGGAATTTTCTCTCTCTCAGGAGTTAAGACCTGGGGATTTGGGTGGCGGAGTTGCAGTGGTCTACCATGATTCAATCTCCCTTGCCAGGTGCCCTGTTTTCTAGCATACCCTGTGTGAGTGTAACAGCTAAAGTGGGGGCGGGGAGGTATGTGGGACTCTGTGAAGGAACTCTGGTAGTATACCACACATCCTGCTGCTCAACAGTCTCATTTCCTGGTTGTCCTGGTGGCCTTCAATGTCCATGTTCAGACCACTTGGTCATGAATGGTTCAGAACTTCATGTCCCCCATGCTAACCACGCATCTTTCACTAGTAGTATTAGATCCAGCCATGCTGCAGGAAGGTTCAGGACCTGGTTTTCACTTCTGGATGGGATGGTGCTGATCTGGGTATAGAGGAGATCTCTGGAATTCCATTGTAATTGACATATCACTGCCCAGAGGAGTTAAGACTCAGTGGAACTTGCACCCCATTAAGATGGCCTGACTTAAGAGTCTAATGGAGCTAAACGGTGGCTTTTGAGGAAGCTCCTGTTGCCTTGGCAGCCTGTTCTGTGGAAACCCTGGTAAACATCTGGAAGGGAGAATGATCAGGGCACTGGATAGGATAGCTCTTAAACTACTTAAGAAGCTAACCTATTACTTTTAATGAGGATGCCCATTCCCAAGAAAGTGTGTCAGAGAAATGTTCTTCTCCCTGAAGAAACATGGTGAAATCCCCACCCCAGTTTCTCCATCAGCAAATAATATGCAGATCTGTGCTTTCATTTCTATGTGTAGCTCCTCCAATGAAATATTCCACATCACACCATCGTCATGTTCATAGCTGCTGTCGTCAGCTTATCATGTGGTGGCCGATCTAAGTACTTGCATTTAGAGATGCTAAAGTAATGGCTATCAGATTTTATTATCATTCATTGTTGTGAATAAATCAGAAGGAGCACAGGGACTTGTGAAGTGTGAGTGCCAGTATTTAACAAACCTTATGTAATATTAAATAATATCAAGACACAAGTCAGCTATCCTGAATTCCTGACAGATACAGTCCTCTGAAGAAGGGCACACACCAACTGAGGTAAAACAGGGAAGGAAAGGGGGTGCTTTTTCTTGTTGGTAATAGAAGGAGAAGCATTTTTTAATATGCTCACATCTTAGTAGAAGTCAGTGTTGTTTCTATTCAGGACAAAACCAAAGGTTTCCTAGCGTTTAAATGAGAGAGTAAGGAATTCTTTCTGCTACAATCCTTAAAATATAGGAAGCACTCAAGAGATTACATGCATCGTGATGACTATTCATCTTAAAAGCCATACGAGCATTAAAAATGTTCCTGTTGATGGGAGAGGGAAAATAATTGACAACAGCTGGTTACAGAAACATTTTGTGTGCTGCCCCCCCCCAAATCAAGTCACAACAGCAGCAACAGAAACCTTTGGCATTTTAAAAGTTTGTTTTACTTCATAGCTGTATATTTTTAAGGGCCAAAGGAGATGTTGTGAATGCTCTAATAAAATGTTCCATGCACACGCCCTCCATGCTAAAACTGTGAATGCCAATATAGTCATGCATATGTCACATCATTACTCCAGGAATTAGTGACCCAAGAGGGCATGGTGTTGCTAGCATGCTGGTAGAACATGCAGATGGGTAGATGCTCATGAGAGGAAACACATTTCAACAAGACATGGCACGCGCACTTAGGTACACTTTGTCTGTAGCTCTCATAAAAATCCCCCTCACCCAAACTATCATAAAATGGTCTAAATTGGCAATCCTGTGGAAACCAGCCAAAAGGGCTTTGTTCAGTGACTAGATGGAAAGGATTTATGCTAGGAGATAAATGTGAACACTGTTGTTCACTGGATGTAAAGCCAAGGCAAGTAATATGGCTATAAGATTCTTAGAGGAAAACAAAAGAGAAGCCAGGGATATGAGTGACTTTGCTGTTGGCACTGTAAACAGTATGGGATTCTGAAGTAGCGTGTCCACACTAGCATATAGTTATGGTACATGGTTTGTCATGGCGGGTGGGGGGGGGAGAGACCTCATATGCTTGTGTTTTTGTTTAAAATGTTCCATCCTTCCCCTTTAAGATCTAGCCTGTATCTTTCTGGCACAGGTCTACGGCATGCAATCTTTTTGGGATGATTCGTTGAGATGCAAAATAGCTCTTTGTTCTACCTTCAAGGATGAGTAATGAGTTAAAAAATATTGCACAGTGACTACATAGACAAAAAAATGCAGGAAATTCTACAGGATTGGGACAGCCTGATTCACATTTTTCCCTGGTTGAGCACACTATGAAAAGCAAATACAACTTGACTCTGAGTCCCACCCCCCCACCCCAACATATTCATTTGCCAGTTTCTTCAAGATGGGAGCGAGGCTTCCCAAAACTTTAAATGTGGGAGTAACTGAAACTGTCCAATTTCTCCACCTGGATCTAGGGCTTCAAATAGTCAACACTTAAAATTAGTATTTGAACCTAGAGAATGCTAGCACTAAATTAGGATTGCCACTTCTCATCTTTAACAGGTAGTTATCACATGGTCCATTGCATGCTGGAAGTAGTTGCAGCTGGTTGCAAATGAAAAAATGGGTCATGAAGGATCTGTTGCAGTGTTCCTTTCCCCCAAAGCGAAACAATAGCTTCTTGCTCCACCCTATAGTCACCCAGAACCACATGCATATGCCAGGTTCAATCCACTTTTGCACATTTGTCCAAAGACAGTGCACATGTATTATTTGTAACCAACCAGCTTTGGGAACATCTGTTTTCCTTAACTGCAAACCAAGGTTTCATTAAGGTGTATACAGGATGCAGCTCCAGGTTGTTTGGCTAGGACTCAGATTTGGAACATCATGCAATACAATGTTTCCCGGAGAGGGGATCGGTCCATACGTAATGTTGACTCTTCAGCACTGATTTATAAACATCTTAGGTGCTTCTGCACAAGTGTGTCCACAGGAGGGGTCAAATCTGCATAACAGCATGCTAGTGGAAGTTGTGCTTTTAGTGCTCTCCACTACAATGCAGTGGATCTGTCTGCAGGAATTAAAATGATAAATAATTTAGGATTGGTGGGAAGTACCTCCTTGCCTCCTGCTGATGGGACGTGTGCTTTTGGGATTAAGGGCAGTGGTGGGATTCAGCAGGTTCGCACCAGTTCTACAGAACCGGTAGCTAATGTATTATTGATTCTGCAGAACCGTTTGTTGACCTGCTGAATCCCACCACTGATTAAGGGGTAACATTGTAAACCGGCTTGACCAATGACATCTCCCACTTTCAAATTTAACCAGTCCATTGCTTCTAACTTAAGCCAAAAAAGAGAAGCTGCAGCAGAAGGTTGAGCACAGTGGATGTGGGAAAAGGAAACAAAAATAGCATTATATCATTGATGAGGTCTTATAATGTCTTGGAGCTAAAGAGTGTTTCCTACAGGAAGTGGCTTCATATAAAAAGAGACCTAACCTACATGTAATTCTCCCCAGGTTTTTGGAGCAAAATGAGACAATATATTTGCAGCTGCAGTGTACTGAGGATTCCCTGTGCTGCACACAATCTCTCCTTTGAGGCTACACACTTAGGTTTCTCAATAGCCTCCATTGTAACATTCGGGCTCCTTGTTTCCACTGTTGCCATTGATGCACTGAATCCTTAAACCTTGACAATCACTCAGATGGCAATTATGCAAAAAGCCCAGGCAACTGATCCAGAGCAAACGTACTAATCATTGATTTATTTCCTCTCTTGACTTCCCATGGCAGGGTTCCAAATGAGAGTCCATGGACCAGTATTTCTCATTCTGAACTCATCCGTTTACTGTATCCCTGCATCACATTTTTTCTCTCTCTCACTCCTGTAGTGTTCAAGGCCTTCTGGGTGCAGATTTCAAAACAGAACTGCCATATGTTTTGAGTGGAAATGAAGTAGAATCTTATTCAATTTTTCTCACCAGGGCTTAGTTCTCAATTCACCATGCTGTTCTAAGCAAGAACTGGTCTGTGGATTTAGAATTAACCATGGAAAATTGAGTAAGATCCTGCTGTAGCTGTATGGAAAATATATGATACAGCTCAGCATGGGCAGTGCATCAAGGGATGGCTACTTTCCCTTCTAAGATTACAAATTATTATTATGCATTATTATAAATATCCCAGATTATTTTTCCAGTACTCCATACAAGCCTTAGGGCTGTACTATTTCCTAGCCACCTTTAAATTGACTATATTGTTTCAGTGATATTTGAGGGGCAAGGTAAAGAGAAGGAAGAGTTGGAATAGCCATCATTTTGTTCTTCCCCCACTCCAAGTGTGTTGTGAAGGTGTGTGTGGTTTTTTTAAAAAAATATGACTGCCTTTATATTTAAAAAAAGCTTGAGGAAGAGGATTTTATGAGAGAGGTGCTGTGCTCTTAAAATGAAAAAAAAAACAATGTGCTTTTAAATTGCTTAAATTGCTTTTAATTCAATTGTGTTTTCATAGTTTTAACACTGTAACTTTTTATAGTTTTACTTGTCTCTGTTTAGTTAATCTTGTGAGCTGCCTTGAGTCCTAGTTTTTGGGATAAAAACCAAGCCACTTCCATGCAGCTTTTAACGGGAAAAGAATTTCCATCCCACTTAGTGCTTTGTTCTACAGCAGTGGTTCTTAACCTTTGTTACTCGGATGTTTTTGAACTGCAACTCCCAGAAACCCCAGCCAGCACAGTTGGTGGTGAAGGCTTCTGGGAGTTGCAGTCCAAAACTCCTGAGTAACCCAAGGTTAAGAACCAGTGTTCTACAGTACTTCATTACAGAGATAATCACTAGACTCTACCAAAGAAATAAATCTCCAGGTGAATATTCTGTAGAACACATCAGTCCTATATCTGAGAGATGTAGTATAGGAGCAAAATTCGGCCATAAGGACCACTCCTTCTCATGCTGAATTCAGGTGGCCCCATGCTGATTGCTTGGGGTGCGAGCGGAGATACAACCACATGAAAACAAAATCAGTGGACAAGCATACAGGACTATTTTCTCCCCAAAATTGTACCAAATTTGCTCCCACCAGAAGAAGTACATGTGTATTCATTTCATGTACTAATGAAATGGGTCTAATAAGCCATTAAGATAGCATGTTCTCCTATTTCTTGGTTCATTGCTCCCTCTTTTAAACATTTATTTATTTGTTTATGTATTATATTTACATTGGTATCCCAATTAAGGGCTTTAATTGAATCAACTGCTGAACAACAACTATGTAATTCCCATTGGGTCAGCAAGTCTTCTCTGGTTGAGACCAGCAATAACATGCTAGCCCATATTTATATCCTAGATCACCTGGGTGGAAGGAGCTAGAATGCCATAACTGAAGGCCTTCAACTGACTGTGGGGGATGCCTGCCTGGAGCAATTTCATATGCAAAGAGCTATCACTGGCCAGACTAAAGAAGGGAATTTCCTCCCTGTAGGGGAAGTGGAGGGATTAAAAATGGCACCAGAAAAACCCTCTTCTCCATCTCCCATAAGCAGCAGATGTTCTGCCATTTCACTCTTGCACCCTTTATCTCTGTAAGCAAATAGCCTTGACGTAAGTCTGAAGTGAATTTTTAGAGAGAGAAAAAATATCCTGAAGAAAAATTATAAACACTGTTCCCTGTGCTTAGCAAAAAGGACTGTACAGCTGTAGTGTTTCTTCAGCTATGAGTTCTTCAGAGTTGTTTCAAGGAGTCCTGTGACGTATGAATATTTTCACATCCACACATGTTGAGTTTTCAGCTGAAGCTGCAGGAAATTCCTTTTAAAGGCTTATCTGGAGAATCCATGGCCTTCCCTGCCCCCCCCCCCCCCAAAAAAAAAGTATGACAAAAAACTGTAGTGGGGAAAAGAGAGAGAGAGAGAAAAGGTTGTAGGTAAACATAAGTTTCCTCCCAGTAAGAAATGACACTCAAACCTCATATTATGAATGTGTGTAAAATGATGTTGTAAAAGATGTCTTTGCATGACCATCTTCACTCTTACCACACAGTGGTGTAATGGAGAAAGGTCTCATTCAGTGAAAGCCTTAGGTCCTATAGTAGAGATTATAATATCACTCATTACCCTCTTCAGTGTTCCCCCTGAGTTTAGCTGTTATCCTCACAGTACTTTGGAAAGGTATTTGTTCTTCCAGGAACAGTATTATTCCAGATTTTCCCTATTGTAATGCAAAGGATTTGATGGTTCTTTAGTTCTGATCGGGCAATTAAGAGCTGTTAACTTTACCAAAGAACTGCTCCTCCTTAGATGATATGGGCTGAACCCGTTGTCTGCATTTTTGAACTCTCCTTGGAGAAGCTTGGCTACATGAACTGACATGATGAGCATCTGCAATTCCAAATTTACCACCATATCACGGTTGCCATAGCTACGCATGCAACAGAGCTGGGCAAATATTTCAAGCTTTATAATGATTCTACCTATCTCCTGTTGAGCGCTTACATCTTTGCTGGTTAGATAAAATGCCTCACAGTGAAAGTAAAAGAACAATGGGAGATAATTTAAAAAATCAGGAGCTGGAAATATGGAGGACAATGAAATTGAATAAAGCAGATTGGGCCCTTTGCAAATTATTTTAAGTGGAATGTAAGACATGCATTCTCATGCATTGGGACAGAGCAACTCCCAGGATGGACCTCGTGCCTGTTGTCAAAATTTGACAGCACCATTTAAAGCAAGCATTTTGTAACTGCACTGTAGCATTCTGTCACTGAAATTTTGTGGCAAACCACTACAAATCAATTAAGTGAACACTTGCTTGCTTTAAATGGCCTTTTTTCTGTCTCCCACAAAGTTTGGGTAGCAAGCCATACAGCTAAATCAAAGGGCAAAATGTTTACTTTTACTGGGATACCTCTCTCAGTTGCTGCTGAAATTGGTGGCGCAACGCAGAGGGGCCAAAATGTTGTGTCATGGGGTGTAGGTGTGCTGGGGGGAGGGGGGTGGGAATCTCAAACATGACAAGGAGAGCCACTTGCAACCTGCAGGTCATGTGCCTCGCACCCTGTCATTTTTCTGCTACAGAGAGAAGTCACAGTGATTGTGTTTTGTCAGCTTTATACAGAAATGGCATTCAATTAGAGGTGGCCTGTGGATCGGGGAGGAAGGGACACCATATTGCAAAATGGGAGAGGGGACCTGCTCTGGACAAAAGCCATATGGCTCAGCTAAAAGGCACTCCAGGTTTTGCTACAGACCTCCATCTCGAAAGAAGACAGTCTAAAAATCTTTTCTTTTCTGTTATATATTCATTTTGATGTAAGCATGTTTAAAATTGGTCATTGCCCAGCTTGGAGGTTGAATTAGAAAGAGAGAGTTGCAAGCTAGTTTGAAATAACAACTTTGGGGGTTAAATTTACTTCCAGTCAGCATTTCATCAGTTCACAATGACTGAAATCCAGTAGTACACTGGTTCTTAACCTTTGTTACTCAGATGTTTTTTGGACTGCAATTCCCAGAAGCCTTCACCATCAGCTCTGCTGGCTGGGGTTTCTGGGAGTTGCAGTTCAAAAACATCTGAGTAACAAAGGTTAAGAACCACTGCAGTAGTACATCACATCTAGTGTAGTCCAATTGAGTCAGTAGGGATTTGGTGAAGCAACACTTCTACAAGTTCCATTGAGTCAATGGCCCTACCCTAGTCACTACTGGATTTCAGACAAGACTTGTTATCAGGATTAGACATGGCCTATTTGTATTCCTATCCCTGGGGATATGAATATGAATAGCAGTGGCACAGGTGCCATGGAGGTCCATTCTCTTCCCCGAGAACTGGCCAGTCCACTCACTGGTTGCAATCTAGGGCTGCTGTCCTTCACTGTCCTCACTGCGCCAATCTGTGAAGGATTCTGGTTGGCATTTCCCAGCCTCCCCACATAGCTGACTACTCAGCTGATGGCACTTGTGGCGCTGTTATTGCCATTTGTATCCCCAGGGATACAAATACGAATAGCCCATGTCTAATCAGGATAAGGGTACGTGTGCAAATACAGTAAAGTTATGGGGGTGAGTACAGCTATAAGTCATCTCAAGAGTCCCCTTAAAATGTCTCATTATTATTTTCTGGACAAGCAGCGACATCTCTCTCTCTCTCTCTCTCTCTCTCTCTCTCTCTCTCTCTCTCTCTCTCTCTCTCTCTCTATCTATCTATCTATCTATCCGAACCAGGAAAAAACAACCAGTTGTTTGCCACAAATCACAAACCAGCCCAATTTGTCTTCTTTTTTTAGTTTGTGCCCATCTCTAATCATTAGTCCAAATAGAAATTGCAGCTAAGAAATCATAAGAATAATGAGACTCAGAAGGGCAGCTGTAAAGAAACAGGAACGATATTTCAGTGTAAGGATGTGTTTCTGGAGAGCAAAGCTGAGATCATGCATACAGTTGGCAATCCCAGTTACTGTATACAGATGTGAAATCTGGATAGAGAAGAAAGTTGACATACAAAAAATTCAACTCATTTAAAATATATGGTGCTGAAGGAGATGTATGGATACCATGGACCACCAGAAAGTGGGTTCTAGATCCAGTCAAGCCTGACCTTGGGAGGAAAGTAACTAAAGTGAGGCTATAACATCAGGAATAAAAAGTGCAGAATAGAGAAATCTTGCTTGTTATAAGGAGAAAATTTAGTTTTGATTAATTGCCCACTGTAGGTAGCAAAAATTATTGTAAATGTGAGATATCATTGATGTGTGTGAAGGACACTTTTCAGAATCACCAAGGCTCTTTGCTGTTTAAATAGTGTGCTATAGTTTTTTAGCCTTAGGAAATTTGCTTTAACAAGAGGCTGGCAAACTTCACACCAGAGATTGATGTTGTACTGGATGTTAAAGAAAGACTGTTTAAATATCTTCCAGGTAGATGAGCAAACCTGGCTTTTCGCTTTGTAAATACACAGATGTTTGCACTGGGATTCAGCATGCTAATATGGAGCTAATCAACAGGTTTTCGTTACATTTTTAAACAGAGGAAGTGCCTATTACATTTGTCACACAGTAAAAGTAACCACAAAAAGTGGGGAGAGGAGGGGAGGGTGTTGTCTCTGACTGTTACCATTTCTTCGAAGTGTGTCTCATCTTGAGAACATTGTGCATTTCTCATGCATCATTTGTACTGCTAAAAATTCTAGTGTCGAGTACTGCTGAAGTTCAAAATACTCTACCTTCTGAACTCATTTTGCTACAGGGTCTTTGGCGACTGAATGAGAGTGGTTCTAATGCAATAGCCAGATGTTCTTCTGAACACACACACACACACACACACACACACACAGAGAGAGACTATTTGGACTGATGATTAGAGCACAGAATAATGTTCTAGGTCTGATTCAACATCCCCATCTGTTGCAGTTCAAAAAAAGTTCCTTTCTTGGACTACACCTCTGAGAATTCCTTCCCTGGGATGGTTGCTGTGGAATTTTGGGAGTTGTTCTAAAAGCAAATTCTTCTTGGTTCATATCACCTGGTTGGGTAATGAAGGAATAAAAGTTTGAAAACATTAGTACCCCATGCAGATAATTGAGGTTTAGAATACATGCCATAGCTTAGTTACTGCATTAAATGTAGAAGGTCCCAGGTCACATCTTTGCTGTCTCCAGCTGCAGGATATCTTTTTAAGATGCCATGAAACTGCCATCAATCTTAATACACAGCACTGGGTCACACTGATCAATGATCTGATGTGGTACTAGGCAACTATGAAGAATATGAAATAAATGGGACAAAGAATGGTCCAAAGTTATGTCTGCCATTTCTACAGAAGGAGCCATAACTAAGATAAGTGTGTGAGTCCCCACAACTATTACTTAGAATGCATAGACCATTGGCATTCAGTTATAATGTTCACCTTATGTTTCTCTTCATGGGTCAATGTTTTCATTAAACAAGGCTGTATTTTGACTCAGTATGAACCAAAGGCTGATGAGGAATGAAATATTAGCATGTGCCAGTGGTGCAATATGTTAATGGAAAATGGAGAACACAAAGTTCCATGTTTAGCATATGGTCAGAATTACAAATGTCTGCTTTCTTGTCTAGTTATCCACAATACAGCCAGTATACCAAGGACTCCCACCAGTTAGTTTTGCTGCTTTTTTGGTAACATATATTTATTACAGTTGTACAACTGTGACAAAAATAAAAAATAATAAACAAAGGGAGAAATTGCTGAGAGCCAATAATACACCACAGTTAATAATACATAATTACACAACTACTACATCACATTTACAACGTTCACAGTTTGATTGATTGTCCAATAGGTTTTTCCCCCTTGAATATCTATCCAGAATGAGACCTGAAATGGAGTTATCTAGGAACCCCGTGGGTCAATATTCATATGTGAAATAAAAAGATAATGTTTTGTACAAAAGTCACCAATGTTCAGTGAACCTGACAACTCTGATTTTATGAGAACTTTGATTCATGAGTCATTCCCCTCCACACAGAGAGAGATACAGCTGTGTCCTACACATAGTGTGTCCTTAACAGCCAATTTCACAGAAGAGATGAGTGAGAATTCAGTTTGATTCCATTTTTGATACAAACTTCCCAATTTTTTTCGAATGTCTTCATAAATTCAATTCAAAAAGCTTACGATTAAAAAAGAAATAGAATGTGAGAGAAACTGACAGATCCCTCCATTTAGATTTCATAGCTCATGGACCAATCTAGAGGCAATTTGCACCAAAATGGTGGCCGAGGTCTTCACTTTCCATGGTCCATGTATATACCTTTAGAATCGAATCTGAGATTTAAATTCTGAGTGTGGGTGGAAGTGAAACTGAAGAATTGATGGATTTCTATTTTAGATGCGACTTCTAGTTGTATTACTTTAGTAGATGTGTTTTGGCTCTCTCACACATAAGGTAACATAAACACAGAGGGAGACCTTTTACTGCACGAGCTGTTAAGGAAATACTTTGAATATTCATTAAATACTTTTAACACAGTGAAGTCCTTCAGCCAAGGTTAAGATGCACACTAAAAATTAAGGTGTCTGTTGGTGCTGGGGAATAGTCACATGAATGCTCAGTAGGATATTCAGGCCCCTAAGCCAAGCCTACACAACCAATCCATTTATGGGAAGGATGAGAGCATGGGGTTGTCTGATATGCTTCCGTGGGTATGTTTTATTCCCCGGAGATCACTCAGTATCACATGTGCATAGTTGTGTGTAACCGATTTTTAATTCTCTTTTTTATTTTGGGGTCACGAAGAATCAGAAACGACTAAACGACAATGATCTTTATTTTAAATAAAAAGCAGCTTGGGAAACAAACAGCAGGAAGAAGTAGTGATGTCACATCTGGTAGGACAATCTGGAAACAGCCCCTCCGGACTATCATCAGCCATAGCACTCTTGCCTGCTTCCTTACCTCTCTGTGTGTGTGAGTGAGTGAGTGTGTATTGTGTGTAAATGTACGGTACATGTTTGTTCACTTCCCTATCTCTCTGTGTGTATCATTGGCTCCTGTGCCTTCTGTCCCCTCCATCACAATGGGTACCAGTTGCCACCAGAGGAAGTGATTCACCAAATTGTCCCCACAGTAGTTTGGCCTCTTCTGTACATATTCAGATGGGTCTGCTTGGAAAAGCCTCTGGCCACACTGGCTGAGGCTTATTACGTATGGTAGTCCAGAAAGTAACTTTTCCAAACTCTGGTCTTAGCACTTTATGAGATAATTTGAAGTGGAGAAATTGTGAATGGGAACACTATTCACATACATATCCTGCCATTTGCCCATGTTAACATTTTCTCATCTGAAGCTGTTCTTCATTTCAGATAAATGGCATTTATTGCATATGGTTGTATGCACAACGTAATTAACCTGTTTAGATAGCATATAAGGTCACTAAATGTGGGCTGTAAACCATTTCATTTGTTCTGCAGAAGCAAACCACAATGTTCTCCCACATGAAAACAGGGAGCAGCCACGGACAGCTCATATGAGACAAGTGGCAAGGATACCTGAAAGAAACTTAATTTTTTCACAGGCACATTTTACCTCTTTAGGTTCATACTTAAATTATTGTGCAGTCCAATTATGTGTAGAAATATTCAGTGTTCTCCACTAAGTTTGGTGGGATTTACAGGTGGGAGTGGCACCAGGGCTCACAGCACTGAAAACATGTGAACAAGGATGATGACCTTCCCTGTTCCTTCTAAGCTTAACCATGGTCCTCAAAATACTTGCAGTAGATTTTGCCAGGAAGAGCATGTCACTACAAGCTGTGTCTGTAAACCTCCACTCTGATGCATATATATTTATAGATACAGACCAGCACAGAGTACTTGCATTTTGAGATTCTTTGTGAGGAGGGGCTGTGAGGATTACTGCCTGCAATACACAACCAAAAGTAAGTGTATACAGGTTTGGAGTCTTGCATGGGGAATACACCCTGTTGAACTCAGTGGGACTTTGCTTAAGAAAAATATATTTAAAAAGATGATAAACAGAAAATACAGAAAGATGAGGCAGCAGCTTCACAAACAGGAAGTGATAAAACATTATTGCTTTAGAGAAATGTTCTTCACAACTGCCATGTTTGCATAACCAACATTGATCAGTGGGTATGAGAACCAGACTCATTTGCACCTTACAAAGCTGCAAAATAATTAGACAATGTTTACTTCTTAAGATCTCTCTACTTCAAGCTTCCATCTAGTCTGTTTCTGCCCTAATACATACACAGTACCACACTAATATGCTGTTTTCCTTCACCCAAGCAAAGCAATGTTGGCTTGGAAAAATACTTGGGCGTTCTCATGTGACTAATGGACTAACCCTTCTTTGACTACAAAGTAGACTTACTGTATATATAAACCCAAAAACTACACTATGTGCAGTGGCCCTATGCTTTGTGCCACACATATGTCTCTACCTGGTAGGCTTTTCAGTGTGAAGTGTCCATCTGATTCTAATCTCACAACAGTAGAGCTATGTTTGCTCACTCCAGTCCATCAGATTTCATAACAGGATCAGCTGTTTTGGTCTTAAACCTCCAGCTACCATCCAAGTGTGACTACACAATCCAGCCCTTGACTTTAAAAACAGTAATTTCATCAGCAACAGCAATGTTTTATAATGTTCTCTAAACTGTATCTTGTCTGGCCTTGGGTAAACTGCACAGTCCCGGGACACCCTCAGAAAAAGGGAACGATAAACCACTTCTGAGTACCGTCAATGTAGAAATCCCTGGAAAGGGTCCCGATAAGTCAGAATCAGCTTGATGGTACACAACTATTATTATTATTAAACTATATCTTTGGCGACAGAAAGATAAAGAACAGAAGAAAGGTCTTAATAGTTCTCCTCTCTTTCTCTGTCTGCTAACACATAATCAAGGTTAGACCAAAATAAAGATCCCTGGGGATTTAAAGGATAGCAAAAGTCACTCCAAAGCCAGGCATGCATGCCAGAACCTTAACCAAGCATGGAAAAGTATTTCAGTTCTACAAATGCCTTTGTAGCATCCTTCATCTGACAGCCAAAAACAAACTCTGTAGCAAATCGGCAGAGCTTGTCCAGGAATTTCCTTCCCTACCCCCGTGCTTCTTCTTCTTCTTTTTTTCTTTTGCTGTTTCTGTCTCTGCCAAGTATTTAGTGCTCTGTTGCTGTCTGTGTTGCAAAGCCTCCATTGGTCCTCCACACTGTCACATACCATATCTTTGGTATTGCAAGCCAACGATGCTGTGCCAGTATAAACTGGAGAGAATGTGGTCTTTGCATGCCTTTTTGAAAAACCTTTCCACCAGGGAGGTGTGGAAACAGCCAAGATGTGTATGTCAACGCTCCATTCGCAGTCAGTTACGGAAACCTTTATTTCTTATATTTGTCCTCATCTTGTTATTTATTGACATAGTGCATTAAAAATAAGCTAGAAGAACAGTTGTTTTCCACGAGAAGAACAAAGAGAGTTGAAACGTTTTGAGGCATGAAGCATTGGCAAGGGAAATTGTTTAGGGGGCCACAGAGGAAAAACAGTCTATTAAATGTGGATGATGTATCAAATTATAAAATCTTGAATGGATCTCCTGTTCATTTATTCTGCAGCCACATGGAATAAGACTAGGACAATGGGTTGTGTGAACAGAACACTTCTGGTATTTCTGTTAATCATTTTGGAAAAAAAAAGTGGGACAGAATTTTTGCTAGAACTTATTTATGTAAAACAGAAAATGAGTACATTTTGTATACATAACTTTTCCTAGATGAAAAAAGCAATGAAAACCCTTATAGCTACCTCCTTTTAGACTTGAAAATGTAATTTAAACTTTAGCAGCAGCTTCAACACCTGTTTAGCAACCAGCATACTTCTTAAACAGTGTCATTGTAGTGTCTCAAGTAGGATGAATGAATGAATGAATGAATGGATGGATGGATGGATGGATGGATGGATGGATGGATGGATGGATGGATGGATGGATGGATGAATGAATGAATGAATGAATGAATGAATGAATGAATGTAGCTCCCTTCTCCAAGGAGTTTAGAGTGTAAATTTTGAAGACAATGATGGAACTGCAAGAAAAACAAGCTGGAACAAAGGAAGGGCAGGTAAGAGTTTGGAGGAAAGCAAGCAAAACACATATGCAAACACTCCTGCACTAAGGCAGTGAGACCTGGCACCAGGTGGGAATGTGTGGCAATGTGGTGCCTCAGCTTTAATAATGATCTCACAACTGTAGAAGTGGAAGGTACATTAAAGATAATAAAGTCCAGACCCTGTCAAGGAGGCCCTGTGGGGAATCAAACTCCCAATCTCTGACTCTGCATTCAGATATTCAGCAGTTCTTTAACCCAAAAATTAAGCATTCTCCTCCTCCAGTGATGCTTACCTTGACATTTGGTTCCCTGTCTGGAGAAGCACAGCAATTTCACTGTAGACTACACCCTGAGAATCTGGTAGTCGTTATTAATATAAAATATTTGTAACCCACCTTTCTCCTCAGGAGGACCCAAGGTGGCTTACAGCATTAAAACCAAACAATATAAAAACTGGAAAGGGGGGAGGGGGAAAAAAAAGCAAAAACAGCAGCCCAGCTGTAAAGAGCTAGTCAATGAGAAAAAGCCTCCCTGAAGAGAAAAGTCGTTGCCTACCTGGGAAAGGACAACAAAGGAGGGGCCAACCTGACCTCCCATGGGAGGGAGTTCCATAGTTTAGGCGCAGGGACAGAAAAGGCCATACATACCCGTGAGGGTGGCAGGATGGAGAGAAAGGCCTCCCCTGATGATTTAAAACCCAGGCAGACTCATAAATGGAAATGGGGTCTTTCAGTCATAGTTAAGGGTGAGGATGAAAATTAAACGTATACGCTAGCAGCTTTGTGGAAATGCTGAATTTTGTCTAGGTACTGCAAGAAGAAGTTAGGGGGCACATACATTATTTTTTCCCCTTTAGGAATGCCATGCAATTAGCTGTTTATCTGTCTTTCATCATGACATTCTACATCTGGTCAATTGGAAATTGTAATGCAGAAGCTTGAGACTTTATTGGCAGAGGAGTGGGCACATGGCCCATACTCCTTCTGAAACACTGTAGCATCCATCACAAGGGGCCGGTGGGGTGGGGGTTGGGGGACAATAAACTACCTGTCTCCTGATTTATGTGGCTGACATGGAACATTTCTATGCACTTCCACGGGGACGAATTTAAATTCAAAACCTGAAATACCAGCCGATAATGAGTTACACATTTATATCTGAGTGCAAGGTTGATATGAATTGGAACCATGCTCCTTTTGACTAAGCAGGTGTGATATCATGAAAGTGATTTGCTGGCGGTTACCAGTCATTCCTCTTCTTATGGGCTGCAGACAATGCAGGTATGGAAATGATCAATTGAATACAAAAGATGCTGAAGAGGACCAGTACCATTTGTTTTCAGGGGAAGCGTAATTTAGGAATAACAGATCTACTTTAAAATGACAAAATGTCTACATGGAAATGAGTTCTGTGAAAAAAGTGGTGAAGAACTTTCTTTGCACAAAGAAGATCCCAAATTAAATCCAATGAATCTTGGGCAGAGGACCTTAGGTAGAAGGTTTTGAAGATCTCTGTGTGAAACCTTGGAGAGATCCTACTCAGATATGCAGACTATACTAGACCCAGTGCATTTGTGAGCTCACTCAACACTAGGCAGCTTCATCTGCACTGTAGTGATTATGCCTTCTGAACACAGAATCATATTCTTCATTTGTGTCAGAGGGAATCCAATGGTGCTTCTGGGGTGAAAGGATCAGCCATCAGGGTGTTGTTGTTGCCCAGTGGACATCTGAATGTATTTGCAGTCCCCACATTCTTCATGGAGACTCCTTCCATGTAACGATGACACAGGTGTGGAGTCTACAGTGTAGGGAATGCTTTTTTTCTGAAGCTGTTGTTGGTTGTGAGAACTGGGGGCCCTTTTGCCTTTTCTAATGAGGAGAATTTCAAACAGGAACAAAAAGATTAAATCCATACAGAGTGTGGACAGAAATCATTGCCCACACTCTGAGAGGCTGTGTAATGATGTAAAAAACCCACTCAGAGTGTGGAGAATCATTTCTCTCCACAATCTTGACAGGGTTTCATTACATCATTACATGGCCATTTGCTATGTGGCAGTTTGACATTAGCACATTTATTTGAGTGGTGAAGCTGGAGAAGGAAAAAGCAGATGGCACTAAAGCATGTGCAGGAAAAATAAGAAAGAACTGAAGGAGTGCTGTCCTCTGAAGATGCCGGCCACAGAGACTGGTGAAACGCAAGGACAACCTTCAGAACACGGCCAAAGAGCCCGAAAAACCCAGAACAACCATTAGATCCCAGCCATGAAAGCCTTCGCAAATAAACTGAAGGAATGTCAAAAATGAAGACAAAGTTGGTTTTTATATATATATAAACAGGTACATGAACTGTTTGGATATGTTGATGAGGAAGGGCTCATCAACATATCCATAAAATATATTTTTCAACCATCCACTGAGCACCTTTTAGTGATGAGAGATTGTCAGGATCCAAGCTATTAAGTTCCTCCTTAGAATGTACAAGTGTCTGAAGAGGATTTTGGCCTCTAGGAGCAACACTTCTAGTGAGAGGACACCCCACACACAAAGACAAGACTGCAGAGGAACATTTCCATCATTCAGCTTTATTTCTATGCCCATTCATTATTGCCATGAGTTAAAAATCAGTTTCCCATCAATAGTTTTGCCTTCTTCTTTGAACTGCCTTCAAGTTGGATTGGTGAAGCACTCATTGAATTAGAGCTGAGGTCAAGACGGAGAAGCAACATAAGAAAAGGTATCATCTGTTGCAATTCTGTGTATTTCACCATGTATATTGGCAGTAGTGACCTGTTCCACCCCAGAAAGATGTAACAGGTATATCTGTGGTTGCCACATTTCATGTTAACTTCTGCACCGAAAGGTTGTCCAAAGAGAAATTTTGGAAGCAGTTGCTTTGGAAGCCCAGTTTGGATTTCAGCAGGCGAACAGATCCAGGTACAGAGTGTGATTGCCTGGGACTATGTCACCCATGGCATGTTCTACAGAGAGAGATTATCTCTGTGCTGTTCCAGTGTTTAAGGAGTAGGCCTCACTAACTGATGGTACTCAAAATCCATGGGTGCAACCTCTGCAAACCCTGCCAGCACAGTGAAGGCTGTCTCCTGTTACGGAAGAACTATTTAGCCATTTGTGCAAGCTATTCACTCGTGATTTACTGTCTTTATGGGAGACTCTTTATATATTCCATGAAATGCTAGGTTGCTGAGAACTCAAGACAAGGCCTTTTCAGTAGCAGCATCACAGGTGTGGAACTGCCTCAGTGGTGGGATTCAAATAAATTAACAACAGGTTCTATGCCCGAATGGCAAATAAATAAATAAATAAATAAATAAATAAATAAATAAATAAATAAATAAATAAATAAATAAATAAATAAATAAATAAATAAATAAATAAATAAATAAATAAATAAATAAATAAATAAATAAATGCATGCCCAGGACAGTGGGATCCGATGAGAGTTTCTTCTACAGTGGTCTCCCTACTGCCTATCATCACAACTACTTCTCACATGATTAAGATATCTGGATAAGTGTATCTGTTTGGGCATGCCGCTGCTGTTAACCTCACCATGGGCATGTACCAAACACACACACACAAACACACACCTCACAGTGGGTGCTTATGACCAGGTTTGACAGAGAACTGACACATCTCTCCTTCCCTTTACCTCCTATTTCACCCTATAGCTCACCAGTAAAAATTGCTTCCATCCCCTTTCCTGCTCCTGAAATGACTGATAGCCCTGCTTGTTGTTACCTGGAGGCTGCCTTTGCACACCTGTTGAGGAGTTCTTCTCCCCCACCCCCCGCTTCCTTCTGGCTTGGAAGGTATGGTCTCTTTTCAATCTGTTGCCACTCCACCTCAACCCCACCACCTCAATCGGTCCAGAACACTGCCAAAGAGCCCGAAAAACCCACAACAGCCAATATCAACAAATGCTTGTTTAGTATGCTCTCATGTATGTCTTTTCTGGAGAATGCTGCCTTCTCATGATGGTCCCTCCCCCTCGGAGTCCCTCCGGCCCCCACCCACCCCCCATGTTGACCTGTGGTCAAGATGCGTCTGAATGTCTGGAGAGAAGAGTTTCAATTCCCCTTATCTATTGATATGTTTATGTGTTTTCCTTTCTTGGCCCTGGATATATGGCCTTCAAGAATAGTAAGTCTTACTAGTGTTAAAATACTGATAGCTGTCTTCCTCCTTCTAACAGAGTGGGCCATCTCTGTGTGCCATTTGTCTCCCGAAATTGTCAGTTTTGGGGCAGGAGGAAGAGTTCTTTGTTACTCTAAATGAGGCTTGGAGGTTTCATCTCTTTGTGGTGTGAGTGACTTTTCTATTGCGTACCTTGCTTGCGTGGATCAGTGAGACTGTCACTGGTTCATGCATTGGATATTCTCTGGGATTTTAAAAAAAACTGTTTCTAGGCAGAGCAACAGTCTTATGTGGTACCTTTAACTTGAAAAAAATCATAGTAAAATGAGGACGGTTGGGTGTTTGACTGAAGAGGTCTCACCCCAAAACCTTTTCCCTCTGTGTCCTGCCTTCATGCCTTGTCAATCACCCCCCCTCTCTGCCTCAAAGCCATGCGCTTTCCTCCAGTGACATCAAGGACTCATCCTCCCCCCTTTTCCCCCAGTGACACCTCTGCTCTTTCCAGGGTTTTATCTCTCTCACCCATATCCCACCTCAGACGGCTCAGTGTGGAGTGGGAAGGGAGGCAGTTAATTGTGCCCCTCCCCCTCGCTCGTCGCTGGTCACCTGGCCCCTCCTCCTTCATTCATCTCAGGCCAACAAACGGTTCTAAGAACCAATAGTACATTTAGGAAGCGGTTCTATAGAATAGGTGAGAACCTGCTGAATCCCACCTCTGAACTGCCTCCTGACAAATATTTTGTTCTGCTGGATTTCTGATGATGTTTAATATTCTGCTGCTTCCTAATTTTGATTTGAATGGTATTTTCAAATTTTACTGTACAGTCTTTGTGTGGTGTGTGTGTGTGTGTGTGTGTGTGTGTGTGTGTGTCTGTGTGTCTGTGTGTCTGTGTGTGTGTCTGTGTGTGTGTGTGTGTCTGTGTGTGTGTGTGTGTGTGTGTGTGTGTTATTCCCTTGATCCTTTACAGTATTTAGATTTTTTAAAAACTGAACTCATAAATTAATGTGGAGAATCTTGAAATCCAAATGGGCAGACAACAAAGCAGACACATGTGCAGTTGCTGACCACAGTGATCTCCATGAGAACTTTTCTGAGTTTGTAAAGTTTTTATTTCAGATGATGATTCCCAGAATCTCAAAGATGTTTCTAAGCTCTAGTTTTTGCACTGTGCCATACCTAGAAGCGATTTTTGTGTATGAAGAATTGAAGGGGGCAGATGTTTCATTCTGAGATGTCAGCTATCTCCAGAACATATACTACCCTAGCACAGAAAAGATGAGACGCAGAATTGGTTACCGCTTGGATTGTTAAAGCATCTTCTCTCATGGAGAGAAACCTGAGTGCAGGAGTTTGATACAATGAGTTTGTATGTAAATAGAATGGGAAGACTGTGAGCTGTTTTATGGTTTTCCCCACTTCATACTGATTCATCAACCGCAAAAAGCAATTGGGTTTTCAAACTGAAATTTCCTGATATCAGAGTTGCGTTGTTGCTTCCAGTAATGTTTGGAGAAATATTATTTCATTTCTATTTTTTTAAATGCAGCCCTTGCAACTTTATGCACTATATCAGACACACATAATGTGAAAGCCTTTTTTTAAAAAAAAGGGATGTGATATAGCAGCTTACATGTTTGTTTATATGAAAAAGACCATAAAAACAGTTGGATTTTTCATTAAAATTAAAGTTTTTTTTCTTGTTGGAGTCAGTACTCTCAAAACATGGCAGTAACATTTCATATGTTTTCTAGATCTACGTTTAGATAGGAAGGATCACTGAGAATAACTCGGTGTCAGTATAATGGTCACGGAGTGCTGGATTTGGACTACAGGCATCAGGGCGAAAATTCCCACCTGAAAGGTTGCATGAACTTACTAAGGTGCAACCTTGCACCACTGATCTCTTATGCTAACCAGTTCCATACATTGCTGTCAAGATTGGGATGGGGTGGCAGGAAAAAAAATACTATACTTCATCTGGAACAAATGTGCAATAAATGGAACAATTGCTGGACAGTGGTTTAGAGGCTGGGGATTTCAATTCCCCATTGTGCATTCTTAAGAGGGGCTGGACTCAATGATCCATATAGTCCCTTCCAGCTCTGCACTTCTAAGATGAAGCCCCTGTTGAATCTTTACCCCTGCATCACCCAAACCAACGAAGAATCCTGAAGAATTCAACATCTAGCACATCATCTTAGATGATGATGATGATGTTATCCATATATTTGCAGAACTAAAATTCAAAGGCAGTGATCAGCTAAAACCCACATAGATTCTGAGTTCAGATGTAACATTTCAGGACCAATGAACAAAACCATGGTCCCTGTAATGTGAACTATTGGTGAGCTAAATACATATTTCTCCTCTTTCTTTTTTCTGAGCCTCATGGCGCAGTGGTTAAAACGCTGTACTGCAGCTAAAACTGTGCTCACGACCTGGGGTTCAAATCCCAGGTAGCCAGCTCAAGGTTGACTCAGCCTTCCATCCTTCCGAGGTCGGTAAAATGAGTACCCAGCTTGCTGGGGGGGCAATGTGTAATTAAATTGTAAACCGCCCGGAGAGTGCTTGTAGCGCTATGGGGCGGTATACAAGTCCAATAAATAAATAAATAAATAACTAAATAAATAAATAAATAATAAATTTATGTGTACCTAAATGCCATTTCTCTGGCTACAGAAGTACACCTGCTCTATATCCAAAATGGAAAAATCCAGTTTGGTAAAAAAGAGAAATTTCCTTTATTGCCATCCCTTTATGCATTCCTTTATGCATTCACTTGTACAACTGTGTGATCTAGACCAATTCTGTCAGTGGAGATTTATGCTATGTAAATGTTGGATAGGATCTTGGTCTTTGGAAGTTAGTGATTCATTTATGGAGCAGAGATTCTTACATTACTTTTGACATTTCATCCACCTCACCCATTAGGACAGCACTCCATTATCCAATAAAGGGTGTGAGGGATTGTCTTATCCTAAACATGGCTTATAACTCAGCACTAGCAACAGCTTTCCAAAGTGTCACAAATGGGTCCTCTGAGACATCTTAAAAGCCAAAGGAATGACAAAGTATATATACGGTACTCTATAAACAAGCCAACACACAGAAAGAGGAGATTTGCACAACTCTGTGGGATAAAATCATGTCTCCACTTCAGCATCCAAACAGAGATGAGAAAATGTTTATTTCCTAGCAACTAGAGCTGGCATGAGAAAGGAAGAAAAGATCTACATCTCTAAAGCTGACTGCAGACTCATGCTAAAACACTATTCTGCCGAATTCCCAGTGTGTCTCAACAACGAAGAAACATTTAAAGAAGGAATCGTCTAGTGGAAACTTTGTCCAAGAAAAGCAGCTGATAGACAAACAACACCTGACTCTGAGCATTGTCAACCTCAGCAATATAAATTATTATATAGTTAGCTCTTGGAAAATAAGCACTGATGGTTTGGGAAAACATTGAATCAACAACAATGGAAAGAGACCACAAAATGCAAGGAGCAATCTTTTGCATAGAGTTGAAGAATTTCTACAGAGCAAAGGGGCTGGTGTGCAGTTGTGCAATAGGTTCTGTTGGCACCAAAGGAGGAGTTTGTATAGAATGTGGCTTTATCCCATGAGCAAGCATTTGTGCTTCACTTGCCCAAAGGCAAAATGACTAGTGTCATTGGGTGAGAAAGAATGAAATAGCTATCTGAAAATGTTTCCATAGCAGAGTCTCAGCAATGGGCATGTGACTGTCAAATCAAGTAAAGTGAGAAGTTAGAGTAGATGATGTAAGGTTCATTCAGGGAAGAACCCTCCCCACCTTCGGTTTCAAGGACTTGCTATTAAACAATACACTCTTCTCTTCCAGATGATTTTAATAAGCCCAGGCACATGTGTTGTAACCCTTTGCTGCAGTACAATATGAATAACCAAATAAAAGATCTCTCCAGATTCAAGATTTACTGTTTGCAGTGGGAAAAGGCCAACCGGATGACATCATTCCGCTTTGAATATGACTTTCTGCCAAGTCCAGTAATGCAATAGTAGAGAAATCGATCTTTTTCTTGTTTTAGTAATAAAAAAAAAAGTTCCCTGCTTCCAACTGGGCTTTCGTTTAAGTTATTTATGTATGTGTCACTGTTTATGTTAAATAAAGTCACCTTGGCCTACAGCTGGGCCAAAAGGCCTTATCTTTCTGGCTGTTTGTTTCGCAGCCATTTGATTCATTGGAAACTAGTTGCTTGATCTTATAAAAGAATAGTTAAAACTAACAGAACAATATATTCCAACAAAAAAAGAGAGAGTGAGAGAAAGCTGTGTGGTCTTTGTGAACAATCCGAAAACAAGGTAGGTGATACTTTGTTAGACTATTAAAATCTCACAAACAATTACTAGATGTTGAGTTCTGCAGGATTCTTCATTGGGTTGGGTACTATGGGGTAAAGATGCAATAGGGGCTTTGTTGTTTTAAACGTGGATTAGATCTGCAACAGGCTGAAAGGCTGTCCTCCTACTTGTAACTCTGTAGGATATATTTTAAATTAGGGAGCTAAGAGAAATGCATTCATCTGGAAACAGTTTAGTTTAGTTTAGTTTAGTTTAGTTTAGTTTAGTTTAGTTTAGTTTAGTTTAGTTTAGTTTAGTTTAGTTTAGTTTAGTTTAGTTTAGTTTAGTTTAGTTTAGTTTCGTTTCGTTTCGTTTCGTTTCGTTTCGTTTCGTTTCGTTTCGTTTCGTTTCGTTTCGTTTCGTTTCGTTTATAACTCATTTACACTAGCTCTTTCAGAGTGGGCTGGTGCATGCTGAACAGGGTCACTTGGGGTCACTTGGAGGTATGATGTGCCATTTAGTGCAATCTTCATGTCCAAATGGCATATTGGAGTTCAAGCAACACTATTTGGTTTGGCTCCATCCAAAACTGTGATGTGGCTTAATAAACGAGCCACTTTATGACATTGGCAAATTGAAAACTTCCTCTGCTCCTCAGTGGAGGACCAGTGGAAGTGAAATTTCTTTTAAGTCCCTGGTAGTCTATCACTGAGACACTATATCACTTTTTTTTAAAGAAAAGAGAAATAATATTTTCTCTAGTTTATCTGAAATTTTTCATGGCTTCTCAACCAGTGTTTTAAGAGAGGAAAAGAAAGTGTTCAATTTGCCAATATCATGAAGTGGTTACCTTATTAAGCTGCTTCACATTATTGAAAATTCAAACTGGAAGGAGCTTTGACAATCAGGAAGGGTTGCTTTTGATCTATTCCCAGTAATCACACACACAGAGTGATCCTACCCACACCGGAAAAGTAGAAGCCCCTATCAGGGGCTCAGAAAGGTGCAAGTACTACTGCTCTGTGGACAGTATAGTTTGCTCCAGCCATTGCATTGTGTGATCACCAGAAAAGAAGTGCATACTATTCTGCCTCTGCAGTGGACCAGACAGTGGGACAAATGACCATCTGACTGAGCCCTTAGTTTAGTTCAGCTTAGTTTAGTTTAGTTTAGATGTAGTGCACATTGACATAGTCTCTCAAGTAGTAGTATACTTTATTATGGTCAAAGACCAGTAAAACCAAATCAATATAAAATAGATACATATAATTATTGTTAAGTAAAGTCAGGCAAGGTAATAAAATTCCATTAAAATGTGATAAAACAACCCCTTATTTCCAATTAATAACATAATATATCCTTAATATAGGTAAAACATCAGGCAGTGTTATAGTAAAAACATTATATTGCCCATCTAAAATCACCTACCCAAACATCTGTTTACGAATAACCATTGCTGCAGCACAGAATTTGGCCACTTGTCTTGTAATATAAGGGGTACTGTCAGAGAGTAGCCACTGCGCATAATAGTCCTCTGATCTCCCAGGAGATTTACAGATAATAAGGTGATAAAAGCTCCATGCGAAGATCCCGGTAACAAGAACAGAAAAGAAGAACATGACCAACATAGTCTCTCAAGACTGAAGGATGCCTACTAGTTTAGGTGTAACTATGTTCATACCATGGGGATGTGGTGGCGCTGTGGGCTAAACTGGGAGTTGCAGTCCAAAACTCCTGAGTAACCCAAGGTTAAGAACCAGTGGTCTAGATAGAAACATAAGTGGACAATGCAATTTGGTTCAAACTAAACAATATTAATTGTGATTCAGATACTGATCTATACACTTGTTCAGGTAGACTTCTAAATAGGGCCTTTATCACCATAGTGTGGATGAGAGGACCAGCCATACAGCTCATTATCAGCAATGGGCAGGATTTTGAGAAAATGTACATCTGCTTTTTCCTAGGGGCAATTTCAAAATTTCAGCCAGTAACATGTTACAGGCTCTCCTCTTTCCCTTTGAGACTCTTCCAACTTTCTGGAAAGCGTTTAGAGAAGAGAGGGCACCAGGAACCTGTTTGAATTCTGCTTGTCTCTTCTTAAAGAAAAATGAAGTCAGGGAGTATTATTTATATGCTTAGCTGAAACCTTTACTGCTAGGCCCCTTAAGGCTGAGTGCTGGAGTTCAGAAGCCCCTGCAGGTTTATGAGCAAGCCCACCGTATTTATCAAGGGCATTCTCTGACAAAAATCTTCTTTTTATCCCTTTTCAAAATGACAACCTCTGCCGCATTTCACAGAATAAAAACATTGCTCTGAGGTAAGAGAAGGGGAAATAGTCTAAAAGCAGGAAGCTAGTAATACAATAAAACCGGACCACACGGCAATAGGGATAGAAGTAAGCAAGAAAGGAATAATTCTGGTGAAAGGCACAAAAATACAGTGGTGGATACCGGCCTTTATTTCTCTTGTGTATTGAAGTTTGCCATTTGGTCACTTTGGCTACCTCATGAAGATGATGGTCATGGTAGTGTTCAGCATTGTCAATTCTAGAATCATGGGATACTGAAGAATCACATGCCTGTTAGCTTCCAATGAGCATCGTAGTTTTTAAAGGAAGAGGGGTAATCTTTGCCAATTTCTTGACGTAGTATGGGGGAAACAGACGGGGGAACAATCTACTCTTAGCAGGAAGGGTCAAGATTGGCAGACAGCCTTTGGCAGATTGGTTATCATAAGCCAGGTTAGGCCTGAAGGGTGACGAATAGCTCTCCCTGACCTAGAGCTACCCCAATGGACTCATTCAGAATTGTGTGCCTATTGGAAACCCACTGAAGACAGCCAGGTAGCCTCCTCATAAGTGACAGGGCACGAGAAGTTGGCGAGTAAGGAGCATGAACTAAAAGGGAGTCTAGAAATAGGGCAGTGTTTCATATTAATGAGCATTTGAAAAACTGGAAATATATGTCATTTGCTAAGGTTCTGGAAACTCTGAGGCTTCAGCAATAAAACTTATTTACTCCTTCCCTTCTGACAGAGAAAGCTGAAGTAATCTCATCTGTTTTATTTCAAATGGCTTTCAATCAGGGCTCCAAATCAAAAGGGAAGCGAGAGAGCATGAAGGGAAATATGTGTGTAACTCTGTGTGCTTTCCTTCTTTTGCTTTTTCAGCCAGGTCTTCCGCAGGAGCTCTGGAACCAAAGGGTGGATTGCGCCCAGGTTATGTGCTAATGCTCAGGACAAGTGTTCTAATAAAAATGTATCCCAGGAGGCTGTACTCTGAAGGTCAACACCATAAGCACTTGCTCATATGCTAAGTTTAGACCAACGATCATCATGACATTTCAAACATCGTGTTCTCTTGCCCTGACTTGAACTTTTATGGATAACTCTTTTTCAATAACGTGTCCAACCAAAACATGTAAAGTGGTCATGAATGTGTTTTGCTTCATGAAGAAGAATGTAAACGAGGAACTCAGAAAATGTTCTCAGACATGTTTTTTTTTCTGAGTAGACAACGGGAAATACATTTGAGTATCACTGTGATCACACTGTATTAGTAAGAATGTCTTGACCTATTTGCCCTATTTTTTACTCTTCTAAATATTTTAAATATACTTAAAGCTGTATCATTCAGCCATATTTCTACAGCATGAATCATCCCTGGATACAGTTCATTGACTTCTTCTTCTTTTGTGTCAACTTTATTGACGTCAGCAGGGACACAATCCGTCTAGGAGTTCTTCTGCTGCCATCCTTGTTTAAATGAATAGGGGATTGATTGTGGCCCCTCTTTTGCTTCCAATATTTTATGTAACACATGCCCTGGAGAACTCTCTGTTGCATTAAATCAGTTGAGATAGATCATCACAGACTGAATTGTAACAGCTGATAGCAAGATAGCTGAACACTGAATTATTAAATTCACTTGTTTTGGAAGTAAAGACACAAAAAGCAACACAGTCACTTGCAAAACTGATGTTGTGTGAATCAAAATGGCACAGTCTACCTTTTCTCTTCCAAAATTTTCTGCTCCTTGGACTTTGAGATTGCACTGTCAAGCATCATCACTGGTAGCTTCTAACTGTAGCAGGGAACAGACATCCTGAAATTTTAGGCTGAGACCTTCCCACTTGCACCATGAATTGCTCCTGCTCGTAATGTCCTATTTGAAGTCCGCAGGTTACTAAATATACTGTACACATGAATTCCACAGCATTCTATTTGATTTAAACAGTTAGAAAAAAATTATTACCACCACATCACCAAATTATGAGTGGAATGTCTCCTCTCTTTTACAAGTAAAATTGTCTCCTCTCTTTTACAAGTATTTAAGGGTGTGACTACACAGCAGGGGGAAATGCAAATAGATCCACTGTAAAGTTGCAGGCAGGCAACTGAATTTTCCTGGGATAATTCGCTTCAGCCAATCACACAGAAGTCAATAGATCAAGGGGAGGAAATCAGCCTTGTTTGCAGATTGTTAACCTTTTGAATCTTCTTTTCTCCATACTTGGTGACTAGATCTGCTTTTTTCTCCTTTCCCTCTTCATTTCTTTCCCTGCTTCCTTCTTTTAAAGGATTGTTCTCCTATCAGCAGAGAGAGAGAGAGAGAGGAAGTTCAAAAGTAGCTTTGCTCCGACTGTCCGGATTTCCAGAAGGCACAGCTAGAGCACAGCTACATCTCCCTCCCCCCACCCACCATACTAAGGACCATCCAGAGAGCAACCCATCTGATCAACAAAACACCTTGTTAAACTTAAGAGTGTGATCAGACAGCATTATAAGATCATGTTGGATCACACACTCATTGGGTGTGATCTCCTTTGAAACAACCCTTCTGTGCACCTGCAATCAGGTCCTATCACTCCACCCAAGCTCCAAAAAATGAGTAGATCTGCTACTAGAATTTGTAACAGACTAGGGTGGGCTGGTTCATGATTTCCTGTACATTATGTAGTCACCAGAAAATAGCTGGAACTCAACCATGCCACAAACGATCCAAAATTCTAGCAATACTGTCATATGATCACATTCTCTATTGAACTGCCCTCTTACAGTAGCGTCAGTTAGACAAGTATTTTATACTGAAAATATTTTAGTGACAAATGCAAGGCATGTTTTGGTTGTATGTCTGATTGCTTCACAGGCATGTATCTGTCCTCTTCATTGTTTGCCCAGTACAAATGATTGAGAAATTCATTTCAGTCTGTAGCTGAAGCTTTCACCAAAATTTGCAGCTCACAGAATCAGAATGTGAAGCTTAAAAATTTGAAGGCAGGAGAAAATTAAAGCAGCCAATTTTCTCATCACTCAGAACAAAGAGCCAAGCTATACATTACAGGTAGCATGTTGTTAGAAGAAGGAAGTCTGAAGGAAAGGTGAAGGCTGTGAGGGAAGGCAGATGTTAGAGGAGTCTCTTAACATAAGATTGTTTCCGGTCTCTGAACAGAATGTAAACGTAGGTAACTCCTGTGGTTCTTGTGAGTCTAAGAAGAAGATGGAAGTGGAAGTGATGGTCTTTAACTCATTTTAGGACACCTTAAACATAGCAGGAAAAAGTTTGGGTGCAGATGAATGATTAGTCTAATGACACATGAAACCATTTCAAATGCACACTGATGTTCATCCAGAACCTGACAAATACACGTAATGAAGTAATGTAGAAAAATGAGATTTCCCCCTTTTATTTTAATCCCCAACCCACATTTAAAGAAGCTAAGGAATTTGTGACTTGCCTTCCAAATTCCTTAGCTTCTCAGACCCATACAACTGTGTTCAATTGATGCCAAGAGTCATATTCCCTTAAGAGGTTTGTCAGTTTTGGGGACCCTTCAAGATTAATTTGCATCAGTTGTGGTTCACTCCTTATTGTGTAATCTTTTTATATGTGGATTTCTGGCTTTTCATGTAGACTGAAAACAAACTCATCAAGATGTAGATATGCAGAATTCTTCAGGGAGGTACAGTATTGGCAGAATTTTTTGTAACAAATCAGGGGAGAACAGTGGGTTTTTGCTGCATCCATTCTAAGGCATTATGAACTCGCACCTTGAACAGCTCTCCCCTCCCCCCCCCTATACACACTCTACTGTCGCAAGAACTGAACAGGAATTTATGGGATCAAGGAAGGGCTAATCACTAGAAATCTTATCCCTGTTCCCTGTAAAAACTTGGCTGACACACACTGAACTTTACAAATGGATGTCTCTTGTCTCCTCTCAGGTAATTATTATGACAAGTTCTGGTTCCCATTTTCTTTAGGCTCCTCATCAGAAATCCCAATTAGAGGCAATATTCCTGATTCTATAATGAGAACTTACGGGTTTTAGCTAAGATGTTATTTAATTCCCTGTCCATTGAGAGCTGTTAGTTATTCAGTTGTAATAAGGTAAAAAGCCATCTTGGGAACCAGATGAAAAATACCTTAGTAGCTCAGCGAGATGGTTTTCTGGCTATGGAGCCAGAGGTTGAGAGTTTGATTTTCCACTGTGTCTCTTGGGAGAAGAACCAACCTGTGTAGCCTTGGGCTAGAAGAAAGGAATGGTAAACCATTTCTGTACTCAGTATACATACTGTAAGTACTCTGTATACATAGGAAACCCACAAAAAGTTGGAATTAACTTGGTGGCACACAGTTATGTGGGCAACTCCTAGATGCCACTGGCAGCAGAAGTGTTTTATATGCAGAAAGTTTTGGTAACAGTTTTTTGCTTTTTTTTTTATTTAAAGAAACAGTGGGAAAGAGCGGCTGGAAAACTTGCAGGAGCCACTGCCTGTCAGTGTATATTGGGCTGAATGGATAGCAGACTTAGATAAAATGGGTGCTTAGCCTGTTGTTTGGTCCACTTCAGGGATGGTCTGGTTTGCTCCTAAAAGACAGCAATCAGATGATATCCTTGCTGGAGCAAACCACCCTGCCCCCAGAGCAATCCTACTCACACCTTTCTGCCATCCATTTCTTTTGATGCTCTTAGGATCACTTTCTATTGGTTTGTTTCCAGAGCATGCAATCACTGGAAATGAACCAAAAGACACTCTTCCTATCAATTGCCAATATTGTGACAAATAAGAAAACAGCCACTTCATAATACTGACAAATTAAATGCTTCCTCTTTTCCATGGAGGGCCTGAGGAAGTGAATTTTAAAATAAACTGTAATGGGGCAGTGCATATGCCCTGTTTCTTAAAAGAAAAAGAAAAATCAAATGGAAAAATTCTTTCCGGTAGTGGGAGGGGACCAGAGGAAGCGATAAGTGGGATTTTTGTTTGCTTTTCTCTTCCAGTTGAGAAATAGCTTCATGTGCCTAGTAGAAGGGTGGGCAAAGAACTACCCTAGTGCCACAGGGCTCTTTTTCCAAGACAATCCTTGTTGCCCTCTGATTCACCTGGATCCCTCCTCCAAATCTTTGACAAAAAAAGTGAATTGGTATCCTGGGAGGCTTCCAAGACTAGCACTCCACATTTTAAAATAGCTCCCCTGCACCATTTAACATCCGCTAAAATGCCAACTTTCAAAACTAGAAGTAGACATTGGCCTCTTATAAGTTTGCTCATTTTTTTGCTTCTTGGGGGGAAGTATTTTAGTGGTTCATGTGCCCTCCCCTGCAGAGGATCCTAAGTGTAGAAAAAGGGCCTCTAGACCAACTAAAGCTCTCCATCCCAGTTTAGTTGGCTAGTTGCCTTGCTCTATTGTTTTTGGCTAGATGTTTTGTACTTTAAACTTTGGGGAAAAATACATTTGTGTTCAAATGGTAATACTCCTATAAGCACATATGTTGATGATTCATTTACCCGTTTTTTGACTTAAACTCACCAAGCTGTACTGAATTGCACATCTTGCTCAAATCACATTTTATCCCCATCATATCTTTCTTTGTTGCAGGTGATTGGAAATGGTTGAAATTAAATGAATGAAATTACTTTTCACATTAACACACAATTAACACATTGACTGCTTTTATGGAGCCTACCAGGAGCACAATGGGGAGGAGCTTAAAATGTATCAGTGTACCAATATTCCCTCTTCTTGTCAACTTGGCTGTTAGGTTACACTTTTGTTTTGCATTTGCCTTCTCAGTTCCAAGAGGTCATACCCACAAGAGTCTAAAAACAAATGCATATACAGTGGTGCCCCACATGACGATGACCCCACAGAATGACAAAATTGCAGGACGATGCCTTTTTGCAATCGCTATAGCGAGTCACAAAACAGGCATTTCAATGGGGGAATTCCACTTGACGACTTGGTCCGTGCTTCGCAGACCGTTTAATCGCAAAACAACAATCTTTACAGCTGATCGTCGGCTTCACAAAATGGCCTCCCGCTGTTTTCCGGACCCCTGCTTCAGAAGACAGCGATTAAAAACAGCTGTTTGGTGCTCGCAAAATGGCTGCCCTATGGAGGAACTTCGCTAGACGATGAGGTAATTTCCCTATTGGAACGCATTAACCGGTTTTTAATGCATTCCAATGGGGAAACTGTTTTCGCATGACAACAATTTTGCTGTACAGCGATTTTAATGGAACGGATTATCATCATCATGTGGGGCACCATTGTATATAAAGAGGTAGTAGATGTGCCTTCTGACAATTTTATCTACATTTTGTAAATACCTAATAGTCAATATGGGTTGCAAATTCTAATCACAGACTGAATGAAATTCCATACATTAAGCCAACTTTTGGATCTTCTTATGCCATTTTATACCCTGTTATGAAACACACAGAGACCTCCACATGCAATTTTGCTTCATGACGCTATTGCTGAGGAATATTTTCAGTGTATAACTGGTGTGTGGAAGGAGACAGCTTAACACTCTGACTCGCACTGCTTGCCCAGGCTATTTTTCAACAATTTCTCCCCTCATAGACTTTTGAGAGTAAGAAAAAGCCTGAAGGTAGAGATAAGGTCCTGGAGTTTTACCTGCAATGCAACCAGCTTCTGCACTCATGCTGATTTGGAAAACATGGCTTTAGAATCAACTCTACTCATGTGGCAGGGGCAACATGTGGTTCTACGCTATGTACAAGAGTAACAGAGATGTTCCTCAAATATAATGAACCTAAGGACATTGCAAATGATACCTCCGAATTTTTAAAATCAATTTTCAATTGATGTTCTTCTATATTTTAAAAACATTCTATTTGAGCCTTCTTTCTCAAGCAGGAATCTCTCTAGCTACGTTTTGTACAGACACTGTCTTGTATGCCATCTCCAGTGTCCCTCTTGTTGTTTCAACTGGAGAAATGCTAATGAGTCCAAATAGACCCACTGTGATATCTATGACCTAAAATGATGGGTTAGATGTGACTATTCTGGAGCCAGAAAGCCAAAGACAAAACATAATTTCAATAGCTCAAGCTAAAATGCCATATTTCATGGCCATGACTTAGTTGCAAAATGTCCTCTTCCATTTGTAAACACAACAAATCACTGTGTGAAACCCTGTTGTAATCATGCCACAAACCCATGAATTTTGGAGGAAGAAGTGGGGGCTTCTGTTTCCCAGCCAATTTTCTGTGAACGAAAATATTATTTTTGCAATTATCTGAATTCAAAGTTGTTCCTTAATTAAACATGTGGTTGAGATACCTTGCCATTTATGGGCTTGTGTGTTGTTGTTGTTTTGTAATGGGTTGTTACAACTGCAAACTACTCCCTTTCTTTCTCTCTCTCTCCCTCTCTCTCATCCAAACACACCTTTTAGGCACCAGAACATAGAGGTGGAACATCTGTAAAAAACATTCACTTCAATGGGCCAAGAAAATGTTTTGTGTTTGAAGATCAATTGCCTCCACTAAGATTGTCCACAACTGAAGGCTGTCTGCATTGATTGCAAAAGGCAAGTCATGGGATCATCCAAATACACACACCCCTTATAGAATAATTAATTCACATTTTCCAGGCATCCTGGAGTTCTAGTACAGTCATTGCCTGATGCAATGTTGGCAAAGCAGGGTACAATGACAGCCATCCAGCTTCTGCTTAAATATCTCCAGCAAAGAAGAATCCATCATCTTCCAAAGCAGTCTGTTGAACTGGCAAATGACCCTTATGGCTAGGATGTTTCTCCTAACATTTAACCTTGGGTTGCATCCCTAGCTCACTGAAGCACCAGAGAATATATTAGCTCCATATTCTACACAACAGCTTTCCAGTATTTGGAGACCACTGTCAGGTCTGTTTTTACTATGTTCTTCTCCTAGTGAAACAGGCCCAGCTTTATCATCTGGGCCCAGTGACAGGGGGAAAAAAAAGAATTTTGTTAAAGTCTCAGTAAAGGTTTCATTAAGGTCAAGAAGAGGTTAGCAGATAACCGCCTTCCTTCTTCCACCTGCTTAGGGATCAAGTTGCCAGCAAGATGAGTCAGAAATGCTTTGGTCCTTCCATTCCCAGCAGAGTTAGCCTTTCAGAAGAGGGTAGGATAGTTGAAATCCCACAACATGGTTGTCCTCTATGAAAATGGGTATTTTGTTCCTTGAGACCACCATCCCCATGTCCTTATTCACTGGACAGTCTGTAGTATATGGCTAAGACAATGACATTCTTGTTTCTCCTTCCTTATGTCTCTCTTTATGCATCTACTTTTGACTATTTTCAACTGGTGCAAATGCTATGTTTCTTTCTCAGAAACATAGATTTCTGTGAACATTTTAGTATTTTTTTAAATAAATAAACCTACTTCCCCTCCCTTGCACTTTTATCTTGAACATTTACTAAAAAAGGTAAAGGTAAAGGTTCCCCTTGACAATTTTTGTCCAGTCGTGTTCGACTCTAGGGGGCGGTGCTCATCCCCGTTTCCAAGCCATAGAGCCAGCGTTTTTGTCTGAAGACAATCTTCCGTGGTCACATGGCCAGTGCGACTTAGACACGGAACGCTGTTACCTTCCCACCGAGATGGTCCCTATTGATCTACTTGCATTTGCATGCTTTTGAACCGCTAGGTTGGCGGGAGCTGGGACAAGTGACGGGTGCTCACTCCGTCGCGTGGATTCGATCTTACAACTGCTTGGTCTTCTGACCGTGCAGCACAGGCTTCTGCGGTTTAGCCCGCAGCGCCACCACGCCCCTGAACATTTACTATGTTACAGTTATTAGACATGCATCCAGTCATCCAACCAAATCTTAGGGATACTTATGAAATTGTCACTGTTTTTTGTGTCAGACTAAGAAGCAATCCAACGGTGCTTCTGGATTGGAAGGATAAATCAACAGGGAGCTATCATTACCCAAGGGATGCCTAAACATGTTTACAGTCCTCACATTCTTCAATGAGGCTCCTCCAGTGTTCCCCACCTATCTAATTATAACCGTTCTCCTGTGTTCCAATTTTGTTTCTTTATCTTGTTTCTTTCCCCTGTTCCATGTGTTAGAATATACACACTGGAGCCCATGGGTGTTGCATATTCCTGGTGTCTCTGCTGCTGCTCTTGTCATGAGCTATCAAGTCGCTTCCTCTGAGTCCTCTCATAGTTTATTCCACAACCATTTCACATTCATGCGGAAAAGAAAGCACACAATAGAGAAGATCTTGTCTTCCTCTGCCATTGATTGAAACCATGAAATACAACCAAGAGTGGAACAAAACTTCAGCTTAGCTACAGCCAAAAAAGAAATATTTACAGAAGCCCATAACTCATTCTTTGTTTCTGCTTGGGAAAGCCAGGAGTAAGACTTCTGTTAGGTGAATATGAGATGACATTAAAGACAGACGAGAAATTAAATGAACACCCAGTAAGAAGGCTCTTTTTAGTCTCATTTGTGATTAATAATGTCTTTTGTTTCTGCTTACCCCACTGGGTTGGAACGTACTCAGCCATTGTTTTAAAAGGGCATTTTCTAAACAACAATCATATCCTTTGGCTTAAGTATCCATTTTTTGTCTATTCAAAATGCTTATGAAGAAATGGGGAGAGTATATATTTTTCCAAACTGGTGTTTTTATTGCACTTCCTTCTGCACTGGAAAAAGTCAGCTGGTTACATGGTGATGCCTGTTCTGCATTTGGGAGAGACTGTATCCCAGCGGGGATACATCTGCTTTGCATGGAAAAAAAAATGCAAGCTTCATTGTTTAGACTCTCTGGTTGAAAGAATGTCAAGTAACAAAACTAGAAAAGGCCTCTGCTTAGGGTTACAGAATGGGTGGAAACCCATTTGTTTCACATTTTAATATGAACCAACTTAATTCTCCCTTCCTGAATTAATACCCAAACTGGAAAACGATTATCCATCTGTTTTTCCACTTCTCCAAATTTTGTAATGCGGTTCTTCAGTCAAAACATGTGCACATCAATGTGTTCATCCTTCAGGAGAAACGCATCCATTAGGGAAAATGTGTGCAAATATGTGTATTGTGTGTTTTCTATTTCTTTTCATTTGTAATTTTCCCATTGCATGCATTATAAGAAATGCATACAAATATGAGCAGATAATGAGAAAAGGATTAAAACGAATATAACAGCAAAAATGTATACAGAATTCCAGACACGTAGAGAAGCATGAGACACATGATACATATGAACATTTGCATATTTCATTATAGTGATAAATTTGTAAGGTGATGGAGAAACAGACTAAATTGTTTGTTTTAAAAATTCAGCAGTTGTAAAAGCCAAACACATTCATATTTCCCTTTATCTGTCATCCTGGAGAAGTGAAACCTGTGCCATTTACAGCCCTAAGCAATTATTAAATTTAATAATTATTTAATTGCTTCATCTATGTGACATACTATTGGAAATTCTGTCACTTACCGTAAAAAGTTGCAGCTAGAGTAGACACATTGAATAAGTTGGAATTTGTTGAGTCAGCACCTCCAAAAGTTCGATTGATTCAATGGGCCGACTCTGATTGTGACTTGCTATCTAAACCACAGGATTTCTGCCCTTGAAGCCAATCTTCACTGCGAGGATGAGGTAAAGATGATGCCAAGGGAAAATGCTTTATTCCCTCTGTCCAGGGAGCTGATTGACTAAGCATTTTTAACAGAGTCTTCTCATATGTAAAAACAAATGTTCTAGTCCACTATACCACATCAGTTTTTTGTTTGTGCTCCTCCACGTGGCAGGAAGTTCAAGCCTAGAAATATGAAAAACCAGCCAGTTTACCTTTCCCAGCATTTCTAAGAATCTTACCTCTATAAGAACCTGCTGTGCCCAAAGTCTGCTGAGCACCAATTTCTTTTCCATCTCCCTTTGAAACCCTTTCCTTTGGGTCAGATTTGCGACAAAGAGGAAGTATCTGGCGACTCGGGGCATCTAAGGCTGAGATTGTACATATGCAAGAGACGCAGGTTAAGGGCATGGGGTGTAAAGTGCCACCAATAATGTGAGTTACACTACTACAGCTGTGACACAGATATAATTATTGTAACAAAGGATATCACTCTGAAATATGTGCCTATAGCATAACTGGTTCTTAATCATAACTGTAAATGCTTATGAAATAAACCTTTTCATACAGGGGTGGAAGTCCAGCAGTATAATTTATGGCATACCAAGCAGATGGTATCATCAGCCATGGAGGTTTTTCAGTAATTAAATATATCTTGAGCTTGCCTGGGATCCCTTTTGTTGTGATAAAGCGATTAGTGGCCACAGAATGGGGAGTAGGAACCATTGATATAAAAAAAATTGTCACTGCAGGGATGATTTTATGGGTCATGGCAGTTTTTGGAAATCCAACACTCCCTCATGTCCTACAGCTTCCAACATTAACGCCATGATGCAAAGCTGCTCAAGCAAGCCTTGAACCTGGAACCGGGAGCTGGAAATTAACATACATTTAGTTACACTGCTAGATTTCAGCCACTGTCTTACCAATACAGCTGGCTCTGCATTTGACAGATACTTGAGGAAAACATAATGAAGTCCCTGTCTCTATATCTTCTATCTGATGGTTATTTATATCCATATAACGATCTGTCCTTTGGGTTCCTTGAAATTCAAAACAAGGGATTTGATGTCATTTTCATGTTTCCGTGTACTGTATGCCATGAGGCAAAGCAAGATAAACCATGAATGGGGGGGAAAGGTTGTTTTTGATTTTTGAAGGGATAGCTATTAAAATGTGGACCTATGACGAACCTATGACAATGCATATTGTTAGCCAGTTAGAAACTGATACAAGCTGACTAAAAAATGTCCAGAAAAACATCCCTATGTTGTAGTTTTTTGTGAGCAAAATGCTGTTTCAGACCCAGTCATGGTATTGAGGGGGAAAGTATGTTATTAAAGAAGCCACTCAAGGTGGTTGCTATGTGATTGTTCCAAGCTGTGTCTGGCACAAACTTGACCATCTCTTAAGATGGTGCTGAGGGCAGGAAAGTACACCAAATTGCTAAGTACCATTCCTCCTTCATGAGGACCTTTTTAATGAGAACTGCACCTAGACAATTTTTAACCTTCAGCATACAACTCAGTAGTTGTGTGTATCTGATGAAGAATGTTGAGTCTTAAAAATATCATCTTTGTTTTCCCTACTTTAAAATTAGTAAACTGCTGACCTTATGGATGTCCTGTGAAAACATGTGGGATTTGCTAGATGTATCTTTTCTCTTCCTTTGTGGACATGTATTGGACTGTGGATTGCTCTTCAGTTGGAAAGCACATGCTTTACATGTAGAAGATTAAAGGATTTCTGGTTACAATTTCTGAAAAAGACCACTATCTCAGACATTCAAGATAAGCCGCCAGCTCAAGTAGGTAGACTAATAATGTAGTGTACTTATAATGTTATGCTTTACATAGCCTCATGACGCAGTGGTTAAACCGCTGTACTGCAGCCAAAACTGTGCTCACGACCCGGGGTTCAATTCCAGGTAGCCGGCTCAAGGTTGACTCAGCTTTCTATCCTTCCAAGGTCGGTAAAATGAGTACCCAGCTTGCTGGGGGGGGGGCAATGTGTAGCCTGCATAATTAATTTGTAAACCGCCCAGATGTAGTGCTTGAAGCACTATGGGGCGGTATATAAGCAGCACACTTTGCTTTGCTTTGCTTTTGCTTTACAACTGGAAGATTAAAGTTGGTATAATAATAGTATTATTGCCATGCAGTAACTCCGAAGAATCAAAGAAGATCCACTAGGTGCTACGTGAATACACTGGTCGGTTTGTCCACTGGGCCAACTATATGATACAGTTAATGCATCTCTAGCAGAGCTCTTTTAAAAGAAAAAGGTAGGTTTAATTTAACACTCATTTTCCTCACTCTGCCTATTGAAAATCAGTTTCCTTTTGCTCAGTAAGTGGTCACCTGGTGCTAACTCAACTTTGTCTTTCTTTCTTTCTTTCTTTCTTTCTTTCTTTCTTTCTTTCTTTCTTTCTTTCTTAGGTCTAATTTCTCAGGCATTTAGCTTTGAAAGGTTTGTGTGCCTGCAGGAAAAACATTATGTGATCTGACCCCCATGTGCTGAAAAATCATTACCAAGACCAGCATTTTATTCACATAGTGAGGGTGAATAAAATACTTACACAATCATAAGTAGACTCCCTGTTGCATGACTGATGGTTGGAACTGATTGCGAAAAACCATCATGCAAACAGTGTGAGGTCTGGGATGCAAAGAGGAGCCCTGTCAGAGCAGGTGAAACCTTTGCGTGATAGCCCTTCTGCAGTCACTCAACGCAAGGGGATAGTGGCCCATATACTTTGCATTCTTCTCACTAATAATTTGTCTGTTATTTTATTACTGTCACTCTATTGTTTCTTGATGATCCTCTGGGCAAAATTATCAGATTCTGAGCTTGTAATTGCAGTATGCCCATTGTATATATGGTGAATAAACAATTTACAGAAGTAACATAGAGCTGCATAATATTTTCACATATACAGCTTTGTTTTGGTTAGAGAATAATGCCCTTTACTGAGTAGCATCTGGGGGTAAGCGTGGCATGCTTTTGATAACTGTATAATTGGCTGTTCCTTGTATTGTGTAATACTAACTCTTAGTAAACTATCATTTATTTTTCTCATTAGGCGTAGGGTCTGAGACAGATTAGGAAAGTTTTCATGCTTTGTGGTTGGATTTTTTCCCCTTTGCTTTTGTGTTTTCGCATACATTGTCTCATTTTCTCCAGTATTGATTGCACAGAGCCCTCTTCATTTTGTAAATGACTAAAATTGATCTCAGTTGATTTGTGAAAGCCAGTGAATTCAGTAGAGGTTTGATTTGAGGCATAAACATGAATTGAAAGACATTGTTTAGTCTGAATTTCAGGTATCAATTTTTCACTTCCCAATGACCATTAAACAAGTCTTAACAACCATGCTGGTACCTTTTATGTTTCTATCACATTTAAAATTCCCTGTTCCCCTCTCCAGGTATGGATAAATGTCTGCACCTGAAGAAGAGGGTGATAATGCACAGAAGCTTATCCCAACTAGAACCTGCTAGACCTGATGGTGCCCAAAGTCTGCTGTTTACATTGTAGTCATGTTCTCCCTTCCCCTTAAAAATCCATTCATTTTCTGGTTGGGTTCAGTTGTTTTTTCTGGTTGGTTAACAACCCACCACCCAGTTGCTACACCCGAAAGAGTCCTTGATACCTTCTTTCCTGATATGTCATATCTCAAGAATGTGTTTGGCAGACTTCAAATCCTGTCAGCGAGTCATACTGGGGCTGTTGGCTTCTGTTCCTGCACTTCCTGCTAGTAGTCACTGGAATGATTTTTTCAATTGGATGTTGATTAAAAATGGAACAATAGAGATCAATGTGTGAGTTACTTTGTGTACAGGAAATGCTGACTAATTCAGTGTAAATGATATATGATTAATTCCAAGATTATCTTCCAAAGACCTCATATTTGGGAGAACTGTTCCAAATTCCAGTGTAATAAAAATTTTGGTCATTCTTGGAAGCAAGTGGAAGCTTGGTACATGTGAGGAAGATGGTTTGAGAATTGCAGGATTTGAGGTAGCTGTGCACACAACTGATCTTATTTACTTTGTAGTTACATAGATTGAAATCAGATAGAAACTCCCTTCCATTTCTTCTGGAGTCATTTTTTAAAAAAATCCTATTTAAGAAAATATCACAAGCAACAACATAGATGAAGCAGCTAGAGACACTGGGTTAAAAGCAAGCCCAGTGTAGGTTCATGTGCAATGAATGTGCTGAGGTAGTCATTTTTTGGTGGAATCATAGACTATCTCTGGTATACACAGCTGATACTTTGAAAAAAGCACACTGATCCCAACAGCCACATTTGCAAAAACTATGCATATCTGAAAAGTGTGCATAGAAAATGGACACAGAAAAACCCTGCTTAAAATCACTTTAGTTAATGGGTGAATTTCTTCATGCAATGGGTACAGCTTTTTTATAGGAGCCTTGTGGCGCAGTAGTTAAAACTGTTAAAACCTGACTGGCTTAATGTTGACTTAACTTTCCACCCTTTTCAGGTTGGTAAATTGAGTGCCCAGCTTGCTGGGTTGAGGGGCAATGTGTAGCCTGCATAATTGACTTGTAAACTGCCTAGAGGGTGCTTTAAGCACTGTGGGATGGTATATAAGCAGCACACCTTTCTTAAAATGTAAATTTGAACAAATTTATCTTAAAAAATAAAACCTGATGTAATCTGGATCAACTGGACATGAGAGTGGGAAAAAGAAGTCCTCAAATGCAGAGCTCAAAGATGTGTATGTCCTTAGTCTAGACTGTAACCTCAAAATGCTGTTCTAGTGGCTGTATGAGAGCCTCCTAGTGCAGTGGTTAAACTGCAGTACTACAGCTAAAACTCTGCTCACACCTCAGGTTCAGTCCCTGGTAGCCAGCTCAAAGTTCACTCAGCCTTCCATCCTTCTATGGTTGAGTACCCCACTTGCAGGGTTGGCAATATGTAGCATGCACAATTAAATTGTAAATTGGCCAGAGAGCATTTATGTATATATCAGGTGATATATAAATAACATGCTTTTCTTTTCTTTTCTTTTCTTTTTGCTTTTGCTGTCATCTGCCTGGACAATTTCTTGTTCAAAAACATTCAACAGCATTTGAAGTCTGACTGCCCTCTAAATTTACTTTATGCTGTCCAAACTATTGATGTATCTATTTGTTATGCTCTGTCTTTACTTGCAGAAGCTCTGATAGAAGACTTTCTATCTTCTTCTTACATGGCCACAGGAGATAACGGACATGAGACCTTTTGCCTCACAAACATGCACTACCATTATGCTAGTTCCTTCCCTACCAAAGGCATCCCGAACCTGCAAGACTGTCCTGCTCTGTTTTCTTACACGTGGTGTAAATATGGACAGTTAGTCCTGTTTCCTCCTTGCTTCAAGGAGGTGACCCAGAAAACAGAGCAAGTACTATCAGAGCTAAGATTTCTGCAAAGGATGATCACAATTCATACAAGGCTCTTTTACATCTTAAATGATGACACAAGCACATTCCTTATTGGGAGGGAAAGTCAATCTTTGATACTAATAGGAGCCTAATTCTCTGATCAAGAGAGTCAGCAAAGTTACAGAATTCCTTTAGCACTGAAATGAATTCTGCCTACCCAATCCAGTATCGAGCTGCCCTGCCCGAAAGGCTAGATTTCCTTTCAATATTTAGATAAACTTTGCTTCAACTTGCTTTTCAAGCATTTTTACTGCATAATTGTTTGGAAAACAAAACTAAGTACGGTACCAAGAACATCTGAAAATAGACATAGAAGAGCAGGACTATTATAAAACTTGATTTTGAAAGAATGTGTGTAGTAATTATTCAGGGCTGTATTAAATTACAAAAATTGAGAAAAGCTGTGACCTAGATTTTTTTTATCCCTTCTCCCAACATACTTTGCTTTTCATTTCAATGATCCTGTTCAAGGCCCTTCCGCTGTTCGTTCTAATAGAAAGCATGCATTTCTTGCTGGTTAAGGTTTTTATCTTTGCAAAATGGTTCTGCTATATTAACAAGTTGCAGGGGATAGTTAAACATCACATAAGACATTTTTTCAGTCTCCAAAGACAGTGTTGGAGGGAGATATGAAACAGATTTCTGAAGAAGAGGTCCTGAAAACAGCTAACACTTATTTTTTTAAATTTAAAAAAATGTATTGCTTTCTTAAAGAAAGAAATGCAGTTGTAGTTTATTTTCAACTGAGTCACTCCAAATAAAAATGTAAAATATATCTATTGATAATGGAGGTCATTTTCAGCCATTTATAAATGTAGAAAGAGACCTCTTGAGGCCTAGACCTTCAGAAAGACAAATCAGGGTGTAATCCTAACGAGTCAAGTTGGCTGAGGACTGGATGAGCTGAATTGAAGTCAGATGAGGAGGTTCTGAATCCACACACATCCCAGTTTAGGGATGTTGGAAATTACTTAGCTCTGCTTACCGTACTTTGTGATAACATAGCAAACTATTGTATTCTACTGTAGCGAGCGTGCTGAAGCCTCAATTAACTCAGGCCTCCAGGAGGTGCTCACTCTTCTTCCTAAGTAGCTGCCACCAGATATTGCTGCTTCCAAACCAATTATTCACTGAGACTTGTATTTTCTTTGAAACTTAAACTTGTTTATTTGATTATTAAAATAAAATATGTAAATCACCAGTTGATAATCAATTTCTTTCACTCACTGAACTCAATAACACAGAACCCTAACTCTCACTGACTTTCGGGCACACTGTCTCACAGACTCACTGATCTCTCTCTATATCTTAAATCACTCAAAAAAATCTCTCTCTCATACTCCACACCCCCCCATTTATATACAAGCCACTCCCCCTTTAGCACCACCTTCTGTTCACTCACTGGCTGCTTTTCCACTGCTCAGCTGTGAAAGACAGGTGAGGGCAGGGCTGAACGCTACATCTACGTGTTTGATTATGATCCTGGTTGGTATCTTGGAAGAATGGGCAAGAAAACAGAGCAACTAATTTTTCATTTGCTGACACTGGGGCATTAAGAGAGCTTCCTTTCCCAACTGGAAAGTAATTTCACAAACTCGAATTTGAGGTGCGGGAACAATGACTTATATTGTAACCTGAAATGGAAGAGATGGTAAAAAAAAAAAAACCAATTGAGTCAATATTTGTGTCACTCTTGGGTCCATGCCCACACTCCCCTGTTAAGGTGTTTGAGTAGTCATCTTCCTTTAACACACACACACAACAACATTCCAATACACCGCACCTTGTCTCACAATCCAGTTAGAATGAGGAAGCTCTGCATCCTCACTGCTTACACACAATCAAGTCCAGGAGGCAGCAGGTTCTTGGCTCAGTAGGCAGTAGCAAGGGCACACAGTTGGGTGTTCAAGTCTTAGCAGACTCCAGATGGACCACAGAAGAGGGTTCTAGTAGGCACACCAGGAAGGATACAGTGATCAGAGCTTGGAGATGGCTCTTTAGTTGTCTTACCAGGGGTGATCTCAGAGGGAAATGAGTTCAGCAGAATGATTTCAGCTTATAAGAAAGCAATCCTTTATTTCAGGTCCTCTGTTCAAAATAATGGGGAAAAATCTTCACTCTTTCAACTGGAGTTCCTGTCTATCCATCTACATGACTTCTGTGCTCAAGAGGTCACTTCATTTATGGTGAACCCAGCCATGACTTTCCAGGGCAAACCTGCTAACACAAAGACACAAATCACCTAACCCTATCTTGTTCTTTAACTTTTCCCAGCCATTAAACATTAGAATTCTGTGCAATGTGCAAATAAGCATGGTATACTGGGTTCTGTACACTAGGCTCTGCACTTTTTACTCCCACCACTTGGTGGGGTATGTCCTTTTCTCCACAGCTGTGTATTTGTGTATCTGTTCCATGGAAAACCATGGATTTATAGACATGTCATTTTCTTGAGTTTTTAAAATAATCACTTTCAGCAGTGTGCACATTTCATATACATTCAGCAAGAAGAACTTAGATTTTAATAAATGTGAATGAGAGACCAAAATTGGCAGATTTGACCAGAAGGCTTTGAATATTTAGCTATTAAAGCCAGGCATTTAATCCCTATGTGTTCCACCACATTTTTGGTGCTGAATTAGGGCGGACACATTTGTACCTTGCCTTTAACTCACATATTAAGTTGAATACATTCTGTCTGTAGTGAAAATAGCTGCAACTGTCTGAATATGCTGTACACAGATATGCCAGAATTTTGTTTGACTCATTTTTGACCAGAACTTTCCCAAACCAACTATTTCTACGTAAATCTGGCAGAAGCAACTTGAGTTTTAAACATTCAAATGAAGGAGACAGGAAAGCTAACATATTAGTCCATTTCTGCTATTTTACACATCAGTGACAAAAGCATGTTGCATATGCAGTACAAAGAGGACTGCACATTGGACAACTTATTGGGATAAGCCAGAGCATTAATTAATCTGTAATCATGCAGTACATGGATCACCATACATATAGCCTATGCTTCATTTATTTGAAGCCCAGTTTTCTCCTCATTTCATCTGCATACGACACTATCCCTAGCTAAGAGTTACTATCTTTGTTTTAAATTCAGTCATGACCTCACCACCTACTCAATATATCTGTTCAATTCAAGACCTGGCTCTTTGTTATCCTTATGGTTTAAATGTTGTTGTTTATTTTATTTTATTGTTCTTGTATGTTGTTAGCTGCCCAGAGTAGACTTTGGTCTAGATGGGTGGCATATCTATCCATCCATCCATCCATCCATCCATCCATCCATCCATCCATCCATCCATCCATCCATCCATCCATCCATCCATCCATCCATCCATCCATCCATCCATCCATCCATCCATCCATCCTTTTCCTAGTACTGTACTTAAGAATGTATGGTTTTGGTTAGTGTGTGTGTGTGTGTGTGTGTGTGTGTGTGTGTGTGTGTGTGTGTGTGTGTGTGTGTGTGTGTGTGTGTGTGTGTGTGTGTGTGTGTGTGTTCAAAGTTCAATATCAGGATTGTCCACTAGAGGTAAGCAGAGAGTATTGTTCTGTTTTTCCTGGCTTGCTGGTGAGAACAATGAAACAAAAGCACGATGAAAGAAATTACCTTTGAGTGTGGACTACCAGTCACAATGATGCCAACCTGCCTGTCTCAGAGTACTGAGTAACACAATTAGTTTTCCCTTGAAAAAAAATCCAAGCCCTGATACGTATTTGGTGAGTGAGTAAATATTCATCTGCCTTGTCAAATATTCACTGACTGGAATATAGTAAAGGATACTGAAGAAAAGGGTCAGGTAGCCCAAGTTCTGTGCCACTGACTCTGCTAAAGCTGAATACCTAGACAGTATCACAGGAGTAATTGAATAAATGAATAATGAATCTACTCTCACACAATAGGCACTTGAAACATACAGGACGTACAAGATGTTAAGGAGTTAACATTTGTAAAAGTCATTAATGTCCATTAATGTAGACAAATGGCCGAAGTTTTGACATGAGTGCAGCTATTCCACAGCTTGTACCATTTATTGACAGGAAATTAGAAACAATTAGATCTCTGTAAGGCCAGCAGTGAAAAAAACTATTAATGCATATGGACCAGCAGCAGGAAAACTCAAGAGAAGAGGGCTGTGGAGGGGCTGTGTGTGTGTGTTTTACAGATATACTATGGTTGTTCTATATAATGCATGTGGTTTTGGTGATAATTGACTGCAATGGATAAAAACAGATTTTCTCAACTGCTTGTGATACTTTCAATGCAATTTTTCCATAGTTATTAAGAAGCAGAAGAATATCTTTCTCTGCCCATGGTTTCTGGTCTTTTTACAGGAATTATTGTGTCTTGGTAGAAAAAGCAAAATTTGTCAGGATTGTGAGGAAAACAGAAAAGAGAAGGAAAGCAATTAGGTCCCCAAACATGACAGCTGAGGCTTAAGTTTATAGCTGATTACCTGGGATTAGGCACCTAATTGTGACTTACTTTGAGTAAACATATATGATCCATTTGCCTAATATAATTAAGCATTCAGAATGAAAGACTTATAAGTAATGAAGTTAAATATAGATATGAAACAAAAGAAGTGTGGTAAGCAACATAGGCCCACAAACAGTTCATGATGGTATCCAGTATAATATGGATCTGTTGAATATGGTCATATCATAAATATGAAAGAAAGCCATCATAAAGGATGTTTTTGTTCAAGTATTACCTACAAGTATCACTTACACATGCACAGAATTTAAAAATGAACACTCATGGTATCCATTTTTTTATTGTAATTGTCAGAGACCATGAAAGGTACTGACTTCCACAAGAGCTTGGAGAGCATAGCTATTGGCCACTAGCCATGCTGGTTGAGGTATACTGAGAGCCAGCATTGCAAAAAGGAATATTTCCCCCTTTGCTTCAAATCACCAAACTTGCAGACAGGAAGCCAAGAGGCAGAGTCCTGTTCAACAATGCCCTTTTCCTGCATCCTCAGCAAGGGTTGGGTTGTATATACAGCTCTGTTGTATGTAGCAATGGAGCACCTAGGTGTCAAGAGCTCATCCACCCAATCTATAATGACTGCTATGTCCGGAAGCAACGTCTTTGTGGGGTGGGGTTGGAGTGAGGCAAAGGCCTGCTTGACTGCCTGCACAAAGTTAAATTAGATTTGGAATAGAAGTAGCCTTAATTATTCTATGGAAGAGTGAGGAAATCGGGAAAGGTTCAGGAGATAATTCCCACATGCCTCCCAAACAGAGCTGAGGAGCTATTTTCAAAAAAAGTAGTTCTCAGACCCCCCCCCCCACACACACACACACATGTCATGAAGGCTGACAATTCTGGGAGTTTTAGTGCCGGGCCACATCCACACCAAGTACTCTGTTTATGTTTATGGAAAGCTCTGTAGGCACAAATCTGTTACTAAAGAAAGGCCATCAGCTGGCAGTAGTGAGGGAACAAGTTACTCCTGCCATCTTACCCAACTGACACAAGGCACAGTTATGGAAGTAGAAGACAATCTGCTGCTTCATTTCCTCCCTTCCCTATTTAAGTTTGCTCTGCTGTCTAGCTGTCCTTAACTCTCTCCCCTTGAAATCAATGTGGAAAGTCATGACTAACTGCAGTTCCACAGAGATGAACTGCCATGTGTTAATCTTTTCTCTGATCTCCCAGATTGAGGCTCAAGTCTTGATGTGTGTGGCAGTGCCAGGATTAACTAGGATCCAAATTTAAGAGAAGCACTGTTTTGGAGAAAGAGTGACTATTGAAGTCATTTTTACCTCAGGAGAAGAACTCTTGTTGGTTCCTTTGTTTAAGCTAAAATCTCCAATGTTTACAGTGTGCTTACCCACATTGGCATCGCTAGTTTGGCAGAGCCCCCTTTCAAATGCTTATTTCGCAGCTTTGTTTTCCAGATTCCCCACTGACTCTGCCACTAAAAATAAGTACAAAATTAAAGAAACACTAGTAAGAGGGAAGTTAAATTATTTTAGGGGTGGTCCCCTGGCACGACTTTCAGAATCTACAGAGCTGTACTATAATCAGTTCCAGATTATTACAGAACACTATTATTTTGCTTCATATCTCTTCCTTCTGTTCTCTCCCAACTATGTAAAAACCTCAAGTCATGTTCAATATGTGGGAAGGCTGGAAAATCAGCAGACTTGGCATCTAATCAGTTGGGAGGATGGTGGTGGGGTTCTGCCTACAGTGAAATGGACCCACTGACTCTGCTAGGATTTTCATAGGATCTAACTAAGGAGATGGGAGCTGATTTTCAGAACCACAGTTATAAGAAAGAGTATTCCTTTATAGTGTGTTCAGATTACAAGAAAAAACAGGGAGACTCCCTTATTGGGGGGGGGATGCTTTGGCTGAATTCACCCACTTCCTGTGTAAATGGATAAACTTGCAGTCGGATGATAGTTGCCTTGAGATCATATGGGGAGGTTCTCCTTTAAGAAGGTCCCAATGTTTTCAAGAAAGTTGAAGATGGCATAGCATTGTCCCAAATAGATTAAAGGAATACATACCCCTCAGGCAATTAGGAATTAATCATATTACTGTGAGATTCCTGAAGAACATTCTGTAGAAACAAGATTTATTTCTTTAAAAGCAAAGATCCTGTGAAGATCATAATCATGGGATGTCTGAGTATCTCTGTCTGTCAGACTTCAGGCATCCATATGGATTGCCATAGCTCTCCAGGGAGTCTGGATATGAGCAACAACATGGGAGCAATCCCGTTTCTGAAAGAAGCGCCACTGAGTCTAAAAATGACCTCTGCTATACAGCAGTTGCTATAATTCAGAACCAAAGGATGATGGATTTCCACAATACCTAATGTGCAAAGGCAAAGAACCGCTGTCGGTCTGCCCAGATTTCCAATGCATGTGTCCTCCCTATTTGTGAATGGCAAAACTCCAAAGACAGTTCTCTGTTGCCCACATAAGGTAACATTTATCCATTGCATTCTGGAGGAAAATAGTATCCTAGGGCAGCATTAATGAATTCAAGAAACAACTGAGCATATTGGATGAAGGTGTCAGCCATGAAAGTTTGGCAAGTCCTTTGCCCTTTGTTTCCAAATGACTGAGCAAATTACAGTTACTAAATGAGCCTCATAGGCAAGGATTTCCCCTCCAGTCCTCATTTTCTAATGAGAGCCTTGAAATGCTAAAAAGACATTAAAGTTTGGTCTTCCATTATGGCTCATTTCTGTTACAAAATCATATTAGAAGCCCCATGTTTTTCTTGCCCTCCTTTTCCATGTAATTATTTTATGGACAATTGCATTTTATGAACCAAAACATTTTTTTTCAGTAAAGAAAGGACATTTTTATCCAAATATTATACTAACTGGGTTTGTGTTTTGAATCAAAAGAATTTTGAAGTCTCTAATGGTACTTGGCTTACTGTATTTCTAATTTTATTTTGTACATTGGGGGAGTACTCATAAAATATTACATTAATTAAGTGTTTTGTTTTATTGTATAAAATCCATATGCTTCTGTCAGGTCAGAGAGTCTGACGCCTAAGCATTTCCCTAATTGCCCTACAAAACGTTATAGAGCTCTAGGGAAAAATCAGAAGCCTGTGTTCATCACAGTTGGCATTTATCCCAAAAGGGTTAAGTTCAGGATGAACCAGACAACTATTTCCAATCATATTGAAATTCATCTGGGTATCAAGTCTTTTCATTGTTGCAATGATTCCAGGAAACATCAGCTTGTCTAATTCTGCAAGCTTTATTGGTCTACAGTGCTTCTATGTGCCATGTACACAAAAATACTTCAAAGTCTTACAGTTATGGTCAAAATTATAGGCACAAATGATTTAAAATATATGAAAAGTAAGTTTAAGTTGAAGGAAAATACTTAAGTCAGAATTCAATCCAAAACACAGGAGCATTAAAAGTTTGATAAAATGCCACCAAAAATGTTTTAATTAAAAATGCAGGACCTAAAGCCTAAAAACCACATTGGAAAATGCAATAAATACAGGGAATACAACTCTAAAATATATCATTAAAAAGTATAAAGCATTATAACTTTGAACAATCTTTAAACATATTATAATGACAGACAGAAAATTAGTCTAAATGCTCAGTCAAGCCAGCTTAAATCTATGGAGGAAAATCCATGTAGTTCTCATCTGTTGCCATCGCTGCTGCTGCTAAATGATATTTGATGCTTTGACAGTATCTGTGTTGCTGATAACCAGTGTGTGTGGTATGGTGGCATGTGGAGTTGCCTCCCTATATTTTTGTATCTCTCAGATGTTTACATTTCCCTTCAACCGTAAATAACTGGCTTTTGCCAATGTAGTAACTTACTGGGGCTTAGTATATGGTCAAAAATTTATAATGAACATCTCTATTGCTTTTATTGGGATGGCAAAATACAACTTCAGTGAAGTATGTGTGAGGCAAACAACAGACACTTTAAAACTCTCATTTTTATTAACTAATGAATTCATCTGTAAGGGAAGCTGGTTGTACTGGACTTAATTTGTTTGGGTCCTCTTTTGCCAAGTAGGCAAAATGCTATGGGTCTAAAGTGCTGGTGGACCAACTTGCTCAGGTACCAATTTACGCTATCCATTCTTCAGGACTTGAGGAGGCTCCCCCCACCCTTTGTTTACTTTCATGCTTTGTTGTCAGCCATGAAAGAGATTCTTTTGCAAGGCATTTCTGCCATGTGTATAGCTGCAGAAATGCCTCTTTTTGTTTTGGAGAGAATGGAAGGGACTGTGAATGATAGAACCAAGTCTATGCATGTCGGGGTGCACTCTTTCTCTACCTCCTTTCCATTGAACTCAGCAGTATATGGCTGAATATATATATACAAGACAGCACTTGAAGTTCTGTGGTTTTTTTTTTCAGTCTTGCTTTAAAACAACAACAACAACTGAGAATCCAGTCCATCCAACTGTGCAAACCAGGGCTATGTGAATACCATCGGCTTCTATGCTGCCCAAACTGTTTGCCTCATAAATCACAAGCAATTTGCTTTTAACTGATTTGTAGCCCATTTGATCTGAATACAGGTATCTGAATATTTTAAAACAATGGTGCAAATCTATATTGTCCAAATAATGAGGAAAAAAGCAAAAATGGAAAAAATTAAGGCTCTGGCCTGAATTTGGAGTGTGTGAAATTCAGTGCTACCAACTATTGCTTGACCTCCAGTATGCAGGTGAAGCTCCAACCAGTTTCCTTTATTCTTTTGTTCTTCTCTTCTTCCTTCATCTCTCCACCCCTACTGGGAGTCATGCTCTTAGGTCCCATCCATAATGCACCCCACTCACATCCCACATAATGGAACAAATTTCACACAGAGAGAGGCATTCAACCGATTGAGATCTGCAGCTACCTTTTAAAAGAATTTTAAAAATTGAATCCACACTTACAATCAGGGCAGTACAAAATAGTAATTTTTCTCTATCCTGTCTAACATTCATTTCTCACAAAATAGCTGCTGATCACAGGATCTGAGAATTCTCTCCCAGGAGTTCTGTGATCAGTGTCCAGGTGACCTTGGACTTTTCATGGGCATGTGAGCTGTGAATCTCCTTCTGCTTTGAGCTTCCTGGTTTCCAGAGACTGCATGATTGAAGTTTCATTATCATCATCATCATCGTTGTCGTAGTCGCCGCCGCCGCCGCCGCCGCCGCCGTTGTTGTTGTTGTTGTTGTTGTTGTTGTTGTTGTTATTATTATTATTATTGCTTGTTCTGTCAATAGCCTTTTGCTTGAGTTTTTCAAGCAAAGGCTTGAGAAACTCTACACTGTTACACTATTACTTTCGTGTTCTCTCTCTCTCTCTCTCTAAGTAATATATTTAGTTCTTCAGACAGTTCTAATTTAATTTGAGTGCCACTTTGGGCTTCCTTGCCTCTTTTCAGATTTCCTCTGAAACCTAAAAGTATCCATGACTTGCTGGTATTGGATAGCACATCTAGAATCCAGGAAAAACCGGAAACCCTATTCATATATTTTAGGGCCTATTCTGGATTTTCCATTGAAAGGAAGATGCCATTCATTGTCCATGCTGTTGGCTTCTATACAAAGAATAGGAAGGGGGCATCATCTTGTCCTTCCCCTTGGCCAAAACAATGTCTGTAGTCAGCCTTGGTTGAGACACTTACATTCAATCAGCTGCAGTGCCAAAAAAAGAGAGCTCATGTAATCTTCCCTTTAGTCCCCTTGGGACTGGCATCACTCCAAGCAATTTGCCTGGATTGTTGATGGATCACCTTACGCAATTATTGATTAAAGAGTTACAACTGAATGGGAGACCAAAAGTGGATCATAACTTTCCAAAGGACCACCCTGAAGATATATTTTAACTTAAGTTACAGATATTTTATTGACAGAGAAAAAAACTCTACCTAATATACAGTAAATGATATAAATGATCTATGTAAAATGAAGCAGGAAAGGGATCTTATTTTGAAATATGGGAAAAATTATGTCTGAATCTATGAGGTAACAAGAGAGAAAAAGGTCTTTTTCAACACATTTCATATATTAAAAATGTAATTCAAAATGGGAGTTGAGTAAACTTCTGCAGCATCTCCAGCCTGCTTTTCCACTCTAGATTGGAGCTGAAATTGTATAAAACCACAGTGAATATGCTTCTTAGTCAACTTCTCAAATGACTGCAGGATTAGGAATGACGCTGACTGTCATGAGCAACAACAGCTCATGGGTCTTGTGTAGGCAGGATCAGAAGCCTGAATCTGTTTCTTGGTAAGTTAATATTACATTATCAGCCCTGTTTGCTAGGTATGTTGAGGTCACCTGCAAAAAGTGTAGATAGCAATGGCATTTGCCCATAGTACAAATAATGATGACTTGTGAAAACTTGCCATGGCAATGTTGAATCAAAGCTAGGAAGCAGTTGGAATGACAACTGTCAAACTCAGACAAATCAAACTTCATCAAGCAAGAAAAACACCCTGGTCAAGATTAATTTCTCAGCTCTAATGGCTTATTAGACTTTCTTTAAACATGATATAATAATGATGTGAGAACATTTTGTGCAGCAGTACCTGGCTCTCAGAGATGGTAAAACATAAGAGGGGCATAGAAAGCCTGGGGAGAGCTAACTTCGGCTATGCTCACAAATGATGTAAAAAGATCAATGGTTTTCCACTGGTGAATGCAACACAATCTGATTTGGGCTCTAGGTTTAGGAAAAGCAAGAAATACCTTGCAAGAGGGGAGAGAATAAAGTACATGGTCAATCTTCCATTACATGAACAGGCACCAGATGCAACTGTTAATAGGTTCCCAGTTGTTCTTTGTGAACTTTCTAGTTATTCTTCTCTGCTGGGGAACAAGGCTGTACAGTGGGACCTCGACTTACGAACATCCCTACCTACGTTAGGCATGTTGCCTTCCTGGAACCCCTTAAGATAGCCTGCTGCCCTCAGATGTGATGGACTGTTCTGTCTATCATTGCCAAATCGAAAGTAAAATTCAGCTGCCAGCTTCTGGGAAAATGGATTGGGGGGGGGGGGTTTGACACCCAACCCTTGACTCAGGCAGCAAAATATCTTGTGCCAAGTTTTGTGAGGAATCAGTTTTGCCGAGGCTCTGGGCACACACAGTTTCACAGTCTTGGTGGACAAAGACCCTATATTTTGTACTCAGCAATAAGGATTAGCATAGGTTGGGTGACCCAAAAGGAGCTGCTAATTCCTCATCCTTGCAATATTGTGTGTAGATGAGGGCACTCATGGAGCAGCCACTGTGTTCATATTTTCAGAAAGCAGCCAATGGTGGCCAGAATAGTCTTCTGTTCCTTCAGCCAGTAGGACAGCTCCTGGAGCTTTTTGGCAGCTATTAATTTGCTGGAAAAATGTGTTGAGGCTTCCTCGAACACCATACACGCCTGACTGTGATGTTTTTTGTTGTTCTTTCTCAGGCCTTTGACATTCTCCTTCCTCTAATTGGCTGTGATTTTTTTTTAACCGCCTCCTTAAGCAGGGTAATGGGGTTCTCTTCCTCATTAGCACACACTGTTAGTTCTTGCACACTGAATGTCAACAAAGGGAAAGAGCTGCAGTTCCTAGAAGCAAGGACACGTGAGTTAACCAAAGGTGAAGTGTGGCAAAATCTCTGTGTGGACAACCTCCAAATAAAAGCTTGCATTTGCCAAAACTTGCATTTTCCAGGGAATTTGTGAGGGGAAAAGCAGGATTACACCCTGCCCTGTGATTCACCAACATGCCTTAAGTTCGGCCTTAGTGTGAAAAGGGAAGCCATGTGTTACAGATAGATATCTATTGTCTAGAGTTTGAGAAAATTATTTTTAGAACTACATATGCCAGATTTCCCCACCCGTCAGGGGTGGGGGAGGTGGCCACATGGACATGGATATTCTCTGTCCCAGGCCTGCTACATATAGGCAGCAACCTTGATCCTATGGAAGAACACAAGGTGTTTCCCTCAATGTGTACCCAAACTCTAAATATGTGGCTGCTGGCATGTGGGGAGAGGCATTTGTAGGAATTGCTTGAAACATCATGCAGGCAGTGTCCTGACTCTGGGCACAGGCAGGTTGGATTCTGAGCTGTTTGTTTCTACATTCAGTAATATCGGCTCACACCACCTCCGCACTATTCAGAATGACTATCAGACTTCACCATAGGAGCCATTTAAGCCTGTGGCAAGTTCAAAGACAGTAACTCGCACTGCACATTTGCCAACAGAGAGAACAAAAGCTATATATTTGGATTACAGGATGCTGCTGCTCTGGGGGCCACTAACCATGCTGGCTGTGAAATTCTAGGAGCTTTAGCCCCCCCCCCCCCCCCAAAAAAAACCAAACCAAAGAACAACCTTGTGATTCTCACTTCTGTGGAGAAGACTTAGGAGCATTAAACTGTGTGTCTGTAGACATCCTTCCACAGTTAATGCCAAAATCAAAACTGTAGGATTTCACTCATAGATACACTGATGTCAGGTGTCATGTAACATTGTACTAATTATATAGACCCTGATGTTGGGAAAGTGTGAAGGCAAGAGGAGAAGGGGACGACAGAGGACGAGATGGTTGGACAATGTCATCAAAGCGACCAACATGAATTTGACCCAACTCTGGGAGGCAGTGGAAGACAGGAGGGCCTGGCGTGCTCTGGTCCATGGGGTCACGAAGAGTTGGACATGACTAAACGACTAAACAACAACAACAATTATATATATATTGTTTTACTAATTATATATATATATATAATGTTGTACTACACACAAACACACACACACACACACACACAAACTATCTTATGTCAATTATTCATTGAAAGTGCAAGTCAGGATTGGGCACAGCTTTCTGGCAAAAATAAGTTATTTATTCATTTGGACTAGAGCTCTTGAGGTCTCTGAGCCAGCCTTGTATTGTTGGTTAGAGAATTCTCAGACTTATAAAGGTATCTTTTCTGAGAATCTGCCCAGACCTTTCCCCCTATGATTCTGGTTACTGGGTAATGGCCACATAACCAAGTAAAACAAAACCTCCTGAGACCAGGGAATGGGTTCTTCGGATGTTCCAGGAGATAGGTGTCACGAGGTCATGTCTCTTGGGTAACAACTGATGAACTGTGCCTCTGACTGTAACAAACAATGTGGAATTTCTGCACCATTTCCTAAACAAACATGTACAACGTATTGCAAGGACAACATGCATGCAAGCCTTTGTGCTGAGCCAGTGAGTCCTGGTGCCACTTGGAGTGAGGAAGTGATTGATACTCAGGGTTTAAAAGCAACACACACACACACACACACACACACACACACACACACACACACACATGCATACAAAGGGGGGACTGTTTACACATTTCACAATAGCCCCACAATAAGCTGTGCAACAAAACAAGTTATAACCACAAGATGGCCACATGGTGAATGAATGCACTCCTTTAGAACACAGAATATTGTGTGGTAAAAAGCCACAATGCCAAGTTCCCCCAACTGTTGAGGCAGCCTACTCTGATTGCTGCAACAACCAGGCATCGGCCAGGCATTCGTCAGCTTCTTTGCACAGTGTCTGGAAGCCCCACACCCCAATCACATGGCAGAGGAAGTGCCAATGCAAGGGTAACAAGGGCAGGTCCATTCTCTCCCCAGGGACACCTGGCTGCCCCATCTCCTCTCCTCACCCTCTTCCCAACAGCCCAGTGGCTAACCTGTTGTCAGAGGGATTGCAGAGGGGACTGCCTCCCAGTGGGGGATTTGGCATCGCCTCTTCTCCTGGCTTTCCAGCACTGCACAAATACAGAGCACTATTTTAATTTTTTTAATTGTATGGTGCTGTACCAGATAGCAACATGGTTAAAAAAAAATTTATAACACAACACTAACATGGAACAAATGGCTGGGAGAGCCAGCCAGCCACATCCGTGATAAAATAAATGAACCTCTGGTGGGGAAAAAAATTCCTTATCAAATTAATCTGTGCTTGCAAATATGTCATGTACTTACCAAAATTTACATTGAGTCAAAACATACTAAGCAATAGGGAAGCAGGGATAGTGGGATCAGGTTCAAAGAGAGAGAGAGAGAGAGAGAGAGAGAGAGAGAGAGAGAGAGAGAACATGTTCTATTTACTCCAGTGGCCATTTGCCTGCAGATTTTTCTCCCTGCCTGGAGACCCAAAGAAGCATAGCTATTCCTTGAAACATTAGCTAACACCTTGAGACCTGAATACTTTGCCCATGATCCTGTCATCTTCTAGCATACAACTTAATTGGCCTTTAAAGGTAAAGGTAAAGGTTCCCCTTGACATTTAGTCCAGTCGTGTCCAACTCTAAGGCACAGTGCTCATCCCTGTATCCAAGCCATAGAGCCAGCGTTTGTCTGAAGAAAGTTTTCTGTGGTCACATGGCCAGTGCGACTAGACATGGAATGCCATTACCTTCCCACCATGGTGGTTCCTATTTATCTACTCACATTTGCATGTTTTCAAACTGCTAGGTTGGCAGGAGCTGGGACAAGTAACGGGAGCTCACTCTGTTGCATGGATTTGATCTTACGACTGCTGGTCTTCCAACCTTGCAGCACAGAGGCTTCTGCAGTTTAACCTGCAGTGCCACCAAGTCCCTAGGTAAATGGCCCTTGTCTGCCTCAATTCCCAATATATACTGTGAATTAGAGATGGGCATGAACCACCAAACTGAGAGTTTGTGCTGGTTCATTTTTCAGCCCAGCAAGTGTTTGGTGCTTCCCAGCCCCACCTCCTCCAGCAGCCGGCCACTCAGAGGCTGCACCCTGGTTTCCCTGCTGTGCCTTCTCCAAGCATTGCATCTGAATGGGCACCCACCAGAGGAGATGGAGCTGGGAAGCACCAAACACCTGTTTGACAGAAAAACAAACCGGCACTAACTGCTGCTTCGATGGTTTGTGCCCATCTCTACTGTGAACAGGGCTTACACATTCGTTTCCTTCTCTGAATGCCTTTGCGAATAAACAAGCAGGGCAATTTGGCAGGTAGAGGACTATCTTTCAAGCAAAATTTCAGTTCTTGATGGCAACATGTAGGATGATGGGTGGTGTCGCTTGTGAAATGTCAAGTCATGTACAGAGAGGCTGATATGATATCTCTTTGTTGCCTGTGCATGCAGTGAAGCTTATACAATGACCAGCCATCTCAGCAAAATTCTGACGCTGATCAGCAGACCACCCACTTATTGCACAAGCAACTTTTCATAAACGAGACCTCGTTCTTGTTGGCTCTTGCCAGCACATTCATAAACTCCCAAGTGGCTAGAGGCAAAGCACATTTAAACTATAAATGCAAGGCTAGGATAACAGAAATAGTTACACATTGAAACAATGCAAATATGAAATTCGAGCTCTCGGGGCAGAAGAGAAGTATTATGCGCAACTAATCTAATGTGTGTTATCCTACTAATTTTAAAGTTCTGAAAATAAATTTCCAGGGCTTAATTTCTGCCAGGCATTAGCACAGCATTCCCTCTACTTCATTCCCGCATCTACTAAATTGGCAGTGTGAATCAAGCCTGGAACCTCTAGAGTAAAACTAGAACACCGCTGAGCATAAACAGAGAGCCTCCTTCACACCATAGCATCACCAGGGCATGTATGTTCTTTCCACCCAGTAAGTGGGCAGAGAGACAGGCTACAAGGCTGTTTTAAAGCAGGGGGAGCAGGATTGTGTAAAGGAACTCTCCAGTACCCACATCCAGCATGACCACTGAGGAACAGTAAGAATCACAGCCCGCAAAATAACTCTTCCAAGTTCAATGAGAAAGCGGACATCCGCCGCCACCACTACCATCACAATTGCCCGACTGCAGTTGAGAACCTCTGCCAGCCAGAGTAGAGGCAATACTTAGTCAAGATGAATAGATCCCATATTTCTATGTTCATTTTATAAGCAGGAGCCTTGTAAACCTGAATGTGTTTGAAACAGAAACAGATGCTTTGGTTTCTTTAGTCCTCATTTGTCATTTTAAAGTCCTCCACATGTGACAAGACAAAAGCAGTAGTCTCAAGTTGGAGAAGCTTACCCATGTAAGTTCCCTATATGACATAGAAAAAGAGGGGTTCTTCTGATTTACATGGAGAGGCTACATGAATCAAACAAGCTTCTCCTCTTCATACTCTCCCTTCTACATGATGAAAGTATCACACAAGGGAGCAGGGCTAGCAGGCTCCCCTCATCATGGATCTCTGGATAGTGTGGGTGGCATATAAATTAAATAAATAAATAAATAATGGATGGAGGACCAACATACTTTAAGACTGACTGAAAGGGGCTTTTCTGTTATCACAGACGACCTTGGACAAGGCTATAACTAATCATTTTGACACATGAAGTCAAGTCAGCATCATCTCTCACCCATGGAACATGGATGCAAGCCCTCCCATAGAGAAGGAGGATAAGAACATGAACCCCCTCCCCACCAAAGAATAAAGAGAAACTTTGTGTTTTCAAAAAAGAGTGTGTGTGAATAAAGCCAAGAAGTAAAGCTTCCCCCCCCCCCCCCATTAATCACCAGTAGATTCCACTCTAGATTGTGGTGCCCTCTAAATTTTGTAACCGGAGTCCATCCTAAATATGGTTCTGGCCATCCATAAGCAGTAAAGGCAGAGATGAGTCAAAATGCATTATTAGGACTAGGGATGTATGTTATCAACAGATACAGAGGAGATCCCGATTCAGTGATTCAGAACACAGCCTGTTTCAACCTGAATCCAATTTACTACTACCTATAGATACTGTAGCTGAGGGGGTGGGTGGATCTAAGGATGAATTGGTTGGTAAATCTCTCTGAGAGAGATGCTCTCTGAAATCTGCCCAACACCATTTTGACCAGAAGCAGGAAAAGATTAATAGAGAGACAGAGTCTGAAGGGTGGGAGGCTAGACAAACATTTAGAAAACAAGCAACATTTGGAGGTTAGCTCTAGGGCGGCTTTTAATTAAGAATTGAATAAACATGCACAAACATTGCAACATCTGATTTCTTACGACACTGAGGACCGCTGCCGACTGGACAGTTGCCTGAAGCTGTATCTCCTCTCTTATAACCAGTATTTGGCTTGTCATAACAGTTGCCACATGCGCTTTTGCATGATTACACAATTCTTCAGTGCTGCGAAAACATGTGGTGGATATAAAGGTTTTTTTTAAAAGGTAGTGTGGCCTCATGAATGCAAGTGAAGCAATCTGTTGGAAATGCAATGAATATGCAAAACCAGAGATATGGTGCCAGGCAGGTGAGGTGACGGCAATATTCAGCATCTAGCAGTGCAGACTATTTACCACGGCTTTCTGAATGTTACTCCTTTAGGTTTTTTTTTCTTGGCTCAGTGGCTTCAGCTGGACCCAGTGCCCCATCCAGTGCTCAGAAATGGCTGTTCCTTAGAGTGTTCAAGGAAAAGGACTTTGTATATGATCTGAGGCTCTCTGCCGGTACTTCATTTTCCCAGGTCTAGAAGGAGGCTCTGACTCAGAATTCCAACTTGGCTTGAGGCTAACGATCATAATACATTTTTCAAACTAAATACATGCATAAAATAAATCAGTCTGTTCAGTCACCCCCGCGGCTTCTGTTTTTCACTCTTTTCAGTTATTGCTAGACAGAAGCAACACCAAGGCTAAAGGCTTTCTGTCCTTCAACCTCTCTCTCTCTCTCTTTTTCTTACCTTGTCCTAGGTTAAAATGTCTAATCTCAGAGAGATTAACTGGGGGGGGGGGAGAGGGAAAGGGAGGAAGAGGCAGAGATGGAGGAAGGGAATGTGATGGCATGTTACTGCCTCATCACTGATGTCTCCTGATAGTGGCATCTCCATGGAGTCTCCCTGCCCCAGTGCCCAAGAGAGTGGGATGCTACTGGGGCTGACCTCCCAGAGGCAAAACCACTTTGTACCCCAAGAAGGACCCAATAAAGATTCATTAGATATGCCATCCAAGGAGCTGGCATAGCAGATCCTTTGGAGAAGTTACTTGTTTGACTTGAACTTCCAGAATCCCCCTAGGGATTATGTGAGTTTTACTCCAAAAATGTGTAACCTCTCCAAGCTCTAGACAGAAGAGAAAACTGTACTTCCCCAAGAATCTAAGAAACTGGGGGAGGGACAATTGGTAAAATCCTCCAAACACATGTTATGCCCTGGGCAGCAGAAGCTGCCAAGGTGGGGGTGTTATTTCCGCCTTCTTGTCCCTCAGAGGCTCTGTTCTGTGAAACTGCAAATCAAAGTCTGTGGTGAAGACCCAGTTCACACTGAATAGACAGAACGTAGGCTGAGGGGTATTTCAGCTACTTCAGGCACTGTTTGTGTAGGAGAACAACAATCCTGAGGGGAATGGAAAGGGGGCAGGTTTGCAATGGTTCACATGCTTTCCCCAAACATGCTTGTTGAACTCATTCTCTTCATAAGTGAATAACTAATGGAAGGCAGATGCATTCTCATGCATTCCCTCAGTGACCGAGGGCATCCTTATTGGAACTGACTTATATCAGACGATTTATATCAGGCTTTGTTTACAGGCATATCATTAAGTAAATTTGTTTTTCTCTCTCACACACACATGAACACACATACACATACTCTCACATGCAGCACAAAGGTAATTACATCGCTTGATTAATTCCTAAAGGGATGTGGCAAGATAGTAAGGGAGCTACCACATTACCAAAAATGGCAGAAAAAACTACAGGTTTGGGGCAGTCTGGTTTGCTTTTGTTGTTGATCAGCTGTCACAACAGGAAATACAAATCTATCCAGAGTCCCCTCTTTTCCAATGCGTAGCTTTTCCTCTCCAACAGGGAACCTTTTTTTTTTTTAATTTGGAATCCTCTCAGATCGATTCAAGCATGTGATCACCTGAACTGATGTGGAAAGGAAGGAAGAAGTGTGTGCGCGCACACAATCAAAGCACCTTCCCACTCTCTCTCTCACCTTTTACCTCATTAAGGTTCAAGCCCACACACACTCTCAGTTCAGCAAAGGCTCTCTCCCAAGACTCTTATTTATTTTTATTTTTTCAGCAGCTCAACAATTCAACACCCTGCATAGGAAGTTGACAATTGAAACAGGAAAGAGCCTGTTCCGTTGACTGTTAATGCCATTCTTTGAACACCTGCTGGGCTGTAAGTTGAACTGCAAGTAGTTTGGCCACTTAAATCACACTGATCCAGATTCTCTGGTGCAATTTCAGAGTGAGTGAATGTGCATACCCCTCACTATGTAGTCACACCACGAGTCATTAACTGATGCTACTATAAGATGTTCTGCATTAATAACTGCGTTTAATGTAAACTTTCCCAATTATTATTTTTACTACAGCTCCCATAACTGCTGACTCTGCCATGCTCTCCAGGGTTGATGAGAAGTATCATACAAAACATCTGGAGGACATCATGTTGAGGAGGGGGGAGCCCTGGTTTAGGAAAAACCTGGTCCTCTAGTAAGACCTGTGCTTTTTATTTATCTTTCGGGACCTATTCTGGCATCCCGTAGTTTTCAACAGATGTCCAAAATAGGTCTGAAAATCCCTTGTTCCCTAAATCCAGAGGTTCACTTGCAATTCTAGCCTGCATGGCCTGTGAGCATTTTTCTCAGGATACAATGCAAATGGACAAAGTAGGAAAAAAATATCCCAGTGGAGAAATGGTAAAATAATCTATTTGTGTGCACATAACAGGAACACATGTTAATCCTTTTATAAAGTTCAGATCCAGCATAAATGACAGGCTACTTCTTGTGCCTACTGTGGCAAATCCACACACTCTTTTCACATTTAGTTTGGATGGGTGGTTGTTGTCGCTGTGTGTGTGTGTGTGTGTGTGTGTGTGTGTGTGTGTGTGTGCGTGCGTGCGTGCATGCATGCGTGTGTGTTTAAAGCCATGTGTTTCCAGTTGATTGCAGCTATCTTCAATTGCTGCTAAACTTATTGAAGAGTTTAACCACACACACACACACACACACACACACACACACACACACAGAGAGAGAGAGAGAGAGAGAGAGAGAGAGAGAGAGAGAGAGACTCTCATATACCAGAACAATCTTCAATCTGAAAACCAAGCTTTTCTGGCCTTAAGGCAGACGCATTATTTAGCCAGCATTATGGAGACAAACATCTTCCCTGGTTTTCATAAGATGGCTTTTCAACACCCACTGGAACAATTGCAGTTTTAAAAATAAAGCAAACGCCTTTGAACCACAGCAGAAGGTAAATCTCTCATCTTGTAAAAGGGCAAGGAATACAGAGTACTTTAAAATAGAGTATCATCTGACAAGAAGAAGGGGGGGGGGTTGCCCCTCCTAGGAGTTCTAGGAACAGCTGGTTTCAGTTCATGGCTGCAAATGCCAAACAGCCTTGGTTTCTCAAATACATCGTCCTGATTTACAGGTTTTATTGCCCAGACATCTTTTTTCTTGCTTGCTTGCCCCCAGCAATTTCAAAACCTACTGATGGAGGCAAAGATGTAACCCATGGAGGGGACTAGCCTCTATTTGCATTGCAACTGGAAGCCATGGGGTGGAGGTGGGGAAGGATGTCTCCATTTAGGTGCTATAGTAATTTCTGCTATTGAGGTTTCTTTGCCTGTACCAGAGCTGCTTGTTTCATAAGAACATATTAGCTCTATTCAAGAATTATGTCATCCAGTATAAGACAGGCGTGTAAAGCATAATCAGGTTCAGCCTTGTGCCCTGCATAGGAAAGTGCAAAAAAAAAAAAAAAGTCCTGAAAGAATTCGGCAGTTTGCAAAACTGTTTTTGTGTGTGTGTGCCTTTACATAAATAACCTGGAAAAATACAATGCAGTAGAACCCCCTAATCTGCATGATGAGTGTCTGCTGATTAACTTATGCATAGTATGAAAATATAAAAAAATATTAAAAGAAAAATCCTATATATATAAAGATGAAATTACCAGAACTGACCACTAGAAAGGGCTAGAGACCATGCTATATATAGTGTTCACTAGTAAGAGTGTTTGCTGGAGGCAGGCGGTGCATCATGGCCTCTCCCAATTTGAAGAGACCCTTGTCCAGCAGGCCGAGGCAAAGAGGCAGTTACAAAAGCAGCAAAATCGGAGCTGGACAGGGGGGGATTTGTCTTCTGTGTGGAAGGGATTGCCACTCTCGAATTGGCCTTCTCAGCCACACTAGATGCTGTTCCAAGTCCTCCATGCAGAGCACGTTACCATAGTCTTTCGAGACTGAAGACTGCCTAATGAAGTAAGAGTGTTTGCTATAATCCACATTTTTTAGCATCAGGGCGGGAACAACTTGGAATCGATTCCCCTGTGGATACGGAAGTCCTACTGTATGTTCTGCAGGTAGTATGGAATATTAAAAAGCAAACACATCAAGATGGATTATTTATAAGCAATCAGTCAGTCTTTAGGGCTGGTTTGCCTGTATACAGGTACATACATGTATGTGTGTTTAGCTTCACTAAAGGGATAGGATGTTAGGGACATTTTGCATAAACTGCATAAGGTACAATGTGGAGAAAGTATTTTGTGTCTTGTTCTCACGCTGCAGGTGAGATTTCTTGAGTATCCACAACAGGCTGCCTTCCTGTATTGAGAGAGGCTGTCTCAGTCATAAACAAGACATTGTGAAAAACAACTTATATCTTCAGTTTCTTTAAACACACTCAAATGTTGGATATTTGGAATTCATGATCAGCACCATAATCCAGTCTAAATCTTATTCTGGTAGACAGAATACAGGTACTCCATCTCCTAAAATGTTTATATATTCCATTTCTGCTTTATGGTTTCCAAATTACCTTGTTTCACACTTTTCACATTCTGTGGTCCATGTTCGATGTGTTGTGCAGCATCAGACTTTAATTTCTGTTAATGGCATTTGAAATGGCTGTGAAAACCCCCTGCTGGTTGAAATGGCTTTTAACTTATATGTTTTGTTGGATATGCTGTTGTTTGGGGAAGTAAGTCTATTTTAGCTGCATTATACTTTAATATACTGCAGGTTTTCATTAGTTCCCGCATTTTCAAGTTACAGTATAATATTATATTGTTACATTTGGGGATTTATGCTGTTCACTGTACTGTGTAAATATGGGCTAAGAAGGATGTCTATTATTTGAATTTGTCACAATAAAAAGAGACATGAACCTATAAAACACATTAGAGTTGAGATGTACTGGACTAGAGTCTGAAAAAGTTCTAAGGTTTGACTACCCCTCCAAGAATCCCAATGCTGACTAAGGGAGAGCTGTAAGTCCCAAAACAGAACCTTACCAAACTCTGCATCTCACTCCGATTTATCAGACAGCACTGCAAAAGAAGGGAACCTGTTATGTTACATAGGGAACTGTGTCCCTGAGAATTGATTAAGCCAACTGAGAAGAGCCATGACATTTCCAAGCACAGAGTAGCTTCCTGCAGCAGCAATCTTACCGTAAGCACTGGAAACAAATCGAATGAGCCCTGAGTCCCTTTGGCAAACATCTCTCCAAATTACAGCTCATTCCCTGACCATGTGTTTAGTTATGTGGCTGACACTGGTTAAGAAAACACTGTTTGCTGTATAAACTGTTGGGATCCTACATACGTCATAAAGTTTGGTCAGACTGCACCGACGGTATCCCTTGAAATGTGAGAAACTAAGCTGAAGCAGCATGCAGAAGCAAGGGGGTAAACAGAGCAGCTAAAGATCAGCCAGCAGAGCCTCTCAACAACCACCTCAGAGGCTGAGCCATCTGCAGTTGCCAATTCTACTGCAGTTGGCTATTTGTTCATTTATATTTGGGAATCTGTGACTGAAATCCTGTTTCCACCGCTACCCTATGGAATGCTGATGACATCATCAGGTGCCCTGAGTTTGCAAAAAATAAAATATTACCAATTTATCTCCCTCTAGAGATCCCAAGGCTCTCGTGGAACTCCTACTGTAAAGAGGAAGCCGCTGGGGACCACAGTAATGGGGAAATCTTTATTTTCTGAAAAAGAAGTTAAAATCCTCACAGCCATGGCGGCTTTCAGAAATCAAAGACTTCCCCCTCCCCATCTCCCACAGACCCTAATAGTTCCCTCACGGTGAAGGAATTCCATGCGATCCTCAAGTCCTTTGGGGACCCAGATCCAGAAAGTTTTATTTTCAGAAAATCACCCAGACTTTGTCAGCCTTACATGGCACAAGTTCCAGAACAGGATTTTAGCTTTTTGTTGTTGTTGTTCTCCCAAACACCGTGTGAAGGAATACAGTATTAAAATCATTTGATACCCACAAATTAAGAAATACAAAAGCAATTTTTAAAATATATTCAAAAGGATATACTAGCAGCAAGTGTAGGGCAACTAGCTAATTTTAGATGTTAATTTAGATGTTAAATACTAAAAGCCTGTTGTAACAAAAAAAGTTTTCAATTATTGCTGAAAAGAAAGGAGAGAGCAGACCAAGGCATTACATGGGGGCAAGCACTGGTTATAATTACAAACTATTGGCCAAAATCCAGTTGAGCTTTTCCATCAGTTCAATGTAGTTGCTGTAAATCTTGTTGCTGAATTACCAAAAATTAAGAGATTAGGACAGGCATTTGCTACACCATCCAACCCACAGCATAACAGCAAATGCCTGCACTAATTTCTTACCTTTTGGCATGTGGCCAATGAGGTTTACACCAATTGCATTATACCGGCAGGTCTAACTATTGGGATTTTAGCCATTGTATACTGTATAATGCTGAACTGAGGCTGCTCCATTTTTAAAAAAAATATATGTGGTGGTGTTAAAATAACAGACCAACCACCTTCTGAGTGTGATCAGACAGTAGCATAAATGCACACCTGACTACACAGGAAACTGTTACTTGAATGGAATTTAATTATTATTTATTTAAAATATTTTTATCCTATGTTTGTCCTTTTAAAAAAAAACGAAAAACAGCTTACATAATTAAAAATACAATATTTAAAAGCTTAAAATGGTAGGTATAAAAATATTTTAAATTAAACAAGTATTACAGTAAAAACCGTAATAAAATCAATACTAAAACTCATTTAAAATAACAAATAACCAGTTATTAAGAGAAAGCCTGCCTGAAGAGAAAGGTCTTTGCCTGCTTGTGGAAGGACAGCAAAGATGGGGCCAGCCTGGCCTCAAGTGGGAGTGGGTTCCAGAGTCTGGGAGCAGCAACAGAGAAGGCCCTCTCCCATGTCCCCACCAAGCACACCTACGAGGGTGGCAGGATGCTCATAGGTGCAATCTCCATTAAAGCAACCCTTCCATCTGCTAGGGAATTGTTTCGGCCTGGCCCCACATAGTAGTAGTCCTACAGCTGAACCAAAAAGCTCCAGCTTTGGATAGATCAGGATCAGGTTAGAATGTATTTCCCTACGTCTTATGTGATTGCCAGGAAATGTCACACCAAACTGCTCCAAAAATTGTCCCAATTGTCATCTGTTTTCCTGTGTGATCATACCTATTTCTTTACATATTTTCATCATTCCTTGGAGGCATATTTAAGTAAAATACTCTTGATTTCGCTCATATTCCACAGAAATCACATGTAATTGGCTATGTGTATTTGATGGACTGCCTGACATTATGACACCATCCCATTCATTCCATGATCTCCATGATTAATTCCCAAGACAAACCAGGGAAATAGTCATCACAATCATGTCAAGGGCCATTATTCGCAAGCTAAGGCTTCAAGCCTGTACATGTTCACTGTGGAGTGAGCTCCATTAAACTTGTGGGGGTATTTTTGATCCCATAGAGCAGTGGTCAGAGAACAGGGGTAAATTACCCCAAATGGAATAAAAGTGAAAATCCTGGGGGTAATGAGGACGTGACCCTAACCGCCTTCCCTCCTCTTCCTCCTCTTTTTCCTCCTCTTCTGCCCGGAGGGGGGGGTCCCTGGCTGCCCGATCGCCCCTCCTCACCCCCTTGATGCCCGGGCCTGGTGGAGCCTCTCACACTCCATGTGGCAGCTGTTGAGGTGCTTTGACAGTGAGGCCCGCGTGACCCCAGATAGCAAGGCCCAACGCGGCTGCCGGTGCTGGTGCTGGAGCAGGAGATGGAGGTGGGCACCCCCAGTGGGCAAGCCACCTGCTGCTCTTTGATGGCCACCCGGAAGCTGCCCGCCGGAGGAGGAGAAGGAGGCGGTCTGGGTACGGGCGGCGAAGCTTCAGTGGCAGCGCTCAACTGGCTGCATCTGACCGAGATCCTGCCTTTAAAATCAAGGGGGTAATGTTGGTGTATATAAATATGGGGGGGGGGGGGGGGGTAAAAGGTAAAAAATTTCCCTGACCCCTGCCATAGAGAGTTTGTCATTTCCCATCCACCACTTTTCTCATATTAACACCAAAACTTAAAAGGACAGAATATCCAGAGCAGCCCTGCTAGTATTCTTTGGAATGTGTTGTGTGCCAAGTGCTTAACATTTTTATCTCATTCATCTTCCCAATAGCTAGTGAGATTTATGTAAATTGCAGTATTAAACCAATGGAAGGTTTGGAAGCTGTTAGGTACATGGATATTCTCATATAAGCTGAGGAAAGATTAAAAACAGCATATTCCATATTTTTAAAGCTTTTAGAAATGTGAGATAAAGTTATAATGCCACCTCCTGCTGGGTCCCATATTTATTATATTACTAATTATTCTCTCTTAGTTTCGCCAAGGTTGGAGATGGAAAGGGATTTATGGATATTTATTTCCTGAACAGTCATGAAAAGACAGGAACTTTCAGATTCCTTCCTAGAATCCTTATGCATTGTTTAATTGTTTATTTGTCTGGGGTTTTTCTAAGTTTTTCAGATTCAACAAAAGTCTTGGTTGTTTTCACGGGAGTATACTAAGAAGGCTATTTTTTAAAAGGCATTAAAGATACATTTTTACATCTAAAATATCCTTTTTCCAGACAATTTAAAAAATTTTCTCCTGTAATTCCGTAGTAATCCAAACCTATGGTGTTGACATGTTTGTGTGTACCTGGCACTGTCCATAAGGCAATAATTGGCTTATACCTTCATTTCTCATGTAACGAGACAATGGATCTTGCCACCTGCAGGCTTTTAAAAAGGGTCCAGAAAATGGAATGAAAACCATTCCAACTCCAGAATAGTTGCAAGTGGGAAATGAATGCCAGGTGTAATGATGTAAATACTGGCACGTTTTAGCTTTTGGCCAAGGGGAGGGTGGGGGAGGTCCCATCTTTTCATCCATCTTCATTTAATCACATAATTTCATCAGAATTCTCCCTTGTTCCAAATTAAATATCCTTCCTTCCACTCCCTTTATAGAACAGACACACATTCAAAAACATGGAGAATGTATAGTTCAAATTTTGGCATTTGGCCTCTATCAGCCTCAGCACAACGCCCAGCCCCACATCCTCTCTAAGCACTAGGTTATAAGTTGCCTCTTTTTAAAAAAGTTAAAATATTTGGCATGCTTTAATCGTGTAAATAAACATTTGGAATTCTTAACATTTTTAAGCCTTCAAGCTGGAGAGCTTTTTGTCTACTTTTCCATTAAACTCTATGGCTCAGAGGAGAATAAGACACGTTATTGGCCATTGCCAGTCATTAGGAAATCACTTTTGGGGGTGCGGGGAGGGAGCAGCTCCCAGACACTCAGTCATCACACCAAATGGAGGATAATGGATACTGTAGTTCAAACAGCAAATTATAATCTTAGAACTGCAGAGTTAGAAGGAACCTTTTGGATTATTGGGTCCAGCCCTTATCAATGAGGCACAGTAAGGAACTGAACTCTCCACCTCTGGCTCCACAGCCAGGTACCTAAACCACTGAGCCATCCAACAGTTCAAATTGTTCACATTCTGTCAGCTGTGTGGTCCCAAGCCTCACAGCTGAGGTATAAAGAATGGGGAGACAGGATAAGTGCAAGGAAAGATTAATAAAAGTTTATTTTGTGTGGTCAGTGCTTAGCTTTCCCCCCGGCTCATTAATTTTTATTTGCACATCCCCACCCCCAAATTGGCTCCCTTTGAATTCCAGGCTTCAAAAAATGGCCTACCGGGTCATTTGCAGGAGAAAAATTAGTGGATGGGGGAAAGGTTAAGAATCTAGGTTTGGCCTCTTTGCATGAGAGGCAAATTGTGGAAAGGGAAAGTTTAAGCAACTACTTCTCAACCACCATTTTTTCTCCTCAAGATCTTCCTCATCCTTGAAGGACAGATGTTTCCCTCACAAGATCCAATGTTACAGAACAATCCTAAGTATGTTAACTCAGAAGCAAGGCCCAATGGTTCAGTGAACTTACCGCCATGTCACTGTGCATAGGGTGTACCAATTAGAATGTAGCCTGCCATTAAAGTTTCCACAAAGTAATCTTAATTGCAAAGATGAGTATTGTTTAAAGGCATGAAAATAATTTTGTCTTTCCATAATCTCAGTCAGCTTCATGTGCAAAGTGGATGAGGTTTGCCCTTGTTGTTGTTTGTTGTTTTAAACTGATTTATAAAATTTATGTTCTATTTTGTATGTCATATTTATATGTTCTGTTTGGTGGAGGGAGTGGAAGAGATTACAATTCAAGCAAATCATTTCAATAAATGCAAAGCAAGAGGAAGTTAAATAACTAGAACTTGGAATACCGTAATGGGTAAATTCAGGGGTGCTGCCTGCCCATCCTGGTTCCCATGCCCCCAGCTCAGTGCCCTTTACCAGAAGAAGTTGTTTCTATTCATCACAAAGATGTCAAAGATTTCTGTACTTGTGGACACAATTATTGAAGTGCAGTAAAAGATCTACCCAGTTAAACAAAGAGATAATATAAGATTAAGAGCCACTGAATGGGAATACTTCTGTACTTTAAGATATTTATTTATTTGTTTTATAATCCATTTCGAAAAATGCTTTTTGCATTTATTTTTAATAATTGCAAGGATTTTAAAATAATAGAATAGGGCAAGCTGTGGGAATCATCCACTAATGAACTGTAATGAGGGAGAGGGAGAGGGAGAGATGGGTGGTTCCCTAATAGTTAATCCAACAAGAAGGTATTGTATTTCATACTTTGTCGGTCTCTGGGGAGGGAGAGACACATTTCAGTGAAATGTACCATGCCACCGGGTGGATTAATGATGTGCCCTTTGGGAAAATAATGGCTGATTTGTTCATAAAAAGTGCAGACTGTGCTGCTCCACTGGACATATGAAAGTGGATACATTCAAAGTCATCTTTCTCAAAATAATTGATTGCCTTGTAAAACCTAAATGAAATATCTCAAGTAATGTTTAAAATTACAATTGTTTGATTCATCATGTAACATATTTATTTATTCATTCATTCATTCATTCATTCATTCATTCATTCATTCATTCATTCATTCATTCCCCTTTAAAAAGGACCTAAGGTGACTCACAATAATTAAAAGACAACATTTATGTTAGTAACAATATTAAAAGGATCAATGTATACAATACAAAAACAACAACATGTCAAATAGGTATTCTGGGAGCTGTAGTTCAAAAGAAACCTTCCTTAAGATCTCCTTCTTCCAAAGTTACAAAAGAAGGCTGATGACAGAGCAATGACCTCCACAGTTCCCCTCGCCATTGTTGACGAGAACAAGGTCCAAATTCAAATTACACCACATTGTGGGCAGGATGGATCAACATAGGCTTCTGCTTCTCTTTTGTCCTCATATTTGTTTGCTTGTTTGTTGTTTGTTTAATTTATGTACTGGCTTTCTCCCATAAAGTGACTCAAGGCAGCTCACACTATTTAAAATACAATAAAGTTACAAAGCAAAATAAATTATTCAATTAGAAAACAATGAAACATAGAATAGTATATAAATAATCATATTAAAACATTTTTAAAACCTTTAAAAATACACAAGCGGGATGTAACTAAGGCATGTGTCATCCTAGCCAAATACAATATTTCAAGGGTCAGGTGCTGCCGACACACCAGTTAATTGTGCAAATGCACTCCCGAGCCTTTCCCCCAAATTAATACATCCTGTTTATGAGATATGATGTGTAAAGTTGCAACATCTGACTATTTACTGTAAATATTTACAGAGGTTTTATTAACAAAACAGAACTGATGTTGCTGGAGTACAAGTAGAAGAAAATAACAAAACCTAAACCATCAACATTTAGCATAAGAGTTTGAAATGACATGTGTGTCAGAAGTGCTGTGAGCTATGCACAGATATTGGGGGAAAGGGGAATACCTATAAAGACCATCATTATGGCACACTTTATCCTCAGGCAATCCCTCTCCTTACAGAAGCAGCAACAGGCAGGGGCAAAGCTAGAACCCTTCTAGCTCACACTTTCAAATTAGCAATTTTCTGAATACTTAAAATATCAATTATGGCTTCAGCAGAGGGAAGAAAAGCATTTTTCCCCACTGAAAACCATGCTGCTTTCCTCTCTGATAACTGTCCTCTAAAGCTGCCTTTTAGCTACAAACAAAAACTGAGCTGGGAAAAATCCATCCGTTTCAGAGTGCAACTACACAGGGATAGCATCCAGTTTGCTTTGAAGTTTTCTAATCTGGCTCCCTATTGGTGAAATCACTGCACGTGTCCATACTACTATGATTACTTATCCCATTGCAAGAGTCCACATACACTTCCCGGTTGGTTCAATTTCCACTGGGGACACAGCCCCATGCCCTTGACACTACCTTCTTCCCCACCACTTCTTTTGCCCTCTTTTTAATTTTTTTGAAAAATGGAAGTGACATAGTACTTATCTGATATGGCGCTATATTTAACAGGAATAATAATTGTAAAATATATAAACATATTTAAAATATAGAAAAAAAAATTCAGAAGAATGGAAACAACAGGAGCTCATATGAGAAGAATTAGCCTGCCTGAACACCATAACTCACTAAGGTGTCACCATAGGAGATACTTGTAATTGCCCATTTGGATTGAGATGGGCAGTCACACACACCAGAAAATGGAGAAAACTGATATTAGCTGCAAAATAAACTGCCCCTGCCTGCAGAATAAAAAGAAATGGGTCCAGCTATACAGTAAACAAATACTTAGCTGAGGTGCCTCCTCAGCTATGCCTGTTTGACGTAGCATGTGATTTCCCTCAACAATGTATTGTGTATTTAGTGTGCTTTGTTTTGTAATTGATCATTGGGAGGTAAATATGGGCTTAATTTACAAGTGTATTTACTAATATACATATCTCTGAAGAATTCTTCTTGTCAGAGGGAAAACTGGCTCATTGCGGAAGGATATGTATTCTTCTTAATATCTAATTTCACACCTAGATAACTGATCTGCCAATACTGATTTGGGAGTGCGAAGACAGGACTACCAAATACATTGAGTTTGACTCCAATTCCACTCCTCTTAGGATCAAAGATATACAGCTTGAAAAAGGTACATTTTTGCACAACAACTCCAAAGTCATATAAGAAGTATTTTGGGAGACTATAGCATCAAAGGCCATGCTAGCTGGGGCATCCAGGAATCTGTAGGCCCAAAAGTAACTTAACAGAGCCCTGTTCTTCTGCCTTCATTTGTGCCTTCATGTTGGAACGACTTACAGTAACCCTTACATGGCTTTCACATAAGGAGATATTTAAGAAGTGGTTTTACCAGTTGCAGTGATTTTCCGTGGCTGAGCAGAAATTTGAACCTAGGGCTCTAAAGTTCATCCACTACAATGGGCATCCAAATGGACATTTAAGGTACTCTAACATCTGGAATTCCCAGTTCACTGCTCTCTCTCTCTTCTTGAATAATGGGACCTGTCCCAGTTTCTGTCAGAAATCACTCCTCAGTTCTACCACGCCATGTAACAGAGTGTGACCCCAGTCCCTAAACCAAACTTTACAGAAGCCCTCGTAAAAAAAAACAGGAAGAAATTGCTGGCTGGCTGGAATCCTAACTCTTGAATCTTCTCTCTTTGCCTGGCTAGTGCTTTTTTATCCTTTGCTTCCTCTGACTAGGTTGCTTTTCTCATCTTTCTCCTCGCATATTAGTTGTTTATATTAAAAACTGTTCAGAAAAAAAGCCTTGGCTTGACTAATGGCAATTTAAGTATGTTTATCCCAAATTCTGGCAGAATAATTTCTTGCAAATTCTTTCTGATTGCAAAACCTATTAGGCTCTCATCACGAATGTGGAAGAGTAACTAAAGGGAGCCTATGACACCACAAATTGTGCTATGTTTGCCATGTGAAATCTAAAAGCAAAATAAAAATGTTGTGCAGTGTAATATAGTTGATGATGTATGTACTATTTGGACCTGAATCCTAATAAGAACTATTTCTGAGCTTTTCTTTGATATGGGGATTCCTTAGCCATTGAGCTATTATGATAAATAATGGTAAAAATTTACATCTTTGTTTCATGTCGGATTCTTTTGTGTCTTTCATTTATCATACTCGTGTCTTTGATGTATCAAGCCTTTCTTTAAAAATGAAAGGGACAGGTTCTTTTGTTTTCCTTCATTTCATTTCTCCTCATTTGTATTCTTTCTGCCACTCATCTGAAAGCCCTAAAGAACATGAAAAATATCAATCTTACTGCAAAAGTGGGCAATAGTACAGCCAAAACTGACCACCGAGCAAAACAGCAGGAAGCTGCAAAAGTGATCTTCTCCAAAATGGAGAAATCACCTCCCATTCCCTTCTCCAGGGTGCTAGGAGCCGACACAGCCACAAAGAACCATTGAAACAAAGAAAAACACCCCCACTGACTTCCAACCAACCAGTCCAGAATAGAGATGGGGCCAAATATAAAAACAGACCAGTTTTTCTTATGAATATAGCCGATTCGTCATATATTTGTTGATCCATATTTGTAAAAATTTTAAATCAGGATGAATATGGCTTGACAAATATTTCCTCGGTTTTATTCGTCGATCCGTTCATATTTGTCTATATTCATTGCCCCCTTTTGGGGGCCTCTCAGAGCTTGCTGGTGCCAATTCAGAGCTCTGGCCACTCAATTTGTGGCCAGTAAAGTAGCCCTAGGAATATCCAAATGACTCCTTAATATTGATTTTCAGACAGATGAACAGTTTTGCATATGCCTTATTATTAGAGGTGCACGCTTCATGCTTTGTATGACGTGCAAAGCGCAGCACCCCAGGTGTGGGAGAGCCTCATAACCAACTCCCCAGGCCAACCGGGCCACTTACCGGCTTTCATACACTGGTGGGGCACTCCAATCCAGGCAGAAGACCAGCCAGTCCTTCCCCGTCTTCCCATGCAGCCAAACACTCTGACAAGAAGGTGGGACAGGGAGACTCCCCGTAGAGCTTGTGAATGGTCATCTCCCTGTGGAGGTGGGGAATGATCAGCTCAAATCCTGCCTGGACTGGAGCACCATCACTGCAGAAGGATGCCAGTGGCAAACGGAGTCTGGTAAGAGGCCCAGTCAGCCAGGATGGTGGGGAATGGGGCTCTGCTGTACCTGGGGTGCCATATTTCATGCTTTGTATAAAGCACAAAATATCCACCTCTACTTATTAAACATCTTTCAGCTGAGGCTGACACAATTCTTTTGCCAAAGTATTCTCCTCTATCCCTTAATTTTTATATCCCACTATTTAAACAAATATCTAGGTTGGTTCTTTGACCTGATAACTAATTCTCTTTTGAACTGGCTTCTCCTTCATGCAACAATTTACAACACAAGTTCTCCAGCCAGATTTTGTTTGAGCAGAGAATTGAGAATACAATGGGTATGTGTGTTTTTAATTTTTTAAAACAACTGCTTGCTTGCTCTTTGTGATGATTTTGCCACTTGGCTTGGAAGCCTTTTGCCAAAATAGCAGAAGACTTCCTCAGACTGATATACATCAGAGGTACAATTCTAACAGTCTGTGCTTTCTGAGGATGATGGATATGCTAGTGGCATTTCCAACTTCCTCTAGAAGTTACCAGATTGGGGATGGCTGGTATATGCAATCAAGTTGAGTTGAATGCCATTCTTAAAAGCTCACCAACCACCAGAACATCTTAAGTCTTTCAGAGATAGGCATAGTTTGTTCTCCCTGGGGTATGGCCAGCTCTAAGGAAATCTGTGGGAGGTTTTCCATGAATATCAGAGATATGGATTGTATGGCATGCTGCAGAGTGATTCTTTGAGTTATTCTGTTTTTCCTGGCAATCTCCTAATTCAAGGTTTGGAAGTGTTTATGATATAGTTTGATGTTAACATATATTTATGTGCAAATGCTATTGCATTCTTTACTTCTAATTCCTCCCAGGTGTTGGTGGAGCCTGACGTTCCTTGGCAATCTGGTATCTTTCTTCATCCATTTTCTCTCTCCCTCCCTTCCTCTCCTCCTCCCCCCGCCCCATGTCTAGTTACAGGTATAGGTATGATAGTTGCACAAAAACAAGGACCAGGCAGATCATGATTCTCAGGTGTTTCTAGTTGCCCAGAGTTTTGAAACCAGTGCATTTTGTGTAAATGAGAATCTTCAAATATTAAATTAGAGCTCTCAAAAGATCTAAGGCTTGCTGCTGTTTTTATCTTTCTTACCATATATTTCCTGGAAATACATCTGGGAACTCATGTTGGGATCTAACTAGTATGGAAACAGACATAGGAAAATTCTCAAGCAAAATGTTCATATTTCAAAATCTGAGTACACCTATCTGCATCATAACATCCAATTTGCAGAGTTTGAACACATGTGCATGTGACTTTGAACACGTATGTAAACACAAACCAAGGAAGGGAAACTCATGGACCTCTGGCTGTTGTTGGATTCTAATTCCTATGAGCTCAGACCCAAGTGCCCCAAATGTCAAGGACAATGGCAGCTGCAGTAGACCAATAGAGGTCCCAAATCTTTAATATATACATATTTCATTTCAGTTATCTGGACAACAAGCAGATGACTACATAGCAGCTAAGAATGAGAAAAGAGTGGATCTCTCAAGTTATATTCCTTTCTTGGCCTAGAGCAGCCTTTTGCGTAAGAACGAGGGGACCTGGTGGCGCTGTGGGCTAAACCACAGAAACCTTTGTGTGCTGCAGGGTCAGAAGACCAGCAGTCGTAAGATTGAATCCACGCGACTGAGTGAGCTCCCATCACTTTGTCTCAGCTCCTTGCCAACCTAGCAGTTCGAAAGCATGCAAATGCGAGTAGATAAATAGGGACCACCTTGGTGGGAAGGTAAACAGCATTCCGGGTCTAAGTTGCACTGGCCATGTGACCACGGAAGATTGTCTTCGGACAAAACGCTGGCTCTATGGCTTGGAAACGGGGATGAGCACCGCCCCCTAGAGTCAGACACGACTGACTAAATGTCAAGGGGAACCTTTAACTTACCTCATTTTTGGAATTACCTCTCTACTGAAGCTTGACTGGCACTGATATTGACACTCACACTATTATGTTTTCAGCAGCAAGTTAACATTCAATTATTTTTTTCAGACAACTTTCAACATAACTATGGTTTAAATTTTGCCTCTCTGCTATTGTTATATTTGTGATTTCTTTTGACTGGAATATTTTGTGGTCTTATTTTATTATATCTTGGTTTATTTAATACCTCTTGTGGATGCTGCCTGATGGTGTACAAGGAGCATTGAAAGCATTCTCATTCCTGTCCTTTTGTAATATTAAAGCAGAGGTTCAAAAACTTATTATGTTGACCTACAAAACCCAGAATATGTCAGCCCACCATGGCCAGTGATTCTTCTGGTTTAAATATTCCAAGATTTGTAAACCAAAAAAAGTTATATCCCTTACCTCTGCATTAGTGATGCTACAGAAATTCTCAACAAGAATAGCAAGAAAAAAGCAGGAAAATAATTCAAAATGTACACACATTGATGACAGGTGAAACAATATAATGTTGTAATGACTGGTTAACATTGTCCCATCTTTTCTAGCTACAGTGGCAAACTGCTCCACAGAGATTTGATCTTCCTTCTACTGACTCTCTGTGCCTCAAGACTGGTAGACACTGGAGAATATTAGAAGACTCATGTGTCCACAATGGGCTCAACAAGATCTGGTCCATTGGAGAAATTGTTGTATTAAATAACAGCAGGAAACGGACAAATAAAATGAGGAGAATGTAAAAGAAATGTATTTGTCGCTGTGTGGTATCCTTTCATTTTATTTGCAAACAGAGATGGAAATCCTCTTACTTAATTACACATGCAGAAGGCAAAAAATGTAACATTCAGTCAATTTTAATTTTAACTCCCAATTAATGAGTCCCCACTTGGATTATTGAGTGTTCAGCAAGCAAGTGAATGTAATTAACTCATTGCTGAGAATTCCACCAGCAATTTGCTAATTGCCAGGTATAAGTGACTGAATGTTATGCTGACTGGAAGTTTTCAATTAGCCCCTCATTAGCTATAACCACTTTTTAGAAATTGCTCCAGAAGGGAAATGGACTTTTTACAGTTTGGACACAAATTCCAGTAAGCACCATGATCCTTTGTAAGTAAATGGGAGAAGAAAGGCAGAACGTTTTCTCCAAAATGGAAGATCCCAAAGATTCACATGCCCATAGGCCATGTGCTGTTTAGGAAAACTTACTTCTCTATGTTGGACTTTTTCCTCTCAAAGATCAGACATTGGTCTGATTTCCATTTGTGTTTTCCTATAAGTGATTTCTTTCCCCTGTCTCTATTAATGACTATCTAAATATAGATTCTCTGATTTCTTTTTAAAAAAACATTTTTGGAAGGTAATATTAGTAATTAGCTAATAAAAACAAAACAAGCTGTAAAAATTATTAACAGCATTGAATACAGCAGATGGAGTTCTTGTAAAATTTGTGTAACTTGCCGTAGCTCAGATGAGCTGAAATTGCAAAATTGAGTGTGTGACCAGACATGTGACCAAGATGTGATCTGGCACCCTGTCAAGTAGCTGCAGCAAGTTATGAAAACCTTATACAGTCATCAATAGGATTCTGGAATGGATGCAGGAGAATGGCCTGAGGCTGAACCCGGACAAGACGGAAGTCCTGAGGGTGGGGCCCCCCGTGGTTGGTGGCTCGGTCGACTCTCTCTCGTTTGGGGGGGCGACCTTGACTCCGGTGAGTGGGGTCCGCAGCTTGGGCATACACTTGGACCCGACGCTTACCATGGAAACACAGGTGGCGTCGGTGGTCCGCTCCGCCTTTTTCCATCTTTGGCGGATTGCCAGGCTGCGGCCCTATCTCGACACGGGGGCCCTCACTACCTTAGTGCATGCGCTTGTAATCTCAAGATTAGACCACTGCAACGCGCTCTACGTGGGGCTACCTTTGAGGCTGATACGGAAACTTCAGATGGTGCAGAATGCAGCAGCCAGACTTCTCACTGGTGGGAGAAAATACCATCATATCTCTCCCATCCTGGCTAGACTGCACTGGCTGCCCATTCGTTTCCGTATTGACTTCAAAGTTTTAATGCTCACTTATAAGGCCCTAAACGGTTTGGGACCTCGATATCTGGCGGAACGCCTTCACCCACCAAGTTCTACCCGGATCACCCGCGCGAGCCAGGAGGTGAGGCTGAGGAGCCTGACGCCGAGGGAGGCCCGAAGGGAGAAGACACGAAACCGGGCCTTCTCGGCGGTGGCTCCTCACCTTTGGAACAATCTCCCTCCTGAGATCCGCGCGGCCCCTTCCCTGGGCACATTTAAAACTCAGCTAAAAACATGGCTTTATGTTAAGGCCTTCCCTCCTGCCAGCATTTAATTTAATTTTAAGCTATTTTCCTCTCTATTTGTTATTTATGATTTATGTTATTTTTGTTAATTGATTTTTATTTTATGTTCCTATAATTGTATTAACATTGTTGTTAGCCGCTCAGAGTGGTACAGATGTATCAGATGAGCGGGATATAAATCAAATAAATAAATAAATAAATAAATAAAATTCTGGCCTATACAAGACAAGCAGCTGTACATATAGCCCATGTGTTTTGAAACTAATGATACTTGTACATCGAAGAGTGAGTTGGCATTTGACCTTCCCACCCATGTAATTGGATCCTGCTGTCAAAAGGCTTATGATCAATTGGCTGTTTTATTTATTTATTTAACTTATATGCTACCCACTCTACCCAAAGGTCTCTGGGGGGGTTACAACAATTAAAATAGATATAATGCTGTTGCTTGCTTTTTCCTTTGCCTTTCATTTGCGGTGATCTCTCAATGGAAAGTGAGATCACAGTCCAGCACTTAGTATACTTAAGCTCATTCTTTTCAACAAGATAATCAATTTTATATTGGATGGTGGCCTAAGTAGACAATAAATGTTTGAAGATCAAAAAGTATGAATTTGATGATTTAGTGACAGAATGGATATTTAAAGAGTGTTAAAATGGTTTGTTAATCCTCTGGCTGTAAGTCAGGTTTTAAAAGTTGTGCAATTTGGCTTATTCTTGAAATAGCATATCATATTTCATATTTTTGTCTTTTCAAAGTTGTTGTTAGATTACAACTACACTCAGATTTTCCTATAGCAGTGGGAATTTTATCTACAGTTAATTTCACAGAAGACCTAAATCTCCTTTTTAAAAATGTGTGGGCAATGTCCAATTATTGGTCCCAAAGAAAACAGACCCACTGTAGCTCTGATCCACAGTTGAGTTTACTTCTATGTACATTTAAAAGCAAGGATCTAGTTCTTCTTCGTGGCCTCTGTGAATGCACACAAATGTGTTGTTCTGCCACCTGCGCAGGACGAAATAATGTTGATGATATAGAAGGAGAGCTGTGTGATTTAGAGGTTGATGTCAATGGTACTGGATCATGGAATGAATGGGCCGATGTTGACCATATTTTGCCGTTGGAGGGCAGAGAAGAACTTGCATATGTTGTGGACACCTGTTGAGAAATATGTTGTTTGATTATTTAGTTCTCTTCGCCGGTATTGGAGCTTCTGGTATCAGCGTAGATCTTTTAAGTGCAGACCTCATCGGTTGATGAGTCGGTGCTGAATATGTGTGAACTGATTATTGTCTATGTCTTGGTGGAGATGGTGATATGGATGGAGAGGCATATCAGACTCATCTGGGTTCATCATAATAAATTTGGTCACCAAGCAGTTCCAGATAATATGGGCCATAATAGTGCTATCTGTACCTGTGATCAGGTCTGACAAGATATTGATGTGGCTGTGCATAGTAATATCTTTCTCCATGTCAAGAAGCTTGCTGAGATGGAGAAATATGCCGTTTTTTTTCTCGGTGTTTACACGGGGAGTGTCGAGAAGACTCTGATCCTGATGGTTGAATAAGTATTGCCTGCCCTGATGAATGGGGGCTTGAATGGGTTGAGGCTGGGCTGGAGTGGGCATCAGCCTGTGAATGGCCTGTGCTAGGCAATAGGCTAGCTAAGGATGGTGTCAGAGTGTGTTCATCCCTGTCAGATGTCAAGACAAGAGCTTCTCGAGATGACACCCAGAGTGGTCGATTGACTAGATGGGCGGGGTATAAATGCAATCAATCAATCAATCAATCAACCAATCAATCAATCAATCAGTGTCTCCTCTAAAATCAGAGAGGGAATCATGACCTGTAGAGGGTCAATAGTACTAGATTTTGATTTTTTCTTTGGTTTCTTTGATTTGATTTATTCCCTTTTCTTCTTTGAAGGGTCATCTGAGAGATTCTGAGCTCTAGAGGTGGACGTCAAGCTTGACTTCTGCTCAAAGTGATTCTTTGGCCATTGGTGAGGCTATCACTTCCAGATTTGGATTGAGGGACCACTCCCAAAGGTATGATCTCAAGCATTGTAACCTTAATTTAACCGCCGGGTTTTTTAAAGTTTTTTGCATTCAGGGCATGATTGGGTTTGATGTTGCTCTCCAAAGCAGAATAAGCATTTATCATGCCCGTCAGTCAGTGGTATTTTATTTGCGCAAATAACGCACCACTTAAACGGTCACAGAGGGGCCATAAAAGTGGGGGGAAAGGGAAACCGGCGGTTGTGCGGGGGACGAAAAAATGCAGGAAGAGAGAAAACTGTTGAATAGGGACAAATAATACAGAGTAATCACACGGGAACGTCAAAAAGTAGTAATTAGAATCTAAATTTGCAATTATCAATTAGAAATATAAACAATTATATTAAAGAAATCTTGCTTATCTCACTCTATCTTTCCCATATGTCCTACCAACGTGGTGGTAAAAAGGAACTGAGGGGACGCTGGGAGGACAGAGCATGCACTCCACGGGGGAACATCTCATTGTTGCATGTTTTTAAGCTCTAGAAACTTCCGAAATGTCCTGCGTAGGTGCAGAACAACCCATTTGTGTGAATTCACAGAGGACCACTAGAAGAACCATGGTTACAGGTAGGTAACCTCTCTTTATGTTAATGATGGAATGGTGTCTCTCAGGAGAATTAAGGAAGGGCTAGTTCACCACCCACCCTGAAGATTTTGCATGGTGCTGAAGGTTCAGAGAGAGAAGATGAGGAAAAACTCAATGGCACAGTGATTAAATGGCAGTACTGCAGCCAAAAACTCTGCTCAGGACCCGTGTTCAATCCCAGTGGATTCAGGTAGCTGGCTCAAGGTTGACTAAGCCTTCCAACCTTCCTATGTTGGTTAATTGAGTATTCAGTTCACAGGGAGGTGGTGGGGCAATCAATGTAAAACCTGCATAATTATATTGCAGGCTGCCCAGAGACTGCTTTAAGTGCTATGGGGTGATATATAAGCAGCACACATCTCTCATATCTCCCCTCAATCTTCTTTTTTCTCTCTTCAAAGCCAAGCATGCCCAGGTTTCCAGTCCCCTGTTAATCCTTGTTGCTCTCTTCTAAATTTGTTCCAGTCTGTCAGCATCCTTTTTTAAAGTGTGGTGTCCAGAACTGGACAAAATACTGAAGATGAGTACTAACCAGTACCAAATAGAGAGAAACTAGTACTTCATGGGATTAATGCACCCTAAAATAACATTTGCCTTTTTTGCAGCCACATTACACTGTTGGTTCATATTCTGCTTGTGATCTACAACAATTCCAAGTCCCCTCTCACTCATAGTACTGTTGAGCCAAGTATCCCTCATCTTGTAACTGTGCATTTGGTTTTTTTCCTGCTAGGTGTAAAACTTTGCACTTCCCCCTCTTAAATTTTATTCTGTTGTTTTCAGCCTAGTGCTGGAGCCTATCAAGATCTTTCCGAATGTTGTTTCTCCTCAGCAGCTGCCTGCTCAGTTCAATCCCACCTTGCTATCTGGATCTGTATTTGCATAGCTAGGTGTAGCTTTTGACTTGCAAAACTTAAGAACTTTGCAAGGCTCCGATGAAAGAAAAATATGTGTTTTATTGAAGGGGTAATTGGTGTCTTTTACTGTAGGTTGAGAGTTCCCAGGGAATTGGAAAGGAATATTGTTTTAAACAATAGGAAAAAATATCCATACACACAGTTTGCTTTATTTGTAAGTCTATCTGAGAATGTAGACAAATGGGGAAATGGACCCTGGAGGATTGCCCCCTTCATAGTTTGATTTCTGTTCAATACTGTGACAGGAACCCAAGAAAGATCTTATGTAGATCTTAGGTTCCAGGATTTACCTCTTCTTCTCTTCTCTTTTCCTATGTCTTTTAAACAGGACACTGTTACTTGAAGCATCAGATATAAAATGGAACACTGGAGGAAAATGTTAATTTTTCTAACAGCTGTCTGTCCTAAATCAGGCTGTTTGGAAATAATGTACTGCCAAAGAGTGTATTAATAACAAAAACGCCATGTATTTTTTTTTCCATCTTGTATTGCAGATTCTAAAGCATACTACATTAATAGAAAAAATGCTTAGTGTATGCATACCAAGTGCTGTGTGAACATAATCGACAAACACACTGTTGTTGTTTAGGTCCTCTTGAAAGTTTTCTGGGAGAAGGAAGAAAACACAATGTTAGGAAAAGGCTTGTTTTCCTGGACTAATACATTTCAGAACAGTCAGTCAGTGAAATGTAATCTCTTTAGGGACCACACAGTAAGGATAATTGTTTCCTATGGTTTCTTTCATGCTATTGTGACTTCATGTGAGTAGTCAATATTCCCATATAGATGATAAACAGTGTTCCATCCTGAAAATACCCACTCTTGTCTGATTTTGGAAGCTAATAAAGGTCTGGCTTGGTTAGTACTTTAATAGAAGATGGCCAGGAAGGAATCCTGTCCCAAGTCCCTGGACAGTTACTGCCATTTAGAGTTGATAGTGATAATTAGATGAGCTAATTACCAGTATCGGTATAAGGCTGCATTCTATATTCCCAGGTCACCACACAACCTTGTCGTTCCCCCAGTGAGACAACTGGAGAGCGATGCTGGGGAAATGTCTTATTGGAATGATTTGGAATGCCATTATTTCCTTTTTAGTGCAGAGAAAGACATGGACAGACTTGCCTAGTCTAACCCCCTGCCTTGGAAAAGGAAAAAATAATTAATCTGGATGCTTCTTGGTTAAACAACAACAAATCTTACTTATAGGTCATGGCTTTGTGAAGCTGCGTCTCCACATGTTTATCTTCTTCAGAGGACAGAAAATGGAGAAAAGAGGACAGTCACCAAAAGGAAGCAACAGGAAGTAAAGGATGGTCTTGAGGACTCAAAGGCATAGGGGAAAACTATGATAGCAGCAGGTTCAGAGCATGCTCTTCACTGACAGCTAGTGATAAAAGAACCATTTTCCAGCACTTCTTGACAATGGCACTACTTGTGACCAAGCCCTAACAGTAGCCTGAGAAGGATAGTAAAGCTAGAGCAACATTCTAGCCAAACACCTCAAGGTCAAATACAGAGGTGGGGCTGAACTGTGAACAGCTGGACTTGCTTTAGCCCACTTGCCTTTGTCTAGATTCCTATCTTGCAAAGATTTTGCTGATGAAAGAAGTCTCCCATGCAACTTTGCCCAATTATTATTCCTTCCTTCACAGTCCCTGCTTGGAAGGCCCCTTCCCAACCTCCATTCACTCAGTATCCAGACAAAGGACATTTCAATGGTGTTTGTTTATTTGCATGTTTTTACCCCGCCTTTCTCCTTAAAAGGCATGGGTCCCTTGAATATCAATGGGTATTTCCACACCATTTTAATGGTGCTTACTTAGGATGCTTTACAACACAATGTTTGAACTTCTTTGACTTTTGCATTGCTTTGCCATCTGCTGCCTTTATTTCTGTTTACAATTGTTGTTTCACTGTCATGTTTGTGCTTCTCTCTCCAGGTGTTCTTCATGGGGAGGGGGTGTTAAGCTGCTGTTGGTTCATTAATTCGCTTGTATCCACTGCTTCCGTATCACGATTAAGGTTTCTAATACTGATGCTCTATGCTGCTTCAGGTGTAACACTGAGAGGTGAGACAGATCAAGAATGGGCACCACACATTCAGTGGACCTTATGCAGAACCCACCAGAAGCATTATTTCTATTGTCTCAGGGCCCCCAGTTTTAAAAACAGACACCCTCCAACCCCCATTTCTATTCCTGGAAGCCTACCAGAACAGTAGGCTTTGGCTTTGGGGCCTTGGAGGCATTGCCAAGGGCATATTTGAGCCCTTCCAGTTCGTTTGCTTGCTTTTTTGTTTTTTAAAGGACACTTTTAGGCCTGTGAAGCATGTGATACACCACTAGGAACAGCTCATTTTATCCCCAGGTCCACTGAAATCACTTACTGTGACCTAAATTCAGTCACTAAGCCCTACTAGGGTAGACTGAATCAGTTGGAGATTGGTGACTCAACACTGAACATAAATCCCATGGATTCGTGGGTCTGCTTTGGTTGGGATTATTTCCTTCTCTTCCTGGTTCAGTCAGCAGCCAAACATCTCCCAATGTTTTGGCAAAGATATAGGTGAGGGGCTAGGTGTGTGTGTAGGACACTAGATGTTTAGCTTGGAACACCAAGTTATTTTGGGCCAACCCTGACCATCAGAAATCAGGTTCTCGAGGAATCAGGTAGAAGAATCAAGAGCTCTCCATTCCACCTCCTCTTTTTACACCAGGAACTGGGACTTACTTTCTAAAAATACAACTGTGCATCTTTTGACATCCAAGATGGACATAATACATATCCCATTTTAATGGTGGTCTTTTGGTTGGAACACATTGACCTATAACTTCATGGAGAATTCTCATGTGTGTCAAGTAGCTTTCCCTTTAATTGATCCAAAAAGTACACACATCTTCAAAACCTCTTGAGTCTGACACCATATTTATTTGCTCAGAGGTGGCAAGGAGTTACAGTGTTTGATGGTAGCCTTCTCCCAGAAAGCTTCTAAGGCATGGAGGCTTCAGGGATCTCAGGTTTTTATAGGGGAGGTGTTGAAAATGATGGGAAAACAGTTGACTCATTCTTCAGGCCATCTCCAAATATTGCCAATAAAGCCTTTGTCAAGTTTCCATCGTCTGCGGCTTTCCAGATTCCGCCCCCCCCCCGTCCCCCACATAGGTGATTTATTTCAGCAAAACAGCTCTCCGGTCACCATCTGCTAAAGCACTTACGCAGTGGGCCAAGTTGTTTCTCATGCTATTGAAAACTATCCCTACCTATCTTCCAATTGGACAAATATGCTGGGAGAGATTTGCATACCTTGATAAATCACAAGCACTTCAAGACTACAGTTCAGCTAAACTGGGGCAGGCCAAACACCTGGCTAATGTGAAGCTTGGATAAAAGAGAGAGGATGGAAGGCATATGGCAAACTCAAATTGCAAGGCATTGTGGGAAAGGCCTGGTTCAGATTGTAGAGATAATACTTTGGCAATACCATGTATCATTTATTCAAACTGGAGGAATCTAGGCAGAGAACAAGGGTCCCTAAAGTGGTAGGGGGCCCAATTACACAGCATGCATAGAACCACCATCTGGAGATTAGCAGTGAATTACAGTCTATTGCTGCTAGGCAAAGTGAAGAGGAGTTTTGTCTCAGGTTTACCATACCAATGCATGTTCCTCGGGGCTATTTATAGATGCCTTTCCTATTCAATAACATGATCTTTTTAAAAGGTTTTTTTTTTAAAGTTTTTTTTTTTAAGGTGTGCAATTGAGCAAGTAATTTGTTCTGTTGCACATTACAACCAGCTCCATACTCACAGGAGTCAGAAAAATGCAAGGAAAATGTTTTAATTCCTTCTAGTGACCACTTCTGATATTGCACCTAAAAAGTAGTCCTGAGTTGACTAGATAGGCGGGATATAAATAAAATAAATAAATAAATAAAAAGTTCAAAGGACAAAAACAAATACTTCACTATGGAGGATATATAAGAGTAGGGCAATAAAGCCAAAAAACCCCTGGCAAAAGTAACTCTTGAAAGTAAATGGATGTAATTCATTACACCTAAGTAACATGGGTGTTCCCCATTATGTAGTAAGCATTAACTTTGTGACTACTAGTTCCATTACTGATTACCACAAATGAATAAATTACAGGCAACTATACTACATGTAACTAATTACTTCCAAGCTCTGTGCCAGAGAAAAAGTTTTTTTTTTTTACTATCTGAATCCCCAATGAACATGGCCATCCTAAATAAATAGACAAGATGAATTCTATATGATGAAATCAAAGACTTTGTACTCAAGCATTCCATTTACATAGTGGCCAGCCAATTGCCTATGAGAAGCTCGCAAACAGCACTTGGGCACAATTGTGCCTTCCCCCATTTGAAGGTATGTGCACATACAAAATGAATCCAGAAAAATTGGCAAATTGATCAGAAGCATGAAAAGAACCTATCCAATGCAACTTTTATGATACTTTGCACAAAAATCAACCTCACAATTTGCGCAAATTTCAGTTTTTAAAATGCAAACACTGTCATCAAAAGTGGTAGAGAAACTCTTCCCATTTCTTAGGGGAGGAGGAAAACATTGACACTTCATGAGACAAGCAAGGGTTTACACCAATTCTGTGAGATGGAAGGGTTGATGATACTTGTCTTTGGCTTAGGCTACTATCCTTTTACCACATGTGGGCAAGAAGTGGATGTGGCTAGGTGGCAAAGTCTGGTCATGTATCTGGTCATTTGATTAGGCATAAAATGAGATCTCCCTCTGTAGGTGGAGCCACTTCTGCAGTTTTTCTTGCATACGTGGTAATTCCAATCAAATCCTGCCCATAGAGCTTTTCACAAGTGAAGTCACTGAAAGATTAAGTGCAGGAACATTTTGTCTCAGAAAATACAATCCCTATGGCACAGGCAGAAGCCAGAACTTTTTATAATATTTTATGAAAAGAAACACAGGGGGTGGAAGGAAGACAGCTATACTGTGTCTGATAGTCCACAACAGCACTAGAAAAAAGTTGACATCAGATTACAAAATCAATACATTCCTTGCACTGTCTAGTTTCATTTTCTTATTCAGTTTCTTGTTTTCACAGGGTAATAGGAATGTGATAACAATGTTATATTATGATTTGTAAAAACCACATAAAGTTCAGCTACTGTTAATGATTTTAGAGTCAAAGCATTTATTTCTTCTCTCTCTTTTTTGGCAAAATGTTACTAAGGTTATTTATCAAGATCCTTATCTGTGACTAACAGGAGAACACATCTAGCTGATAATCTGCTATTCAGTGTTATTGTTTGTAAAGAGTGCAAATTACCACACCATATAAGGAATAGAAAACACTGGGGACATAATCCATCCAAAGTTAAGCCTTTTAAGTCTCACTGATTTCAAAGCAAAAGACAATCACACACTTAACTGCCCCTTGTTGAATTAAGCAGGCTTTAAGCATTTTTAACATTGTTTGGATCATGCTGTATAAAATATTTTCATCATAACTGTTTGATTAGCTTTGTTTTCCACACACACTCATGTGGCACCACTGACAGGCTTTTTATCAGTTGGTGCACATGGCAGGGCAGATGCTGAGATTCTGACTTAATAGGGGAGGTTTGAGTTTCTCCTTTCTGTGCTACTGCTACTCTGACAACCGTCCTCTCCATGGCTGTTAGTTAATTTTTGAAAATTAATCGTTAGTCATCAATCAACATCATGTGTGGTCAGAGGTGGTGAGGTAGCTGTGGTCCTTGAGGTGTCATTTGACTACAGCATCCATCATCCATGTCCATGGGAGTTTGCTGACTAGGACTGACCAACATCTGGAGCACCACATGTTCCTGACTTCTCTAACGCATGGCTCAGCTCTTTTCCCACTGCAGGAAGAAAGTCATAGAAAACCTTTTGCCTCAGAAAGTACAATCCCTCAGACGTAGGCAGAAGCCAGAAATCCCATTTTAAGGCCTGTGAGGTTAAATATGTTATGCTCTGTAGTCTGGAAACCTATATTTATAGGTCAGAATCCCTTTCAGATTTTAAGGGCATGCCTCATGATACCTACCTACCTAAGCAAAGGATTGGCCCAATGAAAGCAATGGGTTGTCTTTCTGCCTTAGGTAGATGTAAACACTGTAAACATCAGAAAAAGGATGTGTAGTAAAAAGGAACAGAATTTTGGCCATAGATTACAGACTGAGTTTTGTGCTCTCTCCCTTTGTCTGAGACACTTTCAGAAATGCAGTCTTTTTCTCTGTGTAGCAGTTAATACCACTTGCGGGTCTTAGAATTCTCCGCTGTAATTCAGAAGGCGCATTAGAGTTCTCTGACACAGAATTCTAAGTACAGTAGTGCCCCCCATGAAGGCGATAACCCGTTCCGGGAAAATTGCTGTTAAGCGAAATCGTCATGCGAAAAGCCTTTCCCCATTGGAATGCATTGAAACCTGTTTAATGTGTTCCAATGGGGAAAATACCTCGTCGTCCAGCGAAGA